>NW_027526295.1:234966783-235316378 GCF_048455015.1 Haemaphysalis longicornis
AGAACAAAGAAGTTCGAGGAAACATACACTGCAGAAGGCACGAAGCCTGAAAAACCTCCAACCACGCGAGGGATGCCACCGCTAACGAAATGCAACGAGAACAAAGAGAAGAAAGAACAGCGACGTCCAACTAACAAGAGCTTCGGCAAGAGTTACACGGATAGAAGCGAACTTGCCCAAGCGATCGTCCAATCTATCGGCAAAGACAAAGAGGAGCAGTATTAGCTAAAGACGGGAAGGGGAGCAAAATTCGATCTCGTCGGCGTTAAAGGTCGTCAGAGTCGATTACACCCGGCGGCCTGCCGTAGGCGCTGAGTCTTTTACGCCCCGGGCGATCGTTCACGACTGCGGCGATCGTAAAATTCCCGATAGCGTCGCTGATCGGGACGGTGAAACGAAAAACTCCGGCCAGCCGTAAAAGCGGCGCGCCAGAAGGGCGCGAGTCCATGAGCCCCGGCGACGATTGTCCTCGCCGGCCGGGCCGAGTTAGCGACGTGGCGAGGCAATCGAGGAAGTCGGACTCATCCCCGAGAAGAACAATAGTGCCCCCGCAAAAGTTACGACGGTGTCACCCTAGTAGGGGGGGCAGACAAGTATGCTTGAGGGCCTTCCGTCTGTTTCTCGTTTCTATCTCCAGCCGACGCGGCGCAGAATGCGACGTTCAAGCGCTGGCGCCAGGCGTCCATTTATTTCTGCAAAAGGGTCACGAGGATCAGTAATACTACGAAAGCTTCAGATTCTTACTGCAAGAATGCTCTGAGTAGGACTGTCTGCGACGTCGTTTATGATTAGGGTTGTCCGTTTTCGTGTAAAACCCGATTTTACCCGATTTTACACCCGATTTTACACCCGTAAGTTCAAAAGGGCTCGTTTTTGTATTTCGCCTGCCCGAGAAAAGTAACGGATGCAAGTCGAGAGATTATAGTTCCTGCCTCCTGAGAGTAACAGAGATCGGAGTCCCGTATTTATTTGGCCATAATGCGTACAAGTACACTGGTGTTTGTATTTCGAGTGTGCGTCTGCGTTCGCATTTTACTGATTTGCAGAGTGACGTATGTAAAACTGTACGCATATTTATTCTGCCTATCTATGCGCGCGCGTGTGTGAGCGGGAGACAAACAGACGCATTCATGTAGCAACATCGTGGTGACACGCCAGAATCTTGTTAACAAGAATCCAGACACAGCGTTGGCTCTTGTCATCGGCAGTTTCACTATCGTCCCAAATGCGATCTCGCACGTCTTTGCTACCGCCGTGTTCCGGGGTCGCGGGAGAGGGCGTTCATAAAAGGACACTCTCGTTACCTTTAGCGCTCGTGGGGAGCGGGAGCGGACCCGCTTTCCATATGAATTTATGGGCGCCCCAGGCGGGGTAAGAGATACCTCGCCGGTGCAAAAAAAAATTGGCGACACTCCCCACCAGAACAGTCCATTCGGTCTATTTCCTTCGCGGCGGACCTCCGAAACACAAATACTCAAAAATTCCTTCCCGAAATTGAGCCCAAGCGTAATAAAGTAACCGGGGCTCTATTCCCCACGGACTTTCTTACTTCTTTATTTTTTGTTGTATTGTCCTCGATCTTTCAAGCACATAAAACACAAGAAACATTTATTTCAGGGACCAGCAGTTGCAGGGTAAAGCTAATGTTTAGTCACTTGAGCGCACAGAACGCGGTTTCTTTAGCGTATCCATCTGTACAGGCAAGCAAAATAAAGATCGCAATGACAGACCCACGCAAACGGTCCAAGCACTACCAAGTGCTGACGGCACGGAGACGTCTCTTGGCCCGGAACCCCACTCCCCGCCTTCTCAAGCTCTGGAGAGCCCGAGAGAAGAGGCGGCGCGAACTCAAAACGAATCCCGTGTGGTCAACCGCAGCCAACTATGGAGTGGCCGCGAGAGACGAACGAAACGCGCGAAAACGATTCGTCTCGGTGTTCCTTCTTCCTCTTCTTCTTCTTCCCCCCTGTCCCCTCCGCAAGGCCCATCGGCGCGTTATGCATAATTCAACGCGCGGGATTCGCGCCGCCTCGCGAGTCTGTGATCCCTCGCGCTCGACGCTCGCACCCCGCGGTAGCAGCGCAGCTCCGGAAGCGGGCTGTTGCCGCGAACGCGCGCGTTACAAGGTCCGAAGACGTCGTTAGCAGCTGGACGAGAGCTAACGCCGGCTGCGGAGCCGAGGTGTATACGATTCGCGTAGGCGGAAGTTCTGTGCAGCGCACCAGCGAGTGTTGTGAGGGCGTCCGTCTACCTCCGGGACGCCATGATCCAATAAACGGCCGGCGTAAGCACGTCGCATTAAAAGGAAATATAGTTACTTTGAACGTAAAAAAAAAACTGTGCGGGGATTCCCAAGCCAGAATTGTCGAATAAACGATTAAGCCGCTCTACTGTACCCACACCCCATTAAAAAATAGCTTCACTACTATACGCACATGAATTGCTGGGAAGACTTAAATTTATACAGTGCCCTATGGAAAAGCAGGGCGGCTCTAGGGCTTTTGTGAAATACCTCCACAAGACTCCAGGTATCCCTATGAAATGTCATACACCGAGCCCCTTTGGAGTAGGCTTCACTACTGTACATACACAAAGCATTGCGGGAATACATGTTTTCAGGAGTAGCACGAAGGCCCTAGCGCTCTTTCATAATTTGCATTTTCGTATGCCGCGAAAGTGTGACATCTCAAGCGTTCCGTATTTAGCGGTTTCCACGTGCAGTGCACATAGAAATGCTTACATTTTTAAGTCTAGTGCTTTTGAATATCAAATAGTTTTGATATCGCAGCAGTGCGCTAAATCTCTGTCGGTATCGCACCCCGACGCCCCTCAGCCCAGCAGCGGCGGTACGGCGAATGGGAAAAGTAATGCGTCGCCGACATCCCATTGCTGACACGCTCGTACCCGTGACGTATAGTAAGAAAGTGCAGCGATAGAAAGCTGTAAGGGTGGTTGCTTTCATCCATAGATTTATCCAGTAAAGAGCGACATACGTTTTCTGCATCCCGTTCCGACAGTAGTGATATATTTTCTATGCGGTGACCAGGGGCGTGCGAGGAGTGAATAGGGAATGATCGTGTACAGAGGAAGGATGGAAGCTATGGGGGCCTAAACGGTCTGCTCAATCGACTTATTACGATTTTGGTTTGGACAAGCTAGCTGGTAACCGATGTGCCCCGCTGTGAAGAGGGCCCTTCAAAAAAAATCCCGGGCCATCTTCACTAACGTGAAACCTGGGGAGGGGCGAAGCATGCAGTGTACAAGTATATTCTTGGCGTCTTGGCGTTTTTGCCAACGGAGATGAAACCGTTGGGGGGTAGAAGTATACAGCTTTGCTGTAAAACTCTCTTGTCTTCGAAGCACGAAGCTCTCTAGCGCAAGGCGTAAACGAGTGTCCTGGTGTGTTTTTTTTTCTTTTTTTAGTACGCGTTACATTCTAGCGCGAGGCGCAAATGAGTGTCCCCGTGTTTTAATACCGTTACTACATGAGACGACTGTTACGTCGACGACATTAGACGCCGACAGCCCGAGCCCCTAAGTGGCTTGGCCCTTGATAAATTCACATACGCTTCAGGTTTCTTGAGTATACTAGTGAAAATGAGAACCAACGCCCAGATATAACCACACGGCTATAGTATACGCTAAAAACCCAATACGCACGTTCTGTTTCACGGTTGTTGAACACGCACGCAAACACACAAACACGGACAATTGGACGGCTCTGTATTAAAATACACATCCTGTAAGACCCCACCGACGGTTTCGCACACCATTTAAAAAGCATAGGCGGCATGAATAGAGCCATTTTCGCTTCGTAGACTAGAAGAACAGGACATTACCTCTTAAAACAAACTGGTGACAAAATGCCACTAAGTGAGCCGTGTTCTCGACAGAAAAAGAACTCTTCCTTATATATCAGTTCATCTCAGTTACACCACGTATTCGCTTTCTTACAGAGAAGGAGGATCCAGACGGCAACTGGCGTTTATTAACTAAAAACAAAGCGTTTCAGTAGGGCGCTAGCACAAAAGAAGAAACGCTACTTAAGCCAGTTTTCATTTCATTTTGTTTTAAAGGGGGGCACATTGTAGCTTGTCTTACCATAACGAAAAAAAGCTGATATCGCGGCGACATCGGGGAATTGCATACTTTATAACGCACTCCGCTTTACAGGAGTTGCTCCCTGGCGCGCCGGAATTTTTCATTCTCCTCCGCAGGGAACATTCGCCGCTTGCTATTGTTAGGTTCTCCACGTACAATGGCTTTCTTCCCTAGCGCTCCATTCATGCCAACGCGGGTTATCCCTCCTCCTTGTCCTCCCTTCCACGTCACTTCGCCTTGCAAACGATAGAGACGAAAAAACGATGTACAGATAAAGGAACGAGCATCATCCAAAAAGGACCAGACAAGCCTCGCCGCGAAGATGCGGGGGTGGTGGCCATATTCGGCCGCGTTCTGTCTTCATTTGCGGCAGCCGCATTCCGGTACTGCCATCGCCGTGCCGCGCGCTCCCTTCGCCAGGGCCTCCCAAAAAATACATACCTACGGATGCGAGGAGCAGAATTGAGCGCCCCGAGGCAGGCGCGGACCGGGGACAATGAGATTCCGGGGCACTCTGTGGCCAACAATGGCCAGAGCATTCGGCGCCGACATCCCTAGGACCACCCGTCATGCCCAACGTTCCGCGCGACGACACCGCCTGAATAACAAGGCCGCGCTGAGTTCCCGCCACATTTTTCTCTCGGCAGGCCGGTGCCTACCTTACTAGGCACCAGCAGGCGAAGTCTTCTCACATCAGCCGTTGAGAAGCGCGGATGTGCGCAACACCATGTTGTGCGGCGTGGATGTCTTGCAAATAAGCAAGTGTTACTGGGAAAGCTCCACTTCTCGCTACATGCTTTCCGTTTATAATTCCTCGTTTTTTTTAACACTAAAGCGTTTTATTCCGGGATACACGAAGATCTTACTGACGTAATATCCGCCACGGAAGTGACACCAGTACAACGAAGCAAGCGGCTGTAAAGGGTGCACCCCTGCACACAGGGTCTTCTTGCCGGGAAGCAACCTTATAAACTAAAGTACGTTATACGTGGGGTTGTTCGTTTTCGGGTTTTATATTTTAACGCGAAAGTGTTTTATGCCGGGATGCACCAAGATTTCACTGACGTCATATTCGTTACGGAAACTACGCCAGTACACCTTTGCCGAAGCGACCCGCCAGCAGGACGTCGCTCGCCACGAACACCCACAAGACAGCCGCCAACCCGAAAATCATGCTCCGCTTCAGATTTCGCTGCACACTTCGCTTCCATGTTTTACCGATTCCTAGGACAGAGGAATCAACCAGTTTTTTTTTTCTTTGTTTAACATCGCCTCATCGCCGAAGTCGTACACTGCGCACTGCATTACCCGCCGAAATCTACTAAAATTGTTTTCGTGCTGTCCGTTTGGTATTTCGCCTTTCGGTTCCAGTTATGTTCTTCTTTAGGTTGCGACGTATGTACGATAACGTGGCAAGCAGTAAGAAGTGAGAAGTGGTAAGCGTATGATTAGTACTTGCGACTTTACTTTCTCGTTCCAAGCCGTTTTGTCTACCATAAGGCCCAGCGAGCCTCAACTGCCCCGCAATATATTTTTTCACGGTTAATTCGCACCTACGTAAAAGTCTGTTAAAAAATGGCAGCATCTCCACTCCGTTGATGATGGCGAGGGTGCAGAGTACGGGGACTAGAAACGACAACCAAGCTGCGCCCCGAGTGACATCCGATTTGCGCCCCGACCGTCATTCGATTTCAGCTGTGAGTTGCACCTTCATTATTCCCTAAATGAAACTGCAACTCACGGCTCAAATCGAATTTCGCTTGATTTTCGCTTGATGGTGGTGTGCCCACGGATGGACGCGGACGGACATTGGGAGGTCCTAATGTACTGCGCACCGTTACAGGCGAGGGAGTAAGCCGTTCGACCCTCGGGTACAAACTCACAGTCGTAGCCTAGTGGGCAAGACGCTGACAGTAACTCTGTCTGGTCTACCAGACACAGGCTCGAATCCCGCCGGTGCCTGTGTGATTTCTCGCGATTGTAAACGGTATGCGCACGGACGCGTACGGACATTGCGCGGTCCTAAGGTACTCCGCACCTAAAGTGACAACGCTCCCCATATTTTAGGTGTGCGCACAAGCTCACCCAGTTACACATACACCGCAAACGAGCACATAGGTACATGAATGCGGATTTGAAAATTCACTGTCTATCGAGCCAAAATTTTAACGACTCTCTCCCGCTGAACTTTTCCTAATGTGTACGAACGCCACCAAATCAAAGGTTATTCAACGCGCGCATCTGTTTCCCAATCGCAGAACTCATTAACGGTTCAAAAGCACGCACGAGCCCGCAGCGCTATCTCCAAGCCCCGAAAACAAAGGCTCCAACATCCAACCGAACGCCACAAAAGGCAGGCCCACCAGCGAGCGAATCTGGATCGAAACTTTCCTCCGCCGCGCATGCGCGTACGGGAACGCCAGCGGCGCGCTAATGATGAAGGATAAACTCATATCGGCCAGTCTGTAAAGACAGCGGCCCTAAACGAGCCAGCCGCCACCAGCGAGAGCGCGCCGGCCGAACGCGAAGAAACGAAATATTCCGAAGCGAAACTCGCGTGTTCGCAGACGACAATAAAGAACCGCAGCCGGAACAACGGGCCAGATCAGGGGTCCACGATCGCTCGCGAGCGAAGGGTTGGGAGGGGGAAAAGGAAAGAAGCCAGTTGGGCCGGTCGCGTATTGGAAAAACACTTTTGCAGCGGCGCTTTCCATCATATTCACGCGCCGATGGCGGAAGGCCTTATCGAATTAGGCGGCGCCCGCGGCAGGTTCTGGCCATTGTCCGCCGCCGCTCTTTGTGCCGGCGTGTTGCCAGGACGGATTACAATGACAAAGGGTCCCGGTTGTCGGCATCGCACCGGGCCAGAAGTGCCGCCAGCGCCAGCCGAAGCTCCCAAGCTCTGCACGGTGAGGGGGCCGTAAAAATGCTGCAGTACGAAGATATATCTCGACGGGCACTCGAACAGAGGACGGGATCGGATAAAGAATCGCGATTCAGGATGAGGCTGAACCACTTGCACGACTTGACGCTCCTCCCCCCTTTCCTCCTCTCTTTTACGCTTTTAGTGAGTAGTGTTTGTTGTTTTGTTGTTGGTATCCGTTGCTGCTACTTTAACAAGCTGCTGTTATACTTGGGTTAGCTAGGTGACTGCGCCGCTGAGCACTAGGTCGCTAGTAAGAATCGCAGTGTTCATTTCTTTCTCTTTTTTTACAGTGAACCTGTATATGGCTAAGCCCCCCATTCTCATTCCGGTGAACCGGCTTTCTTCGGCAGCGCTTGCCACTCCGTGACGCTGCTCCTTACCACCAAAGACGCCTCTTTCGAAAATTTGCACAATCCGCCGATAACGACGCTAGCACTGTTATCAGCAGTTTCACTTTTAACTTGCTATGACACGGACGCGTGTCGTTCGTTCGGAGGAAGAAGAGCGGGCATTCAAGGAGCGTCGGCGCGCACATAAGCATGAATGGGAGCGAAAACAACGGAAAGCCGCTGCGCAGAACGTGCAGCCGCCGCCGTTGCCGCCTCAAGTTGCACCTCGTTGAGAAGCTGCGAATCACTCCCGGATGAAGAGCAACTTAGCCCGTTCGGAACGCCGACCAGAGCCCATTTTTCTTGTTCAGATTGAAGGGCTTTCAGAGCGACAGTTTCGTCAGTGTTTAGCACGCGCACATCGCTGGTTGCCCGTATATGCGTGCATGGGTTGGGGAAGGAGTGTGGGGGGGGGGGTCGTGCACGCGCAGCTAGGCTTCATGCCTTCAACGATGACATACCCGTTGTGCTGGTTGGAGATTTCAACGTGAACGTCTCACGCCTCAATGCGACCTGTTTGCTGCCTTCCTTGGTCGAGCAGTTCGGGTTACACAAAAAGTGTCTACGACGCGGGAGGGAAACGGACAGCCCCATGCTTGTTCTCTAGACTAAAGCTCGAGTCTTTCCAAGTTTCAATCAGCTAATTGGCTTGCAAGTACGCTCAATCGCAAATTAGAAACAAACGCGTTTTGTATCGTTCATTCCTTGGACTCCGCCCAGCTCCGCAGGTCATCCTTCGTCACAGCGTGGAAGGGCACTGAATGTTTTTAGCAGCGGAGCTTTTGCTGGTGGCCGTAATGTGTGCGGCGGCATCAGAAAACCCCGGGTCACAGTTTCTCCCGCCGCTTATTGCGCACGTGAGCACGCTCCTCACGAGGAGCGCCCGGCGTCGTACAGGCTTGGGCGCTCCTTGGTCGCAAAAAATACCAAGAAAAGAGTTCACGTGCCCCCGCGCCTCAAGGGGGGAGCATAATACAGCTCGGGCTACAGACGCCCAGTTCGCGAAGCCGGTTGCCGCCGCTTCTAGCGCGTGCTGACGCATTCCACTTTGGGATTGATTGATTGAAAAACCTTTATTAGGACAGGAAGACCAGAGGGAGAAATGTGAAAACCTGCGGACAAAACGATCCGGGCCCGCTGTTATGCATGAGGAAGACGACGATGTAGATGGATATGACGATGACTACTATCACCACAGTGAAAAGCGACGACGAAACATGTAAATAAACAATTTCAAACCTAATGCAATGCGTGGTGGTGTGTCCTTCAGTGTTTACATAGGAAAAAATCCTCCGGCTTCGCCGTGGTTCAAGCCTTGCGCGACTGCATGCAAGCTTCGCCAATTTCTTTTTGTAAAGGTGACATTCTGTACACACATAAACTTCAAGTGGCGCCAGATCTCGTCATCGTGCCTGTGGTATTGGGCGACGATGGCAACAAGACCGCAAGCGTACAATACGTTGAGTGAGTGAACGTGCGCATGCGCCAGCGTAGTACAGCAGTTCTTGAAGGCGAGAGCACATATCGACAGGTGAACAACGTCGCATCATGTATCACAGCATTCTGGCGTTTTCAGTACTGGCCCATATTACGTCACTCCTGCCCACATGACGTCACAGAAGCGCGAAATTTGAAACCTTTTCAAGTTCTATTTCGTTTTCGTTTTCGTTTTCGGTTTAAAAGGCATCGTTCACGGCTAGAATAGTGCAGAGTGAATTACGAAAGGCCAGTTATTTCTAACTGAACAAAGTTCTATTTTGTCTTCATGGCCTCTTTAAAATCACAGGAGTATTATTCCCCGCCGAAGCGAGTCTAAGTGGTGAGTGAGCCTCCAGTCATATCATCAAGTCTCCTCCCCCCCCCCCCCCAACCCCTCCCGAAATAGGAAATAGTAATAGGGGCCAATCGCATGAACAGGTCCGCGAGTTCGGCAAGGGCACACCCAGAACGGCATTCACCACCGCCTTTATAACAGGCGCAAGGGCACTGCTCTTCTCCTGCGATAATGACATTTCGGCCGTTTTAGGGAATCATCTTCACTGGCGGCTGAATCGGACATGCGTTGCGTGCTTCGCAACAGTGAACCAGGGCGTTGCGGGACAGTAATTCTACCGCATTAAAATTGTGACTTCACGGTCCTTCCTGCCTCCCTCTTTCCCCAGGGTACCCGTAGAACTGCGGGAGCCTGCCACGATAACTGGACTACGAGACGCCGGTTCGCATCCGCATGCCAGCCTTCCCACTTTGAAACGGGGCCGAAAATGGAACGCACGCATTCCCAGCAGAGTCGTTTCAGTTGACCCGGGGCGAACGTTTTGCAAACAGAGAGGGGGGGGGGGGGGAGGAGAGACAGAGAGAAGGCAAACTAGAAACACGCAGAGAGGGAGAGAGAGAGAGAAGTGGGAGAGATGGGGGAGAGAAGGCAGGGAGAGAAAAGGGGGAAGGACAGAGAGCTAAGCTAATCAGGCTGCTGCGCGAGGCGAGAGCTGCGCGCTTCGCATTTAGGTGTAAGTGGATGCGGACCCCGGGATTACACGCTGTCCAGTGAATAATGCATTCGGAGCGACGCGACTTCCAAAATATACGGAGCCTCCTCGCACGCGCACGGCGACAGAGAGTCGAACGAAGAGCGCGCTCGCTGCCGTGGCGAACCAAGGCAGCCAGGGAGAAACGCGAGCAGCGGGCCCGCCTCACCATGTCGAGAGGCTCGCCGGCTGACGACACCGGCTCGAGTCTGAAATTCAAATGAGCCCAAGACCCAGGCCGAACCACGAATCAATAGAGAAGGAAGAAGAAGACACCGTCAGGAAGAAAAGACAACGAAATCCCAACAGAAAAGAGACAAAATTACTCTCGTCGGCCTCCATCCGATTCTTCCAAACTCTACGCCGATGGCAGCGAGTTAGAAAATCGGTATTGTATTCCATTTTGGGAGGGAAAAAAAAAAAAGGAAGGATCGCGATGGTTGAAATCACGGCGACGGCGAAACGGCAAGATGGAAAAAAAAAAAGAAAAAGAACTGAGAAGAAGCCGAACAAAGGCGCGAAGGATGGGCTAGAAAACCGTGTCCGGCTGCCCCCCGGCGGTGTTCCTAATGCATAGGCTGGCGTAAGCAATGGACGTGCGCGGGGAGTCTGCAAAATGTAAAAATAAAAAGGAGGTTATTTCGATTACCTCTAGCCCCATAACTGAGCAGCGCCCCGAAATTCTACCCTACATCTCCAAATACCCTATTACCTGGCTTGTTCTCCATGCCGCAAAATGAGCAACAATTTGCGTTGGCGTGCTTTCTCGGGTTGCCACTGTGGCCGAACGGAATAACCAATTTTATGCCTCGCGTGTACGTATTTTGGGGGAGCTTTTCGCGCAACAAGTTTATATTTGTGACCTCAACCTGCGCTCTAAGTGAGTGTGTGGAGAAAAGAAAACTTCTGCAGTTTTCAGGGCGGCTTTGCACCCCTTGTTTTGGAGGCTTGACTACGGAAAATCCGCGCGTGCCTGTGCTCCATTGCTGAGGTGCGCCGTTGAGCGCTTGTAATCTACTTCATTTTTCTTTCTCACTCCCTAACGTATGGAATAAGGCATTTTCATGATATAATATAGATACAGACAAATTTGCGATAAAAAAACCGAAACTTTGTCGTGAAATAAAGGTTCCTTCTTGAACTTCGTCTTCAGTTTTTTAACTGCATCCATCATTTCACTCTTAATTCCCGAAAAACCTTAATTGTATGTACAGGAAGCACATTCGTGCCGCTGCCGTTTCGTAAAGGTAAAGTAAGCACCGCTTTACAACAAAATTCTTTAAGGGGACCCTGAAATACTTTGGATAAACGCTTTCACTCTTTCCTTCGCATCTCGAAGCACTGCAAAAGATGCAGTTATCGCCAGCACGGAGCCAGCTCGTCGCACCTGATACGCCTTCCGTTCCTGCTTTGCTTTTGCGGCTTCATTTTTAAAGTTGCTATCGATCGAAAAGCGTTCATTGATGCAACTGAAGAAAAACGGCCAACCGCCGCGACATGGCCTCAGTGACGTAATTCGGGTCGTTGAAGAACTTCAAGACCGGGAAAGACAAAAATATTTTGAGCGAGTTTCCAAGTTATCTTTTGAGCATAGAGCAGTAATTTTTGGCTGAGGTACTTCGCGACCCCCTAATCTAAGTACTGGGTGTGTTGGGTGACTACGCTCTGCAAGCATTTAAGATTTCAAAAGTTGAAAAAGTGTTGCAGGGTCCCTTTAAACAACAAAAAATCCCAAGCGTAACGGCGGCAATAGAAAACAAGTATTACCACGTACAAAATGATAAACACGATACGCAACCCGGGTAAACAGATTGAAGTAAAAAAGGACAAAGAAAATCTCAAGAATAAGAAACCTTTCCGAGCGTAATATTTAAAGACGGCCTAAAGGTGAAATAAAACAAAAATCAGGTTAAGCGGTTTCGTTTTAAGTTTCAGAAATAAGGTCAAAGCTACCAACGCAAGTATACAGGCAAAGCAAGTAAAAAGAAATGCAGGTAGGATCTTTTGTTTTTAATCAGTCTACCAATTAGTTCTATAAATTTGTTTATTATAAGAACTTAGGCATCTGAAGGCAAACACAGCCTTACAATTCCAGCCTTTTCTTTTCCGAGCTTCGTTCCCTCAAGCTTAATAAAACTCAGAGAGCACTCCCATATTCCGATTTCCTTCCTCTTCCATAGAAATAAAGGTAAACACTGACTGTCACCGAAACAAAAGAAGCAAAATAAAATACAGAAAGACGAAGAGGGTTCATCGACCCGTTGTTTTCCAGCAAATCCACAGCCCCTTATAAGTTTGCAAGAGCACAGAAAACTGAAAGAGAAGAAAAATCTTTTGAAGAATGCCGGTAGAATGGCAGCTGGCCGTGAGCGCTGAGCCATGTTGGCGCCGAACCGACTAGATGTCGAAATGATGAAGGAAGCGACGAAGAGCCCTAAAATACAAAACAAAATGCGTCGTTTCTTTAGGCTTAGGTGAAAAGAAAACTGTGAAGTATGCTCGTACGCTGCAGCGATCGTTGTGCAGAACGGTTGATGATAGCGACGTACGTAAAGCTACGGCCTCGAGAGGGGAGGCCCTTATTTTATAGCAATTGGCGTACTAGCGACGTCATGCTGGCGTACACGGTGGACCGGAGATGACGTTATTATATAGTCATCAGCGTACGACAGGGGCTATAGACGCGGGCTTTATCCCTTAACAATGAGCGCGAAAATTCAAAGCGCGCACGTAAGTTAAAATTGCGGTACACAACATAACAGAGACTATACACGCGTATTCAATCACCTACGACAGCGCCCAGCACAGTTTAGTTAGCATGACTCATTTCAACGACATACATTACCCGCACGGTAGAAAGTGCCCGCACTGAGCGGCGGTGGAAGCTGTGACGGGTGAAATGCGCACTTGGCTCGATCCTCACAAAGAGTCCCCAAATTTGCGTGCGCTCTCTGCTGGCTCGCTGACTTCACCCACGCAGCCTTGCCAAATGACCCACCTATCGAAGTAACTAAATTATGAATGAATGCGCTTGTCACATGACTCTCGTGTAGAAAAGGCAGACAACCAGTGGCGGAGAGATATTTAAAAGCAAAAAAAAAAGTTAGTTACTTCACTATTTACGAAAGTAAATCCTCCGCTCTTTACTGCTTCGGCATTTTTGGGCATGCGCGGGGAAAGGCAGCTGATAAGAAAAGGAAAGGGGCACTAAACGCGTTACGCATTGCGACACCCAAAGGCACGCCTAATAATACGACATTTTCAACAAAAGAATTGGGGAATGGCCCCTGAAAACTGGCAACAATTGACAGCGGCAGTTGGTGCCTTGTAAAAGTACACCTCTTAACAAAGCCACTTTTATCTGATTCCTTTTAGATAATTTGATTTCAGCACAATGTTATTAAGGGAGGTTCTTTAGAGGAGTGAGACGTGCATAACGGGAGGAAAACTTAAATTCTCGGCCAGTCCTCGGCGAGTCTATGCGCCGTACACAAGGTTTTTGTTTGCAAACACGAAGTTTTTGGGTAAATCCAACGCAAAGATGACGTTGCAATACAAGATAGAGAAATACAGCCTTGATTGCGAAGGATACTAGACTTCGCAAAAAAAAAAGCGCGTTTTGCTTCTTTCTCAGTCCCTCATTTAAAGAAAAAAACGGTAACACAGACGGCGATGATAATGATCAATCTACGAACGCGCAAAAAAAAAAATAATAAAGAAGACAAAATGGAGTACCCGAATTCAGGCCAAAAATTTTGCTAAACAAAAAAAAACTAAAAAGAAGATAATAACTTAAACAGAGACAGATAGAAAAAGTGAGTCAGAAAACAAAGATATAAAGAAAGAAACAGGAGGAGAAAAAAAGGAAGGGCGAGGCAGAAAAAACGATATAATGAAAGAAAGAAGGAAGAAAAATAAATAACTATAGAAAGAAAGACAGAGAGAGAGAGAGAGAGAGAGAGAGAGAGAGAGAGAGAGAGAGAGAGAGAGAGAGAGAGAGAGAGAGAGAGAGAGAGAGAGAGAGAGAGAGAGAAAGAAAGAAAGAAAGAAACGAAGTAAAAAAGGAAGAAAGAAGGAAAGAAAGAAAGAACGAACGAAACGAAGTAAGGACAGAAGAAAGAAAGAAAGAAAAATACAGAAAGAACAGGAGCAACTGATGTAACAGAAATCCATGAAGCCATTTCTGCACGAGATGCTTGAAGGCCGAGTAAAGCTTCGAAGTAATTATCACGGACTGCTGAGGAGGGCGCTCGAAGCTTAAGACTGTGACAAAGAAATGAACCCGTGTAAAGAACAAAAGAATCAGAAGCTCAGTGCAGCACCGGAAGAGTCAAAAAAAAAAAAAACACGAGCCAGGGAAATTGGAAATGCTAAAGAACAGAAGTGGAGGCGATCCTTTAAAAAAAAAGAAGGAAAGAGAAACGACTACACCAAACTCGCATTAAAGTGTGAAGATGGTGGAGACAAAAGCGTGGATAAAAAATGCTCAAGGGGATAGCGGTGAAAAAAAGAAAAAAAAACGTCGACACACCAGAACAAAGCAAAGCAAGAGAAACAAAACAGGGTAGGAGGGAAACGTGAATAAACCACCAAGAAAATAGGATGGCGAATGGTCTGTTTTTAAAAAGCAGAGCGGACTTAATGACCTGAAGGCGAGAGGGACTGCACGACACCGCACTAAGGGGAAATAAAAACGTCAAAAAAACCCCCCACCGGACAGTGTCTCGACGACAGTAAAGAGAAATGCAACTAAGAATATATCCACCCAATTAGAAACGAATATCCGTGCGCCGGACAGCGAATAAAAAGGAACAAGAAAATAAAACCAGAGCTTAATGTCAAAGCTGACAGACTTAACGGCAAAACAAATACCACGAAGCAACGTTAGCGCACACAGGCACACCCAACTTCATCTTCAAGACAACAAAAGAAAGCAAGTCATTCAAGCAATTCAAGATAAATTACAAGAGCTCAAAGTCTTCTTGCTTCTGCCTCATGAGACAGAAGCAAGAAAAGGAGCCGTCAATCACAGAGGCGTTTAAATTAACGCCAGCTCGCGCTGCTCTTGACGCCTCCGTTGCAACTGGCACACGAAAGAACTTAGGACGAACGGGGAACGAGTGGAACTCCTAGCTTTCCAAGCCAGTCGACGCACGATAGAAGCCGAGAGGAGTGGATCCGAAGAGGAGGTAGGGAGCGACATTCTTCGGCGAAGTCCTCAGCAAAGCCGACACATGCCGCTTTCGCCTGTATCTTCAGAAATTGGGGCTTCAGCATTCCAGGAAATAATCCTCGTATTTTTGTGTCCTGCACTGCACCGTACGTTGGCGGAATTCGGGAGATTGCTCGAGGAGACGAAAATAGTCGATGTCGATGACGAAAACGACAAGAAATCGCATCTCGCTTGGAATTCAGCCTAACCTAAGTGAAAACGAGAGTCCCTGCTCATTTTTCCTTTGCCCCGAGCGTTTAATTAAACCGCACCTCGAAGGAAAATCAGAAGCAGCCCTGAATACGAGAATGGGGGGGGGGAATCAGAGATAAAAGGGCGAGAGATGCGGGCACAAACGCCTAGTGCTTTTCGGCTATAGAAGCTCATCTAACAACATCAGACGTAGTTCTCCTGATCATAAATTATCCATGTTAAAAAAATCGTTCTGCTGAGTTTTGTTAGCTGCTTTTTCATTGCCTTTGTTACAATGAAAGAAACAAATCTACAAGCCCGAGATTGTTCAAGACAGCCGCCACTTTGAGTTTATGAATTGAGCAAAACAACCAAAAGGGCCTCCAAATGTCTTCAGTTGTCGGCACGTATTGTTCAAGCAAACTGCGAATCACAAAAGAGGTCCAAGAGTGAACCTCGATTGATTGATTGATTGATTGATTGTAGGGTTTAACGCGCCGACGCAACGCAGGCGATGAGGCGCGCCGTAGTGGAGGGCTCCGGATTAATTTTGACCACCTGGGGATCTTTATCGTGCGCCGAAATCTCGTACACACGGGCGTTTTTGCTTTTCGCCTCCATATGAAAAGCGGCCGCCGCGGCCGGGAATCGAACCCGCGACCTCGTGCTCAGCAGCGCAACGCCTTAGCCACTGAGCCACCGCGGCGGGTAAGAGTGAACCTCTATTAAAACAAGAGCCCGTAAAAGTAGTTTTGGAAGTCACTCCCTCCCCTGCGCTAAATGAAAACGCTTTCCCTCAATAACACTACACGTGCGGCAAAGCACGCTTGACAGGGGCACTGGAGCTGCCGAGATCGTTGCGGCAAATAGTTACACTGCACTCAGCGGTTTCATTGAGCAATTGCGCAGATAATAACAATGTGACCGACACAAGAACGGGCACAATATGGCTAAAAGTCATCTAAGTAAATAATTAGAAGCGTATGTTTATTTGTGAAAACTGAAAGACAGAACAGTTAAACAGAAGCGCGTCAACTTAGCGGTGAACCAGCCGCGAGGATATGACTACATAAGAAAAAACGATACCATAAAAATGAAAGAAGGAAGAACGATATCACCGCAGACCAGAGGAGCGGAAGCCCTAATACGATGAAATGTTTGAAAGAACAAGAATTTTCCGGAGGAACAAACGCTGCGCTCATCCGAGGGGTTGCTATCATGCCAGAAGCGTTGAGGTTCCCTTTCAGCGGCGATCATTGAATACGGGGTAATAAATACGAAGAAAGCGGCCTGCCAGAAATTACAAACTTCGTTCTCGGTTTCCCTAGAGAAATAGAAGGTCGTGTGGCAATGCTGAAGCTGAAAAGAACCGCGCTATGTTTGATTGAGACGTCCATTACTCCTTTCAACATTGCAGCAGTGGCAACCATTACTGCTAGACACTGCGTATGCGGCTTGACGGAGCGCATAACCGATATCCTTGAATTAAATTTTGAATACAAGGCATGTTATCTTTTTTTTTTCCTTTTTCATGACAAGACCACCAATGAAAGCCGTCATCGAGCCTTTTGCGATACGTCAAGAAAGTACGAAGATATTACTGAAAATCTGAATGCTAAGAAAGCACTTTGAAGCTATGTAACAAAGACTTCCCTACTACCCAACTAGATATACGAAAAATTGGTCAGCACATACGCCTCGTTTTAATACCGGTCAACAGCGTTCACCTTAGAGTTTTACCCTATCTGTTGAACGCCTACAAATTAGGTAGCTTTGATTTGTTTTCTTCTTACAGGCATCTCCGGCACATGTATAGTGCTTAAGTTTGATGCCCTCTCGTCTTTGTGATTTCCTGCTATACCGTGTTTTGTATTGTTAATGAAACTTGTTTTCGTCTTGTTCTTGTTTATTTTTCTTCTTTCCCCCAGTGTAATGAAAGGTTCTTTTTTTCACGTTTTTTTAGTTCACTTACTATGCCAATTACATGCATTGTACCGATGTGCAGCTGTGCTACTGCGCCAAAACAAATAGAAGATGTGGCCTGGTCAAGCTGGCTGGGAGAAGCTTTTTTTCCCGTCGCCTTCCCATCTACCACGTATGATGGCCAATAAAACATGATTTGATTTGATTTGATAGTTGACTGAGAACCGGTATTAATAACACACACGGTAAGATCCCTGTAAACCTAATAAAATAAGTGGACTACGTGGGACGACACAAAGATATTAGCTATTATTTGCAGGAGCTTGCAATTCCAGACCACAAAAGCTAACTTCTTGATAAGGGATGGTGTTTTATCTCTCGCTTGAATTGTCCTTCGATTACGCATCATTGAATAAATTACTGGCATATTGCACTGCTTCTGCTCGAGGTCAGCAAACATGCCTAATAAAAACCAAACCACGAAGGGTTTTTTTTTTTTAAATACCAAAGCTAGAATGTGAAACCACGTCCACGAAACAAAAACATACCAACAGGCACAGCGTGACGCTAACCATGCCTTCAGTCAGTCTGCTCTGAGTAAGTGTGAGTAAGTGAAAAAGCAAGCATTTGAGCCGAAGAAAATAAACCGAAAAAAAAAAAGCGGGAGGCATTGTCTCAGTTCAGAAAGTCACAAGCTGTCGCGCTGCTCGGAAACAAATTAAAGGCAACCTACGCATAAAACTCTCACGGATGCACGTACTTGCCCTTCGCTTGATTATTTAGCATCTGTATAATTTGCATTTGGGTAAGAACAAGTTTCCAAAATCCAAATTTTGGATTTTTGGCTGCGAGGCTGAGAAGCTCATTGTAGTGGAGGGTTCCGGATTAATTTTGACCCCCTCAGGATGTTTAACGTGCACCGAAATCTCGACCCGCGGGCGTTTGCGTTTTTCGCCTTTATCTGAAAAGCGGCCACCGCGGCCGGGATCGAACCCATAATAAACGGAACGGTTAAGAATGCGTTGAAGGCATTTTGCGGGCTGAAATGTACAAGCATGCGACGTCTGCACAATGTCGGATAACTACATTTTAAATCTTGGCTCTAATAACAAGCAGCGAAACACCAAACACCAGTAACAACCTTCGCAGTCGTATAAAATGAAATACAAATTAAAACAAGCAGAACAGAACACAAAGCGTCAATATCCAGTCAATTTATTCAACTTACAGGTGACCATGCAGTACTCCTCGGGATTTATTACGGCAAATGCAACGTTAATTCAATACAACCCAACCTCGCCGTTGCGGTGATAAAAAAAAAAAAACATGAAGCCCCTCAACCAGGCATAAAACAAATATTTTGCAAGTGACACTGCGCGTAAAGTAAACTTTAAGGAGTCTGTTTCGTGTTGTTCTGCACACGCTCCTGGGAGTTGAAGAGCTTCGCAAACTGCGACGACTCATTCCCTCGTTTCTTTTCACTATACAACCTTACACCTCCCATTTTTTTGGCTTCAAAGTACGTGCCCTGCATGCTGTCCCGTTTTCGTTTCAGGGCACACAAAGGAGACGACCGCGGTTTGGAACAACAAAGACGGCCCCGGACGCAGGCGGGCCCGAGCTCTCCTGATTCCGGACGGGAAGCCTTCTGGGCCCCATCAGCCAATCAGGAAGGCGCGTGTTCATCAAGCTCGCATTACAGGGGCCAGCGAAAGCGAGCGCCACAGGGAATGCAGGAAGCCACGATGTTTTCCAAGCGGCCCGAAATCAATACGTGCGCGAACCGGCTTTTCACGGCGGTAGCCGGAGAGGCGACAAATAGAGGAGGAAAGAAAACACATGCAAAAGGAAGGCCACGGCTATATTTACGCGCAGTATAACATCCGCCATCAGCCTTCTTTTACTTTTTGTACGCTGCTGAATGATACAAATTTTCTACGCTTCGAGTTAAAGAAAGCAAACTGACAGAGAGAGGACGAACACGGACATTTCGAAAAAAAGAAAGAAACGGCAGACACGCCGAACAAAGGAACGGGGAGAACGTTTGTCGTTACGCGTCCCGTCCGAAAAGCTCCTTCGGATATGGTATGGATTTTCAATCATCATGATCCAACACCGTTGATCTTTCTCAGAACAGGGGCGCCAGAACGACACGGAACGTCTCGATCGCCGCGCTTGAACACACACAAAAGTAAAAAACGCTTGCAAACTCAGAGAAGAAACATAGAGACAAGAGGATCTGCACATCTGGTTAGGTGCTTCCTTTCTTCCATACACCACCCCCCCCCCTCCCCCATAAAAAAAAAATGAAATGCTGCCCTTCAACTTTCGTGTGCTTGTGGATTTGCGTGTTGCGGTATTGTCTTTGCATTCCATTATCTCTTCGCTAGTTTATGAAATCGGTTCGAATGTACGACGCCCGAAGTAGAATTTAAATTCGTGTTCAGAAAATAAAACATAAAACAAGTGCTACGAGCCTAGCATGACGGAACAGAAAGTAATATAAAAAATACGGCAAATAGCGAGTACTGCGTCTGTTAAAAGCCTGAACGCGCTCCATCTTCCAACCTCTCCGCAACAACCTTCTAAAACCACTGGCACCACCCAAAAGCTTCGCGGTCAACGCGACCAATCCGATTACATCGAAGAAGACGGAAGAAGACGGCAGAAGTCTTTGGAGATCACGTGTGGTTTGAAGCAATTACTGGACTGACATGCGAACCGAAGCGTATCATGAGTATCTCTTGGAGTCCTATCGTGCTAGCCCCTTTCCAATACACGGCGTCGTCGTCGTCATCAGCATCATCATCGTCGTCGTCGTCGTCGTCGTCGTCGTCGTCGTCGTCGTCGTTGTCGTCATCCTACTTAAGTCCACCGCAGGACGAAGGCCTCTCCCACTCACCTCCAACTGCTCGTGTCCTGAGCTGCTCGAGTTCATTCTGTGCCTCGAATTTCCTTATTTCGCCTCTCCATCGAGTTATTGGCCTTCCCCTGCTTCTAGATCCGTGTCTCGAAACCCACAAAACCACGACTAGGTTTCTGTTGTTTCCTGAGTTTTTTTCTGTTGTTTCCTGACTAGGTTTCTGTTGTTTCCACGTGCCTTCAGTGACCCTAATCAACTTTGACATTCCCACTCCCCCGCACACTAGGTTTATGCAAATAATCTACGCTGCGGAGAGCACCCCGATATATATTGCAACGCATGCGAAC
The DNA here is from genome assembly GCF_048455015.1 of Haemaphysalis longicornis. Classification (NCBI taxonomy): domain Eukaryota; kingdom Metazoa; phylum Arthropoda; class Arachnida; order Ixodida; family Ixodidae; genus Haemaphysalis; species Haemaphysalis longicornis. The sequence continues at coordinate 234,987,262 of NW_027526295.1, forward strand.
GATACCTGGCTCAGAGAACTTCGAAGGCCCAACTGACCGCTATATGGCAAGAAAGCTCCCCAAAGGAAGCCCCCATTTTCCTAAAAAAAGACACGCGAAAACCGTGCTTCCATATCCCCCGTTTCACCGGTCCAAAAAGGCCGCGCTCCGCCGCACACCAGGGAAGATGAGCACAGCAGAGGGAGGGAAGGGCGTGCCAAGAATGCAACCTAGCTTGCGGCCCCGCGGCACTTTACGACGGACCTCCGCAATGTGCTCCCGTAAACGATGGAGAGGGAAAAAAGGTCACCACAGCGTGACGGTTTTCCCTAACACGGTTTCACTTAAGGCTCTGCGCAAGGAAAGCGTATTAAGATGAGAGCCTTCGCGCCGGGAGATGTTCAAGCTTTCCAAATGCAAGCCGCACTGCCATCTCAATAATTTGAAATGCTGCTGCGGGTGTTACGACCTCCAGGGAAAGGCGAGCGCGACTACCTCACTTGCGTATTTGTGCAGCCAGTGGACGGATCAGGCTGTTCAGCGGCGAATGAAATGCAGTTCAGAAACACAGAACTGCCTTTGCACGAAACACTGGCGCTATAGCAGCACCGGACCTATCCCCGCCCCGGATGGGACAGGTCTGGGCGGCTGCTTTTTAGGGGCGAAGAACCTTAGGACTTCGCTTTGTCCGGGGCTTGGCGTCCATGTACACAGTATTGCGCATGCGCGAAGAGCATTGGATTGAATTGGATTGGATTGGATTAGATTGGATTGGACTGGATTGGAAATGTATATACAGTACACACGCGTTGTCACTCATTTAAATGCGCCAAGTGGGCAATGCCACAGGTGATTTACAGCCAGAACGATCCCCAGTGCTTCCCCCACTCGTCACGATTCACTTAGTGGAGATGCGTGAATATTTTAATGAAAGAAGCGACCTTAGCGTAATCCAATGAACACAAAAGCAAGCACGGATAGCCGGAAATCCGGAAGTACATAACAGTGAGAACAACCCGAGTGTAAGCACAAGATGAACACAGTCATAGACTTCATCGATTATCGGCGACTATAATTCTACTACGATCTATTATCGCCGCGCTACTGCGTGAGCAGAAGCGTCCAGAGAATTTGGACGAAGTCTGGCGAAAGGCAGAGCAAGCTTAATGAGTTAGTTATATCTGCAATATACTGAGGTGGCAAATAAAACAGATAAGGCCCTGAAAGTGTGTTCGACACACTATTATCATTATTTTTGTCTTGCACCACTAATCAATGGTATGTCGCCCACTGGTTGGGCCTAGTTAAGATTCCTTTCCGTACAAAACTCATTTTTACTAGATTCTTCTGCACTCGTAAGCCCTGTGGGGGGAGGGGGCGGCTGAATATTGCACTTGAATTTACATGAAAATTACAATTTTTGGACATTTCTTCTAATGTCACGCTACCATACTTTGATTACCTATACTGAAATCAATTTGTTATGCTCCTTTTAAATTTGATACCAGCAATAGCTCAAAGGTAACTTATAAGTAACCCACTCATACACCGCCAAGATGTTACTGCTTAGACAATAAACCTGACAATGTCGATTATAGAAATGAAATCAAAAACTGCGCTGAAGAAAAGCTTATTAACGCCGCCTTGTGATTTTTATTGAGAGTCCGTAGTCCTAACGGTACGCGATTTGCACAGTAATAAGGGTGCACAACGCTCGGAACCAGCTGCTCCCACTGTATTCGGACACGCACACACAAAGAAGCAATTGCTCCACTTGCGAAGAAGAGAGTAATTACTATGTATTGTCTGGCCATAGACAAGAAAAAAACGACGCGAAAAAACTTCTCATACTTATCGCCTAAATCCTGTCTCAGCTCTACGCTCTGTGCTAAAATGTTTTAGTGGTCATCCGCCTTCACGGAGAGAAATGGCTCCTAGTTTGGTTCAGTTTCCACATGTACGCAAATGTTAACTTTTGTAGCGTAAGCTACACTGGCCGAGGTTGAGCAGTTTCGCGTGGGCCGTGAAGGGCTGTTCTGCGCAAGCGCGAGGAGCATTGGATTGGTTTGGATTAAATTGGATTGTGTTGGATTGAAATCCAATCCTACAGTGTGTAAAGAATTGGGTCTGCCCATTCCAGAGGAGTGACGTCATAGCCACGGCAGACGCACTGGCGCCGGCACGTGCCTAGCTGTGCGCCTCTTTTGCGCAGTAGCTAAGACTGACGCTGCGCAGGAGCCGCTTGATAGCCGTTTCGCGTGGCTACTGGAGAGCCGTTCTGCGCATGCACGAGGAGCAGTGACTGGACTGGACTGGACTGGATTGGACTGGATTGAATGGAATTGGATTGGAAATCGTTTTAGCAGCAGTAAGCATTATCAGCTAATCCTAGAAAACCAGGAAAACTAAGAATAACCAGCTGAACCTTAGCTCACGCTACGTGTACATTGGCATAGCGGAGCTAAGCCACTGCTAATTTTTTGTCTTTGTATTGTTGACGCCGTTGTGGCTACTGTAGAAGGTGCCTTTGGATGCGAAAGAGTCCATAACCCGCTGTCGATGTCTGTGGCGTATTCGGTCCTCGGTGTCTTTCATCTCTAATGGTGAGCGATTCCTGTACTCGACCAAAGTTCCCTGATAGATACAAGCAAACCATGGCAACCATTATCCTTTTTCGGCCGAACATACAGACACGTCTACCGAGGGAGCTCGTATTTGATCACTAGCTTTTCGTTAAAAAGTAACAAACGTTGCAAGGGTTTTCCGTGAAGATAATCATCACCGCCGACAATAATCACAACAGCAAGTGGCTGTCCAATACAGGATGAAGTCCTCACCAAAAAACTTTTGCGCACAGTCTACCAGGCGGCAGAAAACCTGGATGGACAGAAAAGGATGGACAAACAATTTTTGTGGGTTGTACCCTCTCTACCCCAATTAAAGGACATCACTTGAAACACCTTGAACCGAAATGGTTTTCCTTATACGCTCTCGAACGTGTGAAAGCGGAATTGTTACACCTACCAGCCTTACATATGCTGCCAAAACGAATGCAGGAAACCATGACAGCAAGCCGTGGGGCAACATACTTTTAACTGCACGTGACTGAAAAAAAAATGTACTTAAAAACTTGTTCCCAGCTAAAACAACATTAAAATGCAGTCCTTCCTATTCCTGTGTGCAGTTTTTGAATGACGCTTTGAAACCGACGGAGTTGTTTGTATACTTACGATAGTGCCATGTTAAGACACTACACGACGCCACCTTTCTGATTTCAGAAAGTCTAGTGCCAAATTAAAATTATTTCCGCCAATTTATTTAGAAATGTCCTGTGTTTGTTCCACTATTTAAAATGCTTGCCTTCATATCAGCTAGAGGACGTGGCCCCAGAAAAATCAGTTACCTGCCCTTTATAACGCACCGAAGCAACACTTGTTATTAGGCGTCAATCCGGAGAGTATGAATGCTGGTCAAAACGAGACACTGTTGTCTTTTTCTGAAATCTATTTTCCGATAAGTTAATTCATAACGTGTCTCGGTGCACCCGTCCTGGTAATTTATTTTCTACGATGGTTGCAACACACGTTTCTCTTTTGAAGCAGCATGAAAGCTTCTATAGTCTCCCTGATGAAAAGAAGTGAGTTTTACTTCTGTTTCGGACTAAATTGTATAAACACACCTTATTATGCACTCCCCTATGCTTAAAGTGCACGAAGAGAGAAAATCGGCGAACAAACCACAAAAAGACGCCTTACCTCAACTACCCTTCATGCCACCTGGGAAGCCGCGCTCTCAGAGTCTGTGAAGGCCAAGGCGAACAACGCCGGCGCGGACAGGGTCTACATGTCGCCGACCACGTGAGCGGCGACAGCCGAACGACAAGTCTGTGTCCCTTCAACCGGTGTCGTCGTCAGCGGAGCACATTGCAGGAACCGTACGGCTTGACAAGGAAGATACCACCGGCGTGACTTGAAACTCGCCAAGCGACGCCAAAGTCACGTTCATTTGACGCAGTAAGCGAGAAGTGTACTGTCAGTTCGACCAGCAGTGGGCCCAGTCGACGGCGCGACGGCAGTCGTAAGGGTGATCAGAAACTGCTTCCCGAACAAGATCACGGCGCCCCGGCGGCGCTCTTCCCAAACGGCGCTCCGATTCGACCGCCACGGTCAGGACCTCTCGGGGAACTGCAGCGCGGCCGGCGAGTCATGAATTAAAGGAGAGGTAGGGAGAGGGATGAAAGCGGGCACGTAAGCGCGTCGCGCTCCCGCGATGACGATGCTGCCTCCCGGATGAAGCAGAGCCGCGGGCGGACGCAGCAGAGAGCGAACGCTCTCTGCGCCTGCGTGTCGCATTGATGCGGTGTGCGGGAATGCTCCTTCCCTCGCCAGCGCCGCCGCCACGCCGCCCTCCTCCACCTCCTCCTCCTCCTCCTCCTCATCCCACTTCTCCTCGGCTCCCGTTCCTTCCCGGCGCCTTTCCCGCTTTACCCTTTCTCCGGAGACCGCCTCCCCGGCAAACCGTGGTGGAAGACGCCGCTTCCCCCCAAAACAGGTTTCGACTTTCATTTCGCGCTTGTTTCTAGGGCCACCGTCTCTCCTCTCTCACTCCCAAAGAACCTTTCTAAGACTAGCTAACAGCAAAGTTTCTCAGCGGCCATCCCTGCCCCATTTCTATCCCTCGACTTGGTTTTCAAAAGTCGCACTACCTCGCATCCTCAGGAGCACTTCAACTGTCCCACATCAAGCTCAAACAGCAGCTCTTCCACTCCAGGAGCAGCAAGGACGTGCTGGGCATAAACGTCTAACGGATTCCGTTCTCAGCGTTACCCGTATGTTTTCGGGGGCAACCTTTCCACGAACAGGCACAGCCTGGAGTTGAAGAGCGCTAGCGAGTTTCGGCACTTCCCCACGCAACGGTTGGCAAGCACGCTTTCAAACCGCGCCGGCGCTGCCTCGCGAAGCCTCACATCCAGCGAACATCCAATCCTCTCCAGGCCTCGCTCTCCTCTCCACTCCCAACAGTATCTTTCTGAACCCTCCATTGAAAACGGGTTGGGCGATGATAAATTTAATTTCACTTTCGATCTGATTCCGGGACGCCGTGTTTGAACTCGGGCTTTGCAATGGGAGGGGCGCGGAGGGAATACGGGCCCCAGAATGAAGCACCAGAAAGGGCGAGAGTGCATCGGGGACGTTCAGACGAAAACGGGAGCTGCTGGGAGGTTGTCGACATGGACAGGGAGGGAAGATCGAGTTGGGGGAAGCGATTTTACGGCAACGATACCGACGGGGTAATTTCCCGGGCGCTGTTTCCGCCATTTAGCGTGGCTACTTTGGCCTGGATGCTTTGATCGGTCGTTATGTGTCGTCGAGCGGCAAACAAACAGCTCGTTCGTATGTGCACCGAATGGCTGCCGTCGCGCTTATGCTAACGGCTGCAGCGCAAACTGCGCGGAACTGATGGCACGCAATGTCACAAGAATGAGACATGCGCCTACAACCCGCACTCCTACGCTTGTTTCGGCGCCATTCACCACCGCCATTAAAAGGAAGACCACAACGTTTAATTCGTCGCAGCTATAAATTTCTCCCCTTGGATATTCGCGAGCGCATCAAGAGCACTCGGAGCAATGAAACAGAATTCTTTATAGTGCCGAACTGGTTTAGAAATGTAACCCGCAACGCAGTGTTCGCTGGGCAGCTTTCCAGCATTGCTGCCCCGCAACGAACACAGCCCAGTTGGCATGTAACAAAAGGTGAGAGCAGCCCATGGCCACTGTAACGAAATCAGTCTATCAGCTATAATCAATCCTCGGGTGAGGCTGCGTAAACATACGGTCTCGTGCATTTTCCGTAACTCCACTGCAAAGAGTAAACTTTCTGAAAATAAATAAATAAATAAATAAATAAAAAATAAATAAATAAATAAATAAATAAATAAATAAATAAATAAATAAATAAATAAATAAATAAATAAATAAAATGATTTACAAACAGAACGGAAAGGTTAGGTCATAATCACCACCCCGAAACATTTAGTGTTTAAAACTATGGGATTCCGCTTACAAATTGGTGCGCATTCCCTTATTCACACTCTCGGATGCTTGACAAAGGCCGAACGCGTGAGCAGTTCCACTGGGCTTTGGAGACAGAAAATGAGACATTATAGGCACACTGACCACACGCATTTGATTGATTTAGTCAGTGCGCGACCGACTAGCCTTTAATTTCTGCCGCGCGATCTGCCTGAAAAACGTCCCAAATACTAAAATAACTACGCCTGAAACGCGCATCAGCGCGCGTTTATGAAACTCCCCGGTTCTCGATGTTTACTCTTCTTAATCCCAGTTTAGAAGGCCATTAAAAAGGTAATGCACGTTGTGATTTACGACAACCGAGAAATCTGCATCATTCTGATGCTACTATTTGTGCACTGCATGCGTGCGTGTGCGTGTGTACGCCTCCTACACTTTGCGTGAGCGTAGAGGCGCGTGCCAAGGCGCTCCACAGAGCTCCGTCTGCTGGCACTCGGAACAAACTACGAAGCCCCAGAGGCTCCAATGCTGGCGGATAACACGAAACTCTGGGTGCACGGTACATCGCCTCCATCCGTAAGCCCACGCTGGTTCTTAGGTGCCCGTATACTGCGCTGTCAAGATCACGAGTAGCGAGCTTATTAAAGCTTGCAGTCACTCTAGGCTCATGCGTACAAACCATCAGGCACGCTAGTTTCCATTACAGCTACAGTAGTTAAAGTTTACGCCACAACTCCAACCTGCACTCATTACGCGACAGCCACATGGAAAAATAGTAACTTCTCACACAGCGGAAAGTTTCTGCAAGTGCCTGAAATAGACGTTGAAGGCATGAACCGAACAAAGAATGGAACAATTGAGCCCTTTTCAGTTTCTACGCTCCTCACTCTGTGAAAGGAACTTGCTTGCACACATGCCCGAAAAAAGGCATACAGGAGCCCCCACAAACAGAAAAAGAAAACGGAAAAGAAACTTCGGAAGCAGGAGAAACAATTCCCCAGCGCGCGTACGCCTTATCCAGGGCGTCTAGAGATGTATATAGCACAAAGACAGACACCACAAGCAGAAACTGAAAGTCAGCAACGCCAGAACCGCTCCCGTCAGCGCCCCCGTCAGCGCTTCCAAAGCGAAGACGCTTCGCCGTCGACTTTCTGTCAGGAAACAGAACTTCGATCGGAAGGGATTTGTTATCGAAAACGCGAGAAAAAGGAGTATCAGCTAAAAAGTCTCAAAATAACGTCAACACAGCGTATAAACAAGCCACCAAGCTTGGTTTTCGATTGGAGATCTGGCGAAGAAAACGTACAAAAATACGGAAAGGCGCAGCCTGAGGAATAAAACAGCAAAAGGGAACATGAGAGCGAGTAGGAAAGAAGCGTCAATATGTTGGGCGCTGGTGCATCAAGCCCGGGATTTTGCGAACTGGAATGCTGGCGGAAATTCGAGAATGTTTTGACTTACGAATGATAACGCTGGATGCAAAGGCAGAAGAAGAAATAAACGCAGCCGGGAGGGAAAAACAAAGCCGTTGGCCTCGCGGCCGTCAGAGGTTTGCAGCAGAAGAAGGATGGAACCCCACGTCAGGAAGTCTGAGATGCCGCACAGAACACTCAGATAATAAAACAAATCACTTCTGCTCCGTACTGCTTTTGAATTTAGCGAGAAAAAGTAAGCTTGGTTCGAAGCAGGGGAAACTTTTCGCGGCAGAAAAATTTGCAAGGGGTAAAATATTATAGTGACAACTAAAGCTCACGTGAACTGCGAACTGCGTGCAGTTCGTGAATTGCCGAAAAATTCTGAAGGGCGCTCGGGTCGGCTCTTTCTCCATCTTTTCTTCGTCAGTTTGAGCAAAGGGCCCAGAAAAACTAACATATGTTCACACTGCGCTATTATTGCGGATACGAATGGAATCGACGCTCATCAAGTGGGATACACAAACCTCAGCGACAAAATAGCTATAAAACGCACAGTTTCCGCGCACATGAAAGAAGCATTTAAAAAAAAAGTATTAAGATTGGCCCGGCATGCCGATTTTTCTCCTCTCCTTGCTGGTATAGCTCCACAATTCAGCCCTTCACTCTAAATTTTGGCCCTGTGCAAGAATTTACAAATAAAAACTCCCACCTCCCCTCGCGGGAACCCCTGTGTAGATGCGACGCATAGGCGGAGCGGCGAAGGGAACGCGTTTTATAGCGCTCATAACGTTGAGGGGACTGCGTAAGCTGGTCCCAGTCGATGACGACGTTGGCGTACTTGTAAAGCGGCGTGGACTCTAGGTGTTTGAGCCAAGCGTGGATGTTGCTTCGCCGGAGAACGGCACACCGGTTATATGCGCAGCGCGCCCGAAGGAGAGGAAACCGCGGAAGAGAGAGTACTGCACATGCGCCGGCCCCAGCGCGTCTGCCGCGGCTATGACGCAACGTGCCGCGGCTATGACGCAACGCAATCCAACACAATCCACTTTAATCCAATCGAATCCAAATCCAATCCAAGCCAAGCCAAGCCAATCCAATCCAATCCAATCCAATGCCCCTCGCGAGAGAGTGTTCGTTATCGGAGAGGAGAGGGGGTGAGCGGCGGAGAGCGGCGGAGAGCGCAGCTCGCGCGGCGAGGAGAATGGCAGAGGGGTGGACAACGCCGACGACAACAACGACGACGACGCCGGAGGGACAAGGCGAGTGAATCAGATGCTCTGCATCTAAAAATGTGCATGTGAGCTCTACATAGCTTAGTTCTCGACGCCCTAAGTTTGGCGCACCAACGTCGATGCCAAACAACAATATCACAGTGTATAACACAGCCGTAGCTAGCCACGTACGTCAGGTGCTCCTTGGAAGGCCCTGATATCTCAATTCACGGATGCTTTCCACACGTTGCTCACCTCGGAAGGTGGTACGCGAGGGCGAGAAACGAGTCCACGTGCGTTTTTGACATCAAATCTAGCTTGACGAGAAATTAATTAATTTGTAAGAATATCCTGCTTTACCTTGTCTTCAACTTACAACACATACCTGAGAGTAGCGTCATCGCGGCGCTGTAAGCGGAGCTGTCATGGCGGCAGCCCACTGGCTGTCATCGTCGCCATTCCCCATAACAGCCGCGCTAAATCGCGCTGACGTCATTGTCAAGCAGATGGAGCCGCTAAAATACGCTCTGGGCGAGCCGGCTAAAGTTTCACAAAGCAGCGAGTCGCTACTGTACGCAGTGTCCCACTGGCGGGGGTTCTACAGTCACCATGGCAACGTCAGCACGGCAGTAAAAGTAATTTCTGGCTCCGCGAGGACAGCGTAGGCGATTTCATGTCACCCGCTCCGGCAGCGAGGCGGATGTCTCTTAACCAGCGCTGCCCCGTTGCACATCGGAAAGGTAGAAAAAGCAAGCGGGGGAGACGAATGCGACGACAGTATTTGCACACAGTGCTTCTTGGGTAATGCGATACAGTCCCTTCGGGGAGGAGGAGGCCCTTTCATTCGGGTCGGATGACATCCCTGGCACTCAGCGCGTCATCACGGCCGCCCGCCGCACTTGGTTCTCATGGCGGCACCTTCTGAAGACACCGTGATACGGGCGCGTGGCTGCATTTATTGGGTACATTTTGTTACGCGTGCGTCCCCTGCTAAAACCTTGCCTGGCTGCTATAACGCCGTCGAGCTCGCATAGTGACGTCAACGCACAAGCCTCCTTTGCCCACGACGCAGTTTCGTAAAGCCTCCAGTGAATGGGCTATAATTGCTGCGAGAATAAAGTTACCTGACGTTGCCTGAGTTGATTACGCAAGTGATCCACTAACACGCCCTTCATTAAAGAAGAACGTGAGCTTTTGTGTTTGCAGAGAAGCCAACAGCCGCGTCTTCTCTCAAGCAAGTTATCTCTTAAAAGAGGCCTCGCTGACTGTGTGTTTAAAGGGAGACAAAGGGCTGAAAACTTTTTGTTTCAACTGTAAGAACACGCGTTTAGTAGCTCTTTAGGCTCTTGTTAAGCGATAAGACTGTTGGACAAAAATATTATTACAGCTCTTTCACTTTTCTTTCCTTTTTCCCTCGTTTTTTTTTTTTTTTCCTTGTCGCAGCAAAATTTACCAGATATATTTACATTACGCGCACGTATTCCCATCATACTGTTTTGTGTGTGCCCTTTTTTTTATGAATGTCTATGTAAACTTCATCCATGCGGACTTACCATTCGCGAATTGTGAATTTGTGACGTCGCAAAACGTAGTGCGAGAACTGTAAAGAACGGCGACACACACTTCTCTCGGTTGGTCAATAAGCCACTGCTGCCAGTATTTTTTTATTTGGGTCTCTGTAGTCTACCGATACAGGCTAACTCGTTTTTATGCTTTAGCGTTCCTTTTACGGTAGCTTTTAGTGTTGCTCCAAAGTATAAATCCAGAACAGCGCGTTACTTTCAGAGATGTAGAAACGTCAAAGATGTGCTTCTAAGCGAGATAAGTTGAAGATTACAAAAACAAACAAAAAGCCCGAGCTGTCCAATGACTAAAGGAATTATAGAGTGTACTGAAGAACAAGGCGGCTTACCTTTTCCTTTGTTTTCTGCAAGCAAAAAGAAAAGACCCATATTAGACAAAGCATTTGCATCTAGAAGGAAAAATCAAGTGACCTGCACTAGGGAAGGGGCGTTTGTAGCTGCCACAGAAGTTGCGTTAACGCGCATCATGGTCCCAGCGTAGCTTTAGCTTTACCTGATGAGTGGTCTTACGTAAACAGAGGGTACGAGTGCCGGGTGTCAACCAAGGTATTAGACAGGCGGTTAAAACTTCGAATACCACTTAAAATAACACAACGGACGCAAACACGCGGTAAACAAGATTAATGATCACATACAAAATAATGCTAATAAGAACGTTTCATAACACGGTGCATTGTGGTTCCAATGCAGGATAAATTATGAAAAACGCAAAAAAAAAGGACGGCTATAAGAAGGGGCTCCAGCAAGAGCTCCCAATAAGCGCAAACGGTGTGGCAGCTCAAAAACCGCCATCAAGAGCACAGGAGAGGCCTCATGACAGAGTCGCTGCCCCTTTAATTGCCTCTCAAATAACGCTAACGAGGGTTCCCAAGGACCCTAACCGATACAGCTTCGCGAAGAACGGCTCCGAGTGAGAGAACGTACAACCGCCACGCTCTACAAAGCTATACATATCAAAACAGAAAGTTAAGGGCTCGCTTCCAATGAATGCCCCGCAGCTAAAAGAGACACAAATCAAGACAAAAAAAAAGAACTTCCAAACATAAGAGCCAAGTCGTGGCAAATGAGCCCTTCCGAGAAGCATTGGTGAACCCCAGCACGGAGAAAAACCTTTCCGATTCAGACATCCCGCGAGCGTTCTTCCTACGAACGTCTCCCTCTTGAGAAGCCTCGGTTGGCACCACCAGTGAGAGCGCTCGATTCTCCGAGAGGAGTGATGCAAATTTAAAACAATTAGCGGACGGGCCGCCGGTCTAATTTCATTGAGGATTGCCGTCACGCTTCACTGATCGCGGCAGCAGACAGACGGCACGCGCTCGAGGCTCTTTTCAGGGCGCGATCCTTCGGGTCGGGTTAAATGAGATACGAAGCGAAATTGCCTGCTCCTCCTTTTACTCCTGCGCAGTTCCCTTTAGAGCCTGGGAATCAAACATCGTATGCAAAGCCTTCCACTCCCATTTGTCTTCGGGCTCTAATTTTGCTCCAAGACGAATAATTAGATGGTTTTTCTCGTGGCCTAAGGATACAGTCATGCGCTGTGAATGACTCAATGCGTCGATGGTTGGCTCGCAATCAGGGCTACAAGAAAGACCAGTGTCTGAGCCTTTTCAGTTAGCTAAAATAGAAGCTTGGGGAAGCGCGTACATTATGAACGCAAAAACAGCGCACGGAACACGAAGAGGAGAGCACAAGCAGATACAGCGCTGTAATGCGCTGTCGGTGTAATGCGCTGTGTGTGCTCGTGTTCTCTCCCTGGCGTTACGTTTTTTCTTCACTATCTTCCTAGGGGCGAAGCCCCCTAGAGGGTGGGGCTGTTGGCGTCTCCTGTCGTCGTCGTAATCGTCGTCTCATGCAGTCACGGTACTAAAACACAGGGAAACTCGTTTACACCTCGCGCTAGAACGTAACGCGGGTTAAAAAAACACCGGGACACTCGTTTACGCCTCATGCTAGAGAGCTTCGTGGTTCAAAGAGAAAAGACTTTGACAGCAATGCTGTATACCTGTACCTCCCAACGGTTTCATCTCCGTGGACAAAAACGCAGAGGCGCCAAGAATACACTTATACACTGCATGCTTCCCCCTCCCCAGGTTTCAGGCTAGTGGCGATTGGCCGGGATTTTTTCTTTCATAATTCTCGAGTGAGATACCGAGTACCAGCGACGTACTACCATTTCCCGAACGATGAAGCTCCCACAATCAAGGCAATTAAAATTAAAAAAAAAAAGAATTAAAATGCCGCAGCCTATTGTATCGTTGATCACCAGTACCACTGATTCCCCATTCCCATTCCACCCCCTCACACTTATCCAATCTACTTTACACAACAAAAGTGGATCGTAGCTAACCTGTATGCGGAAATAGTTTCTTCGCGATGTGTTTTTGCGTTTCAACCGCTTTCAATAATTGTGTTTGGTGTACGCTAACTGTGAATTAAACAATCTCTATGTTAACCGGCGGAGCCGTGTCTACGAAAACGCAATCGTTCAAACGAGCGCGGCACAAAAATTTGACCCTTTTCCTGTTTCGAGGGCTTGCTTCTAGTGCTTGCTTGTTTCTAGGGCCTGTTTCTAGCGCAGCCTATTTCAACCTCAAACAGGTGGTTCCCAGCTTTCGAAAGTACGGCTCAATTAATTTGAGGCACTTGGAACGCTCTTCCAGTCTGGACAAAAGTTTCCACCACGCATGCCAACTCTCAGCCCTCCCAGCTTTCAAACCTTTCGCGCTTTTCGCAACACCGGTCGCAGCCACGAACCTGTCGTGAGTCGACGCTGTACTTGTCTGCATCTATAGAGTAGCGGAGCCTCCTTTAGCCTGTCCTGAATTCAAAAGTGGGTAGATGCAAATTTGCGGTTCATTGCCCGGAATGCATGTGTAGGAATAAAGATTTGTCAAGTGACATCTCTTCGCGGTACGCGTACAGCCAGAACCTTTGCGCAGGATTGCCAATCTCACCGCCCCACCTTCTCGACGCTGCGCTTTCCGTTCCCCTCAAGTCATTCGCATCCCAGAGGAGTGAGTCGCGGGCCCACCGCAAAGTGAAAATCGGGAAGGCAGCACTATCCCATTGTGTTCGGGCCACCATTGGCCCCACTGAGTGAGCCTCGAACCAATTTGGGCGGTGGGTCCCCGGCCCAGTGAGGAGGTTAAGGGGATACGAAGGGTGCGCAGGGACCGCCCGAGATTGTTACATCCCGCTCGCGTTTCCTCGAGACTTTCGGCATGCGGGAAGCGGCCGTGTAGGAAACGCGACACATCACCGGGACAGCGGCGCGGCTGAGAGCAGACAGGGGGAGAGAGCGAACGCTCCTGTGCTCCCCTGCAAGGCTCCCAGAAAGGAAGAAAGGACGGTGGCGCGAATGAATGGGAGGCAGGAACAAAAGATGAGCGCTGGAAGATGCTGCGCCGCTCGGGATCAATGCGGCCGACTGCTGCACTGCGCCATATGAGGTCGCCGCCGCCGCCGCTGCCACCATCGCCGCCACAACGTCTGGGGGCCCGTTTTCTCTCCGCTCCTCCTGCCCCAGCATCCCCAAAGAGAGGGAGAGAGAGATAGAACCCCCAAAGACCAGCGACTACCGTACCCGTCATCGGTTCGTCCTTTCCCGTTGTTGCTCCTTCGCGACACCGTCACCATTCCCAACTTCGTACGCCGCCAGCAGCTGCTCGACACAAATGGGACCCGATAATGACAGTAATTTAGCGCCTTTTTCCCTGCGCGATGCCCTCCTCCAGTGTCACTAAGGTGCTTGCGCACATCATCTAGATTGACGGTCAGAACCACTCCGTCACCTATACAACCGTTAACTTTCACAGCTAGAGCACACGACAGACCCCGAGAGAGAGAGAAATGAGCCCTTGAGGATATGTATATTTTTTAAAACGCTCATTAAAAACCATGGGATTATTAAAAACCCAGCTTGTCGAACACGAAATGTCCAATCAAAAAGATGTCAACATTCCATTCTTTGCGGCCGCCGTAGAAATGTTAACGCACGGCGCCCACATTATTCGTATTACACTGGAGTAACGACTACCAAAACTACATCAGCCAATATTCAGGTTTCACATTGTACCACAATCTGCCGGGCGGAGTGTGGCATATTGTACCGCAATGTGCCAGACCACAGTGTGCCTGGGGGGCGGGGGGGGGTGAATGGGGGTAACGGGAGGCTCTTGGATTCGGCTATGTCAAGGCAAGCCGGTCACAATCCGGAGAGCGGACCGATTGAGAATCTAGAGCTTTTCCGTCTGAGCTTCGGTAAAGTTAAAACGTGTTGTCCCCCAGGCGGCCCGCGACACCGACGTGCGTGCATCCCGTACACTGACTGCCTAAGCGATATCCATAAAAAAAATTAAAAATCTGCAATGCTTTGTCTCATTTGGTACGTCACCACGGAGAATGCGTTCGGTATCTGGCGGAATGACGTTGTAGTGAAGGAAAATCGCGACGTACGTTTCTACATACGAACAAATTTTCAAAGATTTCGAAGTTTTAATTTCCTCAAAAGTAAGAGGAGGAGGCTGGGACTACAGGCTACAAAAGCCTGACAGAGAACCTAGCCCCCTTTGGTACATATCTATGGCAGCATGAGTACAATGAATAAGGAAAATTGCACAACAAACATTTGTAGAGAACGAAATACATATAAAAAGAAGCGTTACAAAATATAAACGTGTAACGATGATCTGACACAATCGTCAAGTCGCACATAAACAGAAATAGCGCGTTGTTTTTGCTGTAGTGCACGGTATAGCGCAATAAAAAATAAAATAAAAATGCAGCTAGGCATTCAAGTGATGAACTGCATTCAGAAGCATGTCGTTCGCGTTTCTCCTTAAATCCAACGTGAAAAAAATTCGCGGAGCAGCAGCACCAAATTCAGCGCAGGTTTTATAGAAAGTTTGCCGCCCACGTCGCCGTAACTTTTCGCTGAGGTGAAAATTAACAGGAAACGTTACGCTAAATTTTGGGAGCGGTGCTAAAGCTGCTACTGCACTTACTCGGCAAGGCACAACGAGCCAACGCTCCACAGTACGTAAGGAGACATTTAAATTCGAAACGAGAACTTTCGGGACTCATTTCCGCAGCGCAAATTTTCTCTCCGAGAGACGATAAGGACATCCTAATTAGGAATTAGGAGCCCGCAAGCGTTAAGCTCCCGCTCTCAGCCAGCTCGTGTAGAAGTCACTCGCTATTGCCGTGAACAGAACGACTTGTTAAGAACATCCAAATAGGCTGCCATTTTCAGAGAGCTTAGGAAGAAAGTGCCGAGGTAGGGCCGGAAGTAATTCCCGCCTTCTGCGTATTCCCAGTCGTAAGGCGCCGATTTTAATTATGCCGATATTTAAGGGCCGTTTGGTCTGGGGCGGTTTCTTCTTAACACGAAAGTGTTTTATTCCCGGATACACAAATATTTCGCTGACGTCATATCCGTCACGGAAGTGACGCCAGTTAAACGAAGCAAGCAGCCTGTAAAGGTTGCACCCCTGCACACAGAGTCCTTTTGCGGGGAAGCAACCTTTAGTACTATAGAGTACGTTATACTTCGGGTTGTCCGTTTTCGGGTTTTATATTTTAACACGAAGGTGTTTTATGCCGCGATACACCAAGATTCCACTGACGTCGCATCTGTCAAGTAAATGACGCCAGTACACCTTTGCCGAAGCGACCTGCCGGCATGACCTCGCTCGCCAAGCAGACCCACCAGACAGCGGCCGACCCGCAAATCATGCTCAGCTGCGTATTTCGCTGCACATTTCACTTTCGTATTCTACTGATTCCTATGACAGGGGAATCAACCACTTTTTCCCCCTTATAATCGCGTGCTGTTAAAACAATTCCCGGACAAGCAAATAATAACAAAATTTGGATCAGTTTATTGTGTTAATGCAAAATGTCTTCCGAGTTTGATGTATCGTGTTCAGGATTCAACGCTGAGCATACAGTTCGATCCCCTGGAGTCACGTAGTATGCGTGGAGTATTTCATCCCTCACGGTAAGTTAGCATCTTCCCATTTCACCCGGTACACCGTTCTGCTAGCGGGGGTCGCGTGACCCATGCAGTTAAAAAAGTGCATGCCATCTTCGATCAAGAAGCGCAGCATGGCATAGTCGCGTCGTGCTTGCCATTTCTGTTAATCTTAATAAGCTTGTTGCGACGAGCAGCAAGCCTTCGGAACGGTAGCGCCTGTAAAAAAACTTTACCATTCCCTTCCTAAAGAAAGTTGATAGAAGCGCGAAAGTTTTTGAGATCAAAACTGCGTGAAAATTGCGCCCAGACCTTCGCTAAAAGTTCGTCTAACCTTCGCGAAAAGTGCGTCCAGTGGATCGTCCAACCTTGCGAGACCCAAATCGCAAGCAAAGAAGGAACCCATGCGACGATTTCTCGCGCACTCAGTAAACGCATCTGCGAACGGTTGAAATGTATACCGACACGTGCCCGGTTTCACCCTCGCGCCGTTCGTCCAGAGATCTTATCAGAGCTTCTCGGTCGACCAACCGGTCTATGGGGAAATGCATTAGGTCTTTTGACAGGACGTCATCGCTACCACTAGGAAACTTTTCGCTTAATGCAACCACAAGTGTGAGCGGGCTTCAGGAAGGCAAATCAGTTGTGTTCGTGTGGGGGAGTTGCGAAAGCAGAGTACGGGTTGACACACGAGCTTTTTCCAGTAGCGATCTGCGCATGCGCGGGCTGCCGGTCCGCCATTCCTGGCAGTCGCCTCGGGTGAAATAAACAAAATGGGGCCCCCTCACTAGTACGGATTGTTGGGCAAGTTGGTGCGGCAATTTTGACCAATTCATAGCGCAAAAAGAACGAGGACAGAGAGAGAACACACAACACAGCGCTGTGTTGTGTGTTCTCTCTCTGTCCTCGTTCTTTTTGCGCTATGAATTCGTCAAGGGGCCCCCTCAGCTTGCGGCTTGAGGAGCGGCTATGCCTCCTAGGGCTGCACGTTTCTATTTTCTCTTTTCGGGCAGTTCGCAGTGCGTTCATACGTGCACACAAAAAAGGCTTTCAAAGGAAAAGGGCAAAGATGTTTGAGGCTGACCACGCTACGAGCACTTGGCTACCAGAGAGGGAGCAACGAAAATGAAAAAAGTGAAAAAAAAAAAAAAACGGGTGTTTCGGCCACTGCAGATTAGTCACGTGAGCGTGCGCCTGCTACCATGACATTCGTGTGAAAGGCATGGGCGACAAGTGAGTGCGGGAGGGACTGCAGGACAAGGATATTTCTTTCACGGGTGCCCCGAAAGTCAAACATTTTGGGGGGCGCGTTTGACTGCCAGCTTAGGTTCACCGTGTCGGCCGCTAGGAGGACCGGCATTGGAAAAAGGTTCATTCCTACCCGCACGGTCCGCCCAGCCCACCGACGAAAGAGCGTGCATATGACTTTTTCACCCACACCAAAGCAACAGACCAAACTTGGCGTTTCAGTGAGAGAGAAACAGAGATAAAAAGCAGTAATAGCGGCTTTAAAATAAATAGGTTTGTGAAGCTCGCACGTGCGAAATCATACTCCCACTCGGTCTCTTTTTCTGGGATGTTGGACAGTAATTAGAAAAATGGCTGAAATTCTGGGTCGCAACTTTATAACTACTCGAGATATTCGAAGCAAAATCCAGATTTTTTTCTAATTTCACCCAAGCAATGCGGCGCAGCCAGTACTGTTCCTATCAAATCTGCAGCCTCAATAACACACTCATGCGACTGAAAATCTTCAGAAGCTAAGAAAAATAAGCTTAATGTGCCATGCAAGTATACAAGAACAGAAGTTAATCTCGCGTCAGCAACCTCAGTCAGTGGTCGGGTAAGCAAATGTTTGTGCTCTAACAGAGACAGCTATTTCATATAAACACTTGTCTGGAGCGGTCATATTTTCCGCGAATAAAACCAGCAACCAACGGCTCGAAACGCGCCACTAAGATCACCCGCTTTCCCAATCAACCGGATATGACCGACAGGTCTCGCAACAACGCTTTGCACCTTCTTGATCTTTGAATAAAGTTCACTTTGGCTGCCAGCCCCCTTCCCATGCCTCTTAGAAACATGCATTAGGACAAACCATTAAAACACGTCAAGTGCTGTCATACGTTCGAGGCGAATGAAAACAAGGATTTTGAAAATATAGAAACAAAGGAGATTACAAAAGCATTTCTGTCTTTTTTTTTTTTTCGAATACAAAAATTTCTGCGCACTCATCAAGCGATCCAATTTCCGGAGGCACTAAAGGAGATTAGATGTCCGCCCCTTTTGCTTATTTATTTTTTTTCGTACTGCCATTATCGAAAAACGTTACCGATGAGAATCGGCTCGGAACAAGTTGGACAGGAAGGGAATCACTAACAGAAGAAAGGCAATACAGAAAAAAAGATCGAGCAGTTCGCCCGCCGCTCTCCCCAGTTCGCTTGCTTCGCTTTTCTCAAAGCTTAGAAAGAAAGGAACAGCGAAATCATAAACCAAAAGCGACGGCACAAAGGTTCTAATGTTAGAAGGCCGAAAACGGTCTCACCGCAGAGGCACGCAACACACGCCCGTACCCTGGGCGCGCAGCGGCGACAGGCTCGGAATTCAATTTCCGACCTTGGGAGACAACGGCGCGGCCGAGCGCTTCGCAACGGGAGGATGGATCCTCCCGAGGAAGGTTCATCTTCCAGCATCCGCGCCCACGCCGCGCGTTCCTGTGGCAGCAGCCAGTTGGAAAATCCTCGGCTGCTCCGCTGCTTTCTTTCCCCAGCCAAGGAAGCCGAAAACAAGTGCACGGCACCTCCGGTTCTCGCTTGCGCCTACCCACGCGGAGAAGGCTTTACAAGTCCTCGTTACTCTCGTCGCAAATTCTTCCTTCCAAAGCTGCACCTAGACAAGTGCACGGTCCTTGTTGTACTTTTTCGAGCCGTTCCGCTTTGTGCGCAAACAAGAAGGTCTGTGTTTTTCCGCCACAACGAGCTGGAAAATTCCAGTAGAAGCTTTGTGTCAGCCGGCGTACGTTTCGAAAGAATGTTGCGAAATAAAAAAATGAATTATACCGGGTGCGTATTTCTTTCCTTCCGCCCTGCACTATCCTCCCTCTCAATTATTTTTTCGTGGATTTTAAAGACAAAAGCATTAAGTGTCCCACTCTGCAAAAAAGCGCCGTTGTTATTGTAGTTGCTGTTGCAGTTCTGCGGTAAACAAAATGGCGGCCGCTGAGAAGAGTAAATTAAAAAAAAAAAACAGATGTGTGATGCGACGGGATTTGAACCCGGGTCTGCGCACTAGCAGCCTGGTGTTTTCACAAGCTAGGTGCTTCCCGGCGCGTTAATCCCCGCTTGTATTATTCAAATCTCAGCCTTCACGAACATGTGGCCGCTGCTCTTGCAGCGACCTTGCTGATGGCTTTCGGGACAAAGATACTTCTGCGCTCTGCTCATGAACCGTAAAGCGGGCAACAGTGAGTTTTAAACCGAACGTATATACAAACGCTAAATGTGTACACGTCGGCTTCGAATGATAATGTTCTGCAAAAATGAACTGTATTCGTCTATGTTTATCCAGCTTACAGTTGCTAATCACCAAGTTAAAAGAATTAAAGCCCAATCACAGCACAAGGCACAACCATCGTACCATTTATAACGTAGCCCGATATGAAAATCCCAAACACTAAGCAGGAACTAGAGAGAAAACCTCGATATATGGCACACAAAAGTGCCCGTATGTAACTCGCTTAACCACCAAGTTTAAAGATATAAAGTCCAATCACAGCAACAGGCACAACCGAACTATCACATTTAAAGAGACCCTGCAACACTTTTTTCAACGTTTTTTGAAATCCTAAATGCTTGCAGAACGTAGTCACCCAACACACCCAGTACTTAGATTAGGGGGTCACAAAGTACCCCAGCCAAAAATTACTGCCTCATGCCCATCAGATAACTTGTAAACTCGCTCAAAAGATTTTTGTTTCTTTCGCGGTCCTGACGTTCTTCGACGGCTCGAATTACGTCATTAAGGCCATGTGGCGGCTGTTGGCCGGTTTTCCTTAAGTTGCAACAATGAACGCTTTTTGATAGCAACTTTTAAAAAAGAAGCCACACAAACAAAGCAGAAATGGAAGGTATATCTGGTGCGGCGAGCAAATCACACAGTGCCACTCCTGCTGGCGATAACTATAGCTTTCGCAGTGGTTTTAGACGGGAAGAAAAGAGTGAAAGCGGTTATCGAAATAGTTACAGGATACCTTTACCCTAATTCAATACGAAAGTCACAAACACTAAACAGGAACCAGAGAGGAAAAGTTAATACATGGCAGACGTAAGTTGAAGTATGTAACCCGCATACGCAGAGTGAGTTTAAAAAAGGAGGAAGAAAAAAACAGCAAACGCAATTGTACCAAGCACCGGAAAAGCGAATCGAGTCGAAGCTTCAATTAGTAGAAAAGCGAACGAACCACTGCGGTTTCACGCACGGCACGGCCCCGTCCGCGCGCGTGCCTAGCGACGAAGCCGAACAAAGCGCGCATGCACCCCGAAGGGGCAGCAGCGTGTGCGGAACGGCCCGGCCGCAAAGAGGACGGAGAGAAAACGCAAGAGCGGGGACGGACAAAAGGAAAATCGGCCGCCGCTGAAGGCGATTTACGTGCGTTTGCTCTTCCGCAAAGGAGGGACGAAGCGGGGGGCTCCCTTCCGCACAGTTTCTTTTCAGGCCGACGCTTCGCTAGTATTCGGAAGGAAGCACGAATTAACGAGCACGCAGCTGTCGACGCGCTCGGTGGCTGGAAATATAGGGGAAGAATAATTAACGAGGAGCCCCAGCTTCGCCCGTTCTGCCCTCATCCGTGGGACTCTGCCTTCACTCGAGGCTTCAGCAGCGCGCTTGGCGCGCACAGGCTTCCGGTCTGCCCGAGACCCGAGGGAGCGAAGTTACTCAGCGCGCCGTGAAGTGCCACCGAACGGTTGCACTGATTGGGCCGCCAGAACTTGGCGCGGTTTCCGGCGCCGCGGTAACAGATGAGTGTGCATCGAAGTAGATACAATGTTCGAGACCAAACATGCGTTAGCGGCGCGCGAGCACACTCGCCAGTCCTTGCTGTGATGCGTTTTCGCGCATCAAAGCGGTTTTGAGCAACATGAGTGGTGCCACGTTGAAACGCGTTATGTGGAAAACTCAGTGTTGCCGAGACATGGGAGATACGTTTTAATACGTTTTGATACCCGCTGAAATTGAATTGTTCTCTTTTTCTTCCAAACGGTTTCGAAAGGCTGAATTTTTTTTAAATACGGGGAAGACAAAACTGCGGAGAATTTCGTTTGTTCATTGAAAAACTCAAGCCCAATTGTGGGGCTTGTTATATCCTCGTAATGTTTGGTATTCGAGCGTCGCGAATATCCTGAGAGCTGCCTAAGCGCAGCACTATATCGCGCTGAGCCCAAATGCCGCAAACTGTGAGCATCGATGAGGACCGCGCAGAACGTTGCAATAAATCTGCTATCAATAGAAATCAATGACGCCTGAATATAAGCGCCGTATAACATTACCAGAAAGTTATAGCGCTGATCGGGTGCTGAAAACTACCTGTGATTTCTTACTTCCTAAAAATTTTGCAGATGGGACATATTTTTTTAACGCTCATGAGATTTATAAACAAAACTAACCCCAGCTAAAGGTGCTTTGTGTCCGTCAAGTACCTAAAGTTCGCGTTCCTTACTGCTAGCATGATTATAAAGTTTTAAATAACTTTCATTATAAGCCATGTTATGTGCCGCCATTTCGTGATGACACGTTCCGTACAAATCAGTCAACCTTAAGAGCAAGGCTTCGCCTTCTTCTTAAAAAATACTCAGTTTCAAACAAAGCGTTCGGAAAATGAGTCGCCATGAGCGAAATTCTGAAATTAAGGATGTGGACGGTGTGGCCCGAGTAATCTCGTCGCAGGAAAACGTCCCCATGAAGATTAAACAACCCGAGTCTAGAACTACTGCAATTTGACAGAATGTTTCTATTGCTGTACCGCACTGAAGAATGCGCGTGTGGTGCCCGAGGCGCGCCACACAGACTTTCCGCTAGAGCAATGCACCATCCGCCATTTAAAGAGCGCCGCACCAGTGGGCGCAAACAACATTCCCCCGAAAGCTACATTTTAATAGGAAAAAACGTGTCCAATGCGTGAATGCCTGAAGGTGGGGTAAAAATGAGGGTGGAGGGTGGAGGGTAACGCTATTGTTACAGTTTTCGGGACTCGAGGATTCCACGGGGAGAGTACTGGGAAGTTATAGAAAAATGCACCTCAGCCTAAGCTACTCGATACAGCTTCTCGATAGTTGATCTTCTAAATCAAATAAAGGGAAGAAACAATCCGGATCCTGACAGATAACATTTGTCGTTTGAAAAAAACACCAGGACTTGGCGTGCACGTACACGGGGGCACGGAACCAGACGTCAAAAAAAAAAAGCGAAGACGAGCGAAAGGGAGAGAGAGAAAGTGAGGGTAGAAAGCCAGACCCAACCGGAACAGAAGTACACGTAATTAAAATGAAGCACCGCGCTCTTGCTTCCAGAAAAAAATATGCGTTGAGGGGCGAGCCATCTTGGTTGGCGTGGGTTGCCGCCGCGAAGGCGGGGTGGAGAGAGGGACGGCGAAGTAAACAGAAGGAGGAACATTTTTTCGTTAAATGCGACGTTTCTACCACGTCCCTCCTCAGAGCTCTCCAGCCGCTGCTGTAAAGCCTCTGGCGGAAAGCGCGCAGTGCTTTCACTGAGAGGCGCAGGAGGAGGAACGAGGGAGGAACGGAAGGCATGCGATGCGAACATTCGCGGCTGCCATTAGTGAAGAGCGCCGGGCAGCTTCGTGTTCGCCGCTGGAAACGTCCCGAGGAGAAGGCTGATGCGTCCTCCCTCCCTCCCCCTTCCTTCTCCATTCCTTCCCGCGGCTTGCCGTTTAAACGGAGGTTCACCCCCCCCTTTGGCTAATGGCTACGGCTAAGCACCGGCTAGGACCACCCGCCGGAGAACCACTTCGAGAATGTCGACGGCGGGTCGCTTACGCATCCCAGCCGTCATGCAGAGGAGGACAAGAAATGGCGGGAGCGCGAGTGGATAGGGCGGGGCGCAAAGAAAGGGCTTCGAGAAACGGTTCTTTGGAGTGGAAGCTCTTGGAGTTTGCTGAGAGGCGTTTTTTGACTGTTAGGTTGAAACTCACTCCCCCGAAACAGCGAATGGTGCATTGGTTGGGTGACGCTAGGGATGCGGAATCTTTTGAAAAAATGTTGTCAATGACGTAAAACAGTAATGAATTTAAGTGTTCTAGGCAGCTGGGACAACCCAGCAATTAATTGGTCATGCGTGAGAAAGTAGAAGCTCCCACAAAAATCCAACCTCCCTGAAACCAGACACAACGTCTAACCTAAAGGTGGCTTCCCCACGTACAGACGCTTATGCAGGAAAAGCACGCTTGCCGGGAAGTTGGCGTAATCAGAGCTCGGGTTTGCGCGAACCGAGCACTAGTGGTTAATTACTATGCCAAAAATACAGTTATGGGAGGGGAGAACAGCATTAATAACGAAATCACATTATTTCATTTACAATTTTCCTTCGGCCGTTAACTTAATATGCGTATAGGTGTTTACGGGAAGATAGGTAATGAATATTTCATAAGAATGGGCAAGGAAAGGCCCGTTCAAGAAAATTGAAGAGGACAGGAATTTATCACGCCTAGAAATAAAACGTACGACATCAGCACTTAAACTAATGATCTAAACTCTGGAGTGTAGGAGGAATGTTGAAGCTATAAATGTTGCTTCAACTTTTCGTCGGCTCGACAACTTCATCGCTCTTCTCTGCGCCGCGTCGATAGCGGACGGAGACAGGCAACATTGCTTCACCGGTGACTGCGCTCGGATGGCCAGTCGCAACAGTGGTGGCTGCAAAAGAGGGCCCAGTCGCACGAGTGGTGACAGCATCGGGGTGGCTGATTCCCAACAGTGATGAAAGCGCTCGAAGACCAGTCCCAACGTCTAACCTAAAGGTGGCTTCCCCACGTAAAGACACTTATGCAGGAAAAGCACGCTTGCCGGGAAGTTGGCGTAATCAGAGCTCGGGTTTGCGCGAACCGAGCACTAGTGGTTAATTACTATGCCAAAAATTCAGTTATGGGAAGGGAGAACAGCATTAATAACGAAATCACATTATTTCATTTACAATTTTCCTTCAGCCGTTAACTTAATATGCGTATAGTTGTTTACGGGAAGATAGGTAATGAATATTTATTTCATAAGAATGGGCAAGGAAAGGCCCGTTCAAGAAAATTGAAGAGGACAGGACAGGAAGGGGACAGGACAGGAGGACAGGAAGAGGACAAAATGAAAAAAAACTGATCAAAAACACCCAACGATACGTAGTTCAAAACACAGTTTCACGCACCGAAGGAGGGATGTTGATTGGTTAAGACCACCCGACTATCTTTAGGAAGCCCCGAAGTGTCGACACACGAACGTTTTATTTTTAGCACTAAACAGACCGTTGGGTGGATAGAAAATTGAACTTGCGATCTCGTGTTGACTCGTGCTATTCGCCGGCCAATGAGCTGCGGCGGATGGTCAGTCATAAAGCGGACGTTAGTAGTAGCGGACGTTTGTAGTATGAGGACGCAAGTATATCAGAAAGGTGGGCATTCAATATTTTACCACAAACGAAGAGAAGTCCTAAAAAATAATCTCAGAGCCATTAAAAACAATATTTTGCTCATAAATATGGACCGCGAGCGTAATTATTAGCGCTTTTAAACGACGTTGTTTAATCCGTTTTTAAGCGCAGTGTTTAATCTGTCTCACAAGTCACCGACCCAAATCAGTGGCCGGGCACTCCAGCTTCATACAGAAAAGTTTAAGCAGTTACTCCACACTTCACGCCTCAAATAAAGATATGAAATAAAAAATGGTAATAACAACAAGTAAAAAAACGAAAATACTTGCTTTGTAAAGTCTGCAAACATTTATAAGACACACACTGAGACCGATAAAACAAAATCTAAAAAAGAAACTTCTGAAATTCAATTGCCTACTAAGTCTTGCTGCTTCAACAGGGTTTCGAAAGAGTAAATGCGCTATCTTTAGAACTACCAGAAGCCTATGAAATACTATCAACGAAGAAAAAATAAATTTACAAATAAAACCTCAGGAGCACTAAAAGTCTTTACGCCTTTGTTGGGGATGCTAGGCAGAGCATTCTTTTGGAAGGCACGGAACATTCCATAGAAGGGCCCAAAGTTATGCTGCGCATATGGTGCCGTTACTTTCCATAATTATTTGCACTGGGATGCGTCATTCATCACTCGATGTCAAAAATCTAATTTTGAAGTTGGAGCTTACGGACGAACTTCGCGAGCCAGAAAAAAAAAAGAAAAAGATGGGATAAGAAAAATGCTGCAGCTGTGAGCTGCGATCAATGCACGAGGAAAACGCACCGGAAAAGCCGAGGTTGCGCGCAATATGCAAACATGAGACAAAATTTGGACAATTTTCTTCCCGAAAAACGAGCCAGTAGACTTCTTTCAAACTTTTAAACTTGTGTTTATCAGGCTCAATGGGTTGGCATAAAAAAAAAAGGGGGGGGGGCGGAAACCAGGGGCGGTGTAAAATTCGTATGCATGTTCTGAGCACGGTCTCAAATTACGAAGCGTATCTCCTCTGGATTCCCCCGGTGCACAACTCGGCGTAATAACAAAACTTTGGTACTTGGGACGACGAGGGGTTATACTCTTTTTTTTTCCTCGCCTTAATTCATAAGCTCTTCAGTACACAAACGCCCGTGCTCTCCCAAGTATCGCTTAGCTTTACACGCTGCACTCACAAAATATAAGCCTACTAACTGAGAAGTGTCAAAATTAAGACAAAACACCAAATGAAAAGATTGAGAAGATCAGTTTATCAATCAGTAAAGTAAAAGACTGTGTGACGGCGAAACAGGGGATTAACAAGAAAGCGTAGGATAATTGCGGTTGGCTGCAACAACTAATGCTCGTTTTTCTGTCACACCATGTGCTGTGGTTGCACTTTGTGAAACGATCACTGAAATTCTAGCCAGGCTTGTTCACAAGAGGCCAAAAACACAATACGCAAATACACAAAAAATGCTCCAGAAATACTTGTTCAGGTTCTAACACAACATCGCCTGCAGGCATGCGGCTGCCGATACACCAATGATTGTGTGGGGTGTGGAGCAGAATTCCTTTTGAAAGTTTCGTGGGCTATACACTTAGCAGCAACAAAACACAACCATGTGACGTCGTTTTTTTTTTTTTTTTTTTTTTTTTGTCTATCACTGTAAAGCTACGCCAGATTTCAGAACAACAAGAACGCCTGTGTACATTGCGCCAATTTATTTGGCTCTCCTACTTCTGTAAAATTCCGGGAATGGGCTATCATCCACACTTTAGTTGTGAACACTTTGAACAAACAAACCTGTAAACAACGAGAAAACACGCCATCCGCGGTGGCTCAGTGGCTAAGGCGTTGTGCTGCCGAGCACGAGGACGCGGGTTCGGTTTCCTGGTGTAGGCGAAAAGCGACCGGCCGCGACGGTCGCTTTTCTGATGGAGGGGAAAAGCAAAAACGACCGTGTGTACGAGATTTAGGCACACCTTAAAGATCCCCAGGAGGACAAAATTAATCCGAGGCCCTCCACTACCGCGCGCCTCATCCCCTGCGTTGCGTCGGCGCGTTAAACCTGTTAAACCCGACAATCAATTTATCAACAAGAAAACATACGCCACGTATTTATTCATTGTCTGGCAAGCTAAAAATAAGCACCGTTAACCGAAAGCGATAAGGTAGATTCTCGGCTGAACGGATATCGTTCGACAAAGGCAAGCAGGGTGGAACCGCTAAAGTAACAAAGCCGTGGTAAATTTACACGCGGGTCGCTGAAGCCCTCCGTAATATAACCTTCGTAACATGTAAGCATCGACAAGCCATTGCTCAGGTTCGCGAAATATCACCACCAGGTACCGGAATTCGCGCTCTTTTAACGAATATACAACGTGTTCGTCTTGCAAAACAACCAAGCAGCTCGTGAACAATGCGAACAAGACATTTCGCTAGCAACGCATTTTCACATGCTGACTACCATAATAGTGCAAGCAAAGGCCTCCACTGTACCAACTGATTGATTGATTGCAGGGTTTAACGCGCCGACGCAACGCAGGCGATGAGGCGCACCGTAGTGGAGGACTCCGGATTAATTTTGACCACCTGGGGATCTTTAACGTGCGCCGAAATGTCGAACACGCGGGCGCTTTTGCTTTTCGCCTCCATCAGAAAAGCGGCCTCCGCGGGCAAGAATCGAACTCGCGACCTCGTGTTCAGCAGCGCAACGCCTTAGCCACTGAGCCACCGCGGCGGGTCCACTGTACCAACTACACAGACCGAAGGCCAAAGAAAAAAAAAAGCGAAAAGAGAATCGCTACAGACAAGCAAATATACAATATTGTAGTAGTTTTTTTTTCACGCAAGGCTAGGAGTGATGTACTGTCAGTCTACTCAAATAGTAAACAAACAAAAAAATAAATCCGTTTGGTACTTCGGCGAAGCAGCCGGCAATTGACAACCTTGGCGACAGACGTGCCCAGTGCAAGCACGCTTGGAAAAGGCGCCAATCGAGACAGTATAGCCTCTAGTATCCAATTCATTATCCCCCGTCGCCTGCCTGATCGTCCCCCACCCCCGCTTGTATGTAATCCAATGTTCCAAGAACGGTCATCCTATCAAGACGCTCGTTCGAGTGAAGCGAGTGAATCTGACGGGACAGCGTAGTTGTCCGGAAGCTGCAATGCGGGGCAAGGTTGTGGCGGACGCGTCAGTCCAGCGTTTCTTATTCGCTCTTTCGGGGATGACACTTGGATTAGAAGAGGATTGCGACAGCGCATGATGGAAAGGCAGGACCGGCGCCGAAACAGAGGACTTGCAACATGACAAAGCCTCGCAGCGAAAGTTGCGGCGCAGGGGTGCTGCTTCTGTCCTGATTTGCTCGGTGAATTTTTGTCCCCAGGATAACTTCACCAAAACAGTTGAATAAAGCACTGTTTTCACTCCCATCGTTTCTTTCCGAAGACTAAAAGTAATAAGTGGGAATAGTCAGTCGCAGCCCAGGCTATGTCCCCAAACATGTCCCCAGGCTATGTCCCCAGGCTTCTAAAAGGCTATGTCCCCAAACATACGTTTCTGGGTTGCTGTTGCGGTACTTTGAAGAGAGCAACATTTTTTTTTGCAGACACGGCGGATGGCTCGACGCCGAAGCACTTCGTAAGTTGTGACGTCAACCAAGGAGTAGATTTGAGCCACGAACTCTTCAATCTGACACTAATCTTTCTCGCGCAAATTCTGCATCGACAGCTCGGCTTGCGATAGGCAGAAAATGTGTTTGTTTAGGCATCAGCGCAGTTACACGCCCCCCCCCCCCCCCCCTTTCCCACTGCGTGTACACGTTCAGAAAAACTCGGTGGCTCTGGAATCTTCATTTTGGGTTCCTGGAAGTTTCCACATTTCCACAAGGAAGTGCATGCTCACGGCGTTTACTCGAAAGCCGAGGTCGCAGTACGCGATGACCTTGAATGGAAACCATTTTTAAATTTCGAAATGTACTGCTTCTTGCGTACAGTTATCGACCGTGGCCTATACTAGAACTCGCGGCGACCGAATCCTTATCAAAGCTTTAAAGCGAAAGCTTTCTCTTAATGGGACCGATAGCGTCCTGTCAAAAAAACTAATGCATTTCCCCATAGACCGATTGGTTGACCGAAAAGCTCTGATAAGGTCTCTGGACACACGACGCGTGCGTGAAACCGGGTGTCGGAACGGCTACTTGTGTCAGAACCGTTACTTGAACATCGCGAAAAAGGAACGGTTTTTGAGAAGACAACACACGCATCGATCATGAAGAAGGTGTACAATAGTATATCTTCGTCTCATTAACCCCGTATCGATATACATTTAGATCGTTCGTACACGCGTTGACTTAGTACGCGAAAAATCGTCGCACGAGTCTTTGAACGTTTGACGATCGATTAGACCCACTTTCAGAGAAGGTCGTACCAACTTTTAGCGAACGTTTTGACACACTTTTGACGCAGTTTTGGTGTCAGAAAGCCCTCGCAGTTCCCTCAACTTTCTCTAGGAAGAACGGTAAAGTTTTTTTTAGCAGTCATCCATTTCCACCGTGTTTTGATTCCAAGAAAGCGGGAAGGAAAACACGAAACACACCTTTGCCGGCCGCGGCAGAGGGACGGCTCTGCGTTTCGTACGGCGTGGAGTAGAAGTCGTCGTCCAACGTGCCAGTGACGCCAGCCACCGCTGAAGACGACGCCAGCGCGGCCGCTTTGCGCCGAGCACCGATCTCCTTGCGGAACTGCTCCTTCAGGTCGGCCGGGTCGCAGTAGTCGGGAACCAACACCAGCTGCACCAGAGAAAAGAAAAGTGAAACAAAGGCACGCGTTAGAGTGTCGCTCGCAATAAATTTATCTCAAGCGAGTACGGCAATCGCCAGTCAAAAAAGCTCTTCGTTCGGTTCTATATCAAGCTTCAATTGAGCAGGTAAGATCCATGAGCGTAAAAAACACACAAACAAAAAGCAAGAGTGATTATGAGTTTGCTACGGTCAGTTCGTTTCCCCTAATACCATTAATAAGTAAAGCCAAGAAGCGAGTTTAAACCTATCTTATTTCAATGAGATCGCTACTGACGTTGACTGTAATTTGGCCACTTTTTTTCTGAAAGGAAAGAAAAGGAAAGGTAAGGAGTCATGGCTACATACGCCATCGCACCCCCCCCCCCCTCCCCCATTTAATGGAATAGTGTTACGCCATTCCTCCAGCTCCGCAACTCATACTGCAACGAAACTATCGGCGTATGCATACGTTTATACAGGGTGTCCCAGCTATCATGCATCAAGATTTAAAAAAAGGGTAAAGGCGTAACTCGAAAGAAACCAGCTGCATAATGTTTGCAGTACTGTGAAGAAGCGGACAGTATTTTTTTCTTTAATGAGACTTAATTAACTAATTGTAATTAATTATCTAACTCGAGAAATACTGTCCTAATCACTAAAGTGTCAATGAGGCACTTGTAGGCAACCACGAGGGGCACCTAACTGCGGTATTTTCAGCGATGAACTAATTGCGTACGCATTTATTCTGACTGATAAAGGAAACCCAGCGAAATATGAAAAATACCACGTGACGGCGCCTCCGCGCGCCCCGTAAAGCAACGCCCTCAAACAGGCTGCCTCTGAGTTAGCCAGAATGAAATAGACAAAAGAAAGAAAGAAGAAATCGCGACCGAGTTTGTTTCTTATCTGCACACGCGTCCCGCGAATCTTGCTGCTGCTGCTCCTTCCATGCTATTATCAAGGTTATGCGCGGTCTCTTCGGGCGGGTGACACGGGAAGGAAGTTGCTTTCAATCAGCTTTGTTTGGGGACGCTGCTTTACAATGCGCGCGTAAGCGTCGTCACGTGGTACTTTTCATATTTCGCGGGTTTCCTTTATCAGTCAGAATAAATGAGTACGCAATT
Source organism: Haemaphysalis longicornis (assembly GCF_048455015.1). Classification (NCBI taxonomy): domain Eukaryota; kingdom Metazoa; phylum Arthropoda; class Arachnida; order Ixodida; family Ixodidae; genus Haemaphysalis; species Haemaphysalis longicornis. The sequence goes on from NW_027526295.1 coordinate 235,018,025, forward strand.
AGTTCGTCGCTGAAAATAGCGCAGTTAGATGCCCCTCGTGGTTACCTACAAGTGCCTCATTGACACTTTAGTGATTAGGACAGTATTTCTCGAGTTAGATAATTAATTACAATTAATTAATTAAGTCTCATTAATGAAAAAATTACTCTCCGCTTCTTCACAGTACTGTAAACATTATGCACTATGTTTTCTTCGAGTTACGCAGTTTCTCTTTTTTTAAATCTTGGTGCATGATAGCTGGGACACCCTGTACATACAACTGTACAGCAATGTGTACTTACTTACGAGTGCGTTTCTTTGTAAACTAATGAAATCCCCTTTGAACGTAATTACTTAAAGGGACCCTGCAACACTTTTTTCAACTTTCTTTAAATCTTAAATTCTTGGAGAACGTAGTCACCCAACACACCCTGTACTTAGATTAGGGGGTCGCAAAGTACCTCAGCCAAAAATTACAGCTCTATGCCCATCAAACAAATTGCAAACTCGCTCAAAAGATTTTGCTCTCTTTCCCGATTTTAATCATTCTTCGACGGCTCGAATTGCGTCACTAAGGCCATGTAGCGGGTGTTGGCCAGTTCTCCTTCAGTTGCAGCAATGAACGCTTTTCGATAACAACTTAAAGAAAAAGCCACAAAAACAAAGCAGAAATGGAAGGCGTATGTCGTGCGACGATCAAATCACGCCGTGCCGCTCCGTGCTGGCGATAACTATAGCTTTCGCAGTGGTTCCAGATACGAAAGAAAGAGTGAAAACGCTTATCGAAAGTGTTGCATGGTCCCTTTAAACGTCCACAACATTCAGGTATCCTCAAATATGCCGAAAAGCAGCAACGACCTTCTACAGCTGTTAGGCCACCACCTAACACAAAGTACTGTGTATACGACGGTCAGCTTGCTATCGGTTTACAAGGAGACATGTGGGCTCGCAGCGATTTTTACGGAACAAAAACAAAAACAAACTTGGAGCAAGAAAAAAGGGAACGAGAAGGCCCCTCGTAGCCCCATATGTGATCGCGTCCGTGCACGCATGCGCACATTTTTGTGTGCGTTCTTTCACGAGCTCCCGAACTAATCTTCGCGGTGGATGCTGGTTAGCGTGAGCGTCATTACACAAAATTCCGACTGAAGGCATAATACGCGTGACATTCTCTCAGATGCTATTCCGTCTGACGGACCGTCGGAACCGAGGAAAAAGGGAAAATCCACCGCATATTACTGCCTACCAGCCCGATACGACAATACTCGCCTTTTCCCGCCCCCCTCCCACAAGGCGTAATGACAAGTTGCCGAAACTTCTGCCAGAACAATTTCCACACTAGTGCTTCGCGATGGGCCTCCGTCGCTTCCACACCAGCCGAGTGCGAAGACGGGCGCAACCGACGGATCGCCAGGCACGCCGGGGACGCAGTGGCGCGTGGGTATGCGCCGAACTCACCAAGCAAACGCTCATCCCAAGCTCACATTAATTAACGATAGGAAGCGGAGGAACCCTCAGCGCTCCATGGCTTTGAACGGATGCCGATAAAAGAAAAAAGAAGATTGGGAAGAAAAAAAACGAACCGCAAACACTCGGTAGACGAACCCATTTCGGCAAACAGGCTGTCTGGCCGCCGCGAGGCAAGCGGGCCCGTCAAAGCAAACTTGGAGAAACGTCACCGCTCCCTCCCACAACGCCCTCTTCTTTCGCGGCCGTGCAAAGACACGACACCGCTCGGAATCCTCCATCATCCCCGGCGTCGCGGAGGGAGAACGGCTGCCTGCATTACTCAGCGTGATTGCACGCGGTTTCCGCAGCGGCGGTGCTTCGTTTCGCCCTCCTCATTCCCATCCTCGGCCAGCCCAGCGGTCGCTTGACACGTGCGGCCGCGAGGACCATACGCTCTGGATGTCCCGTTTATTGATACGGAAGTGCGCGACACTCGGGCCGGCCCCCGTGAGGCGCTTAGGTTGCGCTCTTCCTCCGCGGTCGGATGACAGGCTCGCCGGACGTTCAGATCAGGCCCCCGGGGGGAGCAGAGAGGCGACAGACGGCTTCGTGGCGTAACGTGAGAAGCTCGACGCGCCTTTTGACAGGATGCTCATTACGGCGCTAAACGACAGCGCCCGCGCGAATTGCGGAAGTGCATCGGAGAAGGCTCTTGTCCCGGGGTAGCGCGAGCTATACAGCAAATGCGCGAGCAAACGTTCACTGCGCAAAAAAGAAAACAGAAAGAATACCATACAATGCGCAATGAATACGAGAGAATGAGCCCACCCCCTTTCTTTTTTTAACAAGAAAGTGTTTTATTCCGGGATACACAAACATTTAGGTGACGTCATATCCGTCACGGAAGTGACGCCAGTACAACGAAGCAAGCGGCCTGTAAAGGATGCAACCCTGCACACAGGGCGTTCTTGCCGGGAAGCAACCTTCAGCAATAAAGAGTTTGTTATACTTAGGGTTGTTCGTTTTCGGTATTATATTTGAACACGAAGGTGTTTTATGCCAGGATACACCAAGATTTCAGTGACGTCATGTCTGTGCCGGAAATGACGCCAGTACAGTTTTGCAGAAGCGACCTGGCAGCAGCACGTCGCTCGCCAAGCACACCCACAAGACAGCAGCCGACCCGAAAATCATGCTCAGCTGCAGATTTCGCTCCACATTTCACTGCGTGTTTTACCGATTCCTATGACAGAGTAATGAACCAGTTTGTTTTCTTTCTCCCGCATTGTTTTATAACCCCAGGAGCAGGGCAAGGGCGTGTTTGCTCACAAAAAGACAGCTTGCGGTTTGTGATGTCAACCGCACTTTCGTGTGGAACGCCGGCGCAGAGACGCTTGCGCGTACGGAACCTTTAACAGGGATGACCAATTACCTTTGTGAGAAAAATTGAGACGCTAAAACCCAGGTACGACGGTTCAAGGAAGCATCTGTACTGCGGATCGACTGTCTTCATCTGACTCGCCGAATTTAGTTTTTTTTTTATGTTCTGTTTAGCTTATTTCAAGGCTCCGGCACAAAAATCGGCGTAGTTTTACAGAACAGCTAGCTTGGCGCGCTCTTACGTACTAAGGACAGTCAACCCACCTACACAAAAACGTCGCAGCATTCCGATTTCATTCCTTATAAAGAAGTTTTTTTTTCCCCGTGGACAATAAGCTGGGCTCGAAGCAAAATCGTCCTGCAGGCACACCATTAGGCCAAGAGCCGGCAAATCGAAGTCACTAATATTTCTCAACGTCAGTCAGCACGGGAAGAGCACAGCTAGACAGAAACAAGCGCGTTTATTGGAGGCAAACTCGAAAAAAATTACTCGGCGTAATAGCCGGGGGCTTTCAAAGCCCATCGGCCAGTGCGGCGGATCGACAGCGAGCTCTCTCGTTTGATCCACCATCGCCGGCCGGAGCGGAACGAAACGTCGTCGCACTCCTGTCAGAACGCAGCTGGGATCCAGCGCTCCGCCGGGGGATACGTTCCCATCGCCGAGCTCCTAACCCGGCTCTTCCATTGTACCATTGAGGCAGTGCTGGCAATAACATGCCCCTTTGTTCTTCTTTCTCCGCCTGTCTGCCGCCTTGCCCTTCAATCGCGTCTATCTTCGCTACACACACTTTGCGTTCGTCTTGGTCGCTATTGTTATTGCCGGCACAGCCGTACAGCGGCGCGAGGGGCCGAATCAGCGGTGACAAATGGATCGGGAGCGGCGCCGACGCTCTTTCCTTCCCACCTCTCGCCCTTGCAAAGGCCTCACCACCGAGTACGAGACAACACCGTGAAGCAACGTGAACTAGCGGCAGAGACGCCCAGCTTCTGCGAGTGTAGCTAGCTGTCGATGACAAACTACACCAGATTCCGCATTCTGGAACCACCAGCAGCGAGTTTGGGGAAGAAGCAGTAGTGAAGGAGCACCACACGGCCATGTTTCAAGGCGGTGACGGTGTTTCCAGCGTAGGCAGCGCGGGGCCCGATACCTCATTCTTGGACGCCACGTGGTCTCTCCTATCTCCGCGCTGTTTTTATTTTATTTTATTTGTTTTCGTCAGATTTTGTCTGCGTAATGTTTGTCCTCCAGCCGTCTTAGAATCAGTGTTCGCTCGGCGCCCAAACGCAAGTCCCTATCGCTCTTCTATTGTATCCGCCCACGCGTCCTCTGACCGCTCCGAGATAGTTCGACGACAAAGAACGATCAGAGACACCCCTATTCGGGCCCCCAACGCACCGTTCCGACTCAACGCCTCGACACGAATTCCCGCCGGGAATCGAATTGACTGACCACTGCTCTGATTGAAAAACTAGAAGATCCAATAAGGATACATATATATGCTAGCATCGTGGTTGATCTGCCTCCAGCGCGAGTGCGTTTTCTGATTGTATGTCATGTAAACAATGTTCGTTGCGCTTCTATAATCCCCCACTCAACCACCGTAATGCCGGAAGGCGCTGTGGAGAACAGCTAATATCGATAACGACAACACAACAATAACACTCGTGTGAACGATGCGATTCGCGCACATGCTATGTTTTCAGGAACTCCCAATTGGGAATTCTCTATAATGCGCATTTTTTTCCAGTTGCTATATTATACAAACTCCTTTAAAGTAGGCTTCATTGAAAACACAAATGCATTGCAGGGAATACATCTTGCTGCGGCGATATAAGCAGTTATATCACAGTACGAAGACACTATAAACGTTTAGTTAACATTTCCATACGATCATGAACGAAACCAGCGTATAAGACACGGAGACAGAGAAGAAACACAGAGGACAGCCGCTGGTCACGATGTCTTTCAAACTCGCCCTGCTTGCCACATTTCCATAGGACCCCATGTCGCTCAAAAAAAGAAGAAAAATCAGTGAAGCTTGCACTCACGCTCAAGACTTGAATGGCGGAGCTGTTGTAAGTGGTCATTGACGGGCACAAAGTTTAGTTTTATTAAGTGCGATGCACTTCTTAAGCGACCCTGAACCTGCGTCCACCGGCGATGTCCGCATAGCATACCCACGTGGGGGATTGGCCAGGAATCTCCTCGTATTCCTTGGCAACGGGGGGAGATGGGCGCGCGCTGCCTGGCCGCTGACATGGCACATACCCACGTGGGGGATTGGCCAAGAATCGGGCGTTAGAAGGGCTAATGCACCCGCTTAAAGGAGTACTGACACGAAATTTCAAAGCTGAGATCCGCTCTAGCAATCAAGTACAACGACAACACAAATAGGTGTCTGTGAATAAATGCATCTTTCTTTCTTTGTAGTTGTGTGTGTGTGTGTGTGATCTCTCTTTCGCGGACATTACCGAACCGCGCAAATTCAACTCGTGCATTCGCACTTTCACATTCTTCCCCTCGGGGAAATGCGGGGAATTTTATCGTTGTGATATCGTGGTTGACGTCGGCGGCATGGCATTTCAATGACCTTGTGTTGAACAAGGCCAGAGTGAGGTCGTCGTTTTGGTCGACGTTTTCGTACGTCACTCTGCAAGCGCGACTTATCGTCTCTAGGGGATGCTTTGCACGCCGATCCTCACGAAGCGCAGCCTCTTCCTCGGCCGTGCCAAATATCCGAGGCCGGGCCATATGAGGTCAATGATCACCTACAGCAGCTTCGACATTCAAGTGGCGGCTCTTCCACGGTACAGAGCGCATGCGCACGACGACACGAGGACGAACGAACGAGGGGCGTACGCCATGACGTGTCTTTCTCGTTCCGAGCAAGTTTTGCCATGATACGGCGAAAGTTGAAGTTTTTTTGTGTGTGGCAAACGTTGACCAATACCCTAAGTGTGTATGCTTGGCTTGACGAACGTGCGCTCGAGGCACGCGGCGAATGCCGGAGTTTTTGCCAATATTGGCCAATTTCCCTAAGTGGGTATGCTTAGCTTAACGAACGTGCACTCGAGGAACGCGTGCGGAAGCGCTCGGCATTTTCTCGGTATTTTTAACTGCGGACACCATACACATACGATTTTCTCAACAGCTTCGAAGTTAAAAAAAAAAACGGGCAATCTCCACTAAGGTCAAAACTGGGGAGGAGTGAAGCATGCAGTGTACAAGTGTACTCTTGGCACCTTGGCGTTTTTGCCCATGGATATGAAACAGTTGGGAGGTACAGGTATACACCTTTGCCGTAGAAGTGTCGTAACTTTGAAGTACAAAGCGTTCTAGTGCGAGGAGTTGGAAAACGAGTGTCCCGGTGTGTTCTTTTAGTACACGTCTTTGCACAAGGAGATGAAACGTTCTAGCCCGAGGCGTTCGAAAACGAGTGTCCCGGAGCGTTTTTTTTTTTTTAAGTAAGCGTTACGTTCTAGCGCGAGGAGTTGGCAAACGAGTGTCGCAGTGTTTTAGTACCGTGAATACATGAAACGACGACGACGACAGGAGACGCCGACTGCCTGAGCCCCTAAAGGGCTTCGTCCCTTTAAAAAAAACGCGACACAAGAGCCCCTAAAGTCGGGTTCACCAACACACCAGATTGCCTTGCCGGGAAAGCCCATGTAGAAGGAATACAAGCGATCTTGTGTGAAAATCTTGTGCTATCTTGTGCGAACGGTAAGTAAATTAAACATTTTTGTTCTTCAGCGACGAACGTGTGGCAGCTGAATCTTACAAGACAGATTGCTGCGTGGAGTCTCGAAAGAATTCTTTCTGAATCAAAATAAGCGGGCTTAAATTTAGCGTTAGTAGGAGAAATCTAGTGCAGCTGCCCAACACCGCCATAGTAAAATATCATATGAAACTTCTAAGTTTCGACTTTCTAAATCACGCGGCACCAAAGTGTGCATGTGCATATGAAGGGGGGAGGGAGTGAGGAGAGGGCACACTGCTTTCGAAAGCCTTGTGAGCCCACTGTTTTATGTTTATTTGTTAAAATCTCGAGCATGCATACCTGGCTACACGCTCCTTCCATTTTCTTAGCCAGCACTTCGCATTCTAAGTGCGTACAGTTTATCCGACCTTGCAACTGGCTGGACTGGGCGTTTTTTGCTATAACAAAGTGACTCTTGATCCAACTAAAGAATCTCCGTCCCCCCACGTGATCGCTCCAGACGTTCCTGTACTGCCCTTCACGCGCTGAAGTGAACAGGGATCTCACTGCGATGAGTGTACAGTTAAATCCACGCTGGGAGGTCAAGGAAGATAATGTATTCGTCCGTAATGTGTACCTTTCCGGTGTAGTTGCACAGCGCAGCTTCGGCATGTCCACTTCGATGACGATACAAAGAAATGACATTGAATGCTCCTGAAGCACTTGTTTTACGTTCGCGTTGTGAATTGCTGCCAAATAAACACATTCAGAAACAACATCTCGCGACCTGCGACCTTGATATGCAGATGAAAAAAAAAAAAAAACGGCGCGTGCCACATGCATTCCCAGCAATGGATAGGTTGTCGTAAAAGAAAGAACGCAGCGTCCACTCGATGAAATCGTGCGTAACTTATTTTCGTTCCCAAACGGAAGCAGTCACGACAAAGGCGAAGGAAGCGAGTGTGACACCGTGCAGCACTTTGGAGCGGCAGTTTTCGGTTTACGGCCCATAAAAGCCGCCGGGAGTCACGGTGCCACCACGAACGACACAAAAACTCTGCGGCCACGACCACGAGACAAAATCGGGGTTGGGGAGGCGGCACCCGATCCAAGACAAACATCTCCAGAATAAGGCGGCGCTTTCCTAGACGCGGGACGATGATGCGCGCTTCTTCTTCGGTGAACTAAAAAAAAAAAAAACATCTCCCGGCATGACGCGCAGAGGCAGAGGCCCTCTTCGCCGGCACTAGAGCCCCACATAAATGAAGGATGACCGACATAAGCTGCGTCCCAAAGCGCTTGCAAAGGTTCATAGGGGGTGAGGGGAAGTAGAGGGGTCCCAGAGCCATTGCAGCCTGCTACCATCCTTCGCAGAGTTCAAGTGCGACACGTCGCGAGCTTTTTGTCTCTTCCAGAGGGGCGCTAACGCATTTGTGCCGCCACGATGCTTTTTTTTTTCTTTCCCGTTTTTTTTTTCTGTCATAAAAACCAAACGGCTGCAGGAAGACCGCAGCGCCTCGCGACGCCGCCAAACGGCTCCTTCGGGACGAAAGGCGGCGGGTTTTACCTTACGGGGAGGTGAGTCCCATAACGCGGACAGAGCGCGAACTTTGCCGCGTCGCCCACTAGGATGGAGAGCGTAAATCTTTATGGGACTTTGCCGGGTCTCATTTTGGCGCCAGCGCGCTGGTTTTGGTCAAAAAGTCCGAATCCTTGCGAACCTCTACTGATAACCTAAAAATTGCGTCATGCACTCGTCGACTGTGAGTTAAAAATCAGTTTTACTCCTCGAATGAGTGACCGGAAGCAACAGCGAAAGTAAGAAAATACTGCCTCGTATCACGTTCACTGCCCTATATGTTCTGTGAAGCTCATGGCACTACATAACCAAAGGCTTGAACGTTATCAGTGGCACTCATTTCTGCTGCTTGTTGAATTCTGCCCTGCCGTATTTAGAAAGTAAAGGGGAGTTATCTAACCCTAAGGACGAGAATACAAAACAAATAGAGGACAGAGGCTCACAAGAACAGTATAGACGTCCCTACCCAACAACAAGATTCGCTTACTACCACCGCGCACGTGCGAAAACGTGGCAAACTAAGATTTTGTTGCCGATACGCACTTAAGGCCCACTCGGCGCTCATGCATATGCGCTTGGCTAGTGTGAAGCTCCGAGAATCATCACTAACCTCCGGGATCTCTCCCCTTTCACTTGCCTGACTCACCTCCTTCCTTTCGAAATGGTAAAAAGACGTGATGAAAACCTAACTTGTGGATCTTTCTTTCAGGCGTCTCAGTTTGAGCCCGGTGTCGCGTCATCGTGATGAACCATGTTCTAGACAAAGTTTTTCCGGGCACTGTCGACCTTGGAAAGCGAATGTAAATTAGAACGTCACGTGTTTGGCACAAAAACCAGTTTTACCAACAGACATGCGCGCACAAAAGTTGTAACAAGTAAGTGGGGGGAGGGTGTAGCGCGTTGATTTTTGGCCAAACGATGATCCACCTAAGCTGAGGGTCATCGTACACTTACAAGGCGGCAGTCCGTCCTCCTCCTCGGACAGATTCAGACAAACACATTACCCACTGAACATCTCACACATCGCTTTCGAAATTTACCCGGCACCTCTACTTGCTCGTTCTGCGGAGGTTACCCAAACATATTCCACACAATATGGGCCAGTGATTGACATCCAAAGTTGACCCCCATCCCGAATCCAACTCTAGCATGCTGGGAGGCAAGTCTGGCTGACCCCAGCGCTGCGACACAGCTCCTGCTGACGTCCATAGCGGAGGAAGCCATGGCCACGGCTTCCCAAGACGGCGCCCTGGACTAAGGGTGCTCAGGAAAATAAAGTTTACTTCCTTCCTTCCTTGATCACAGAATCGCAACAATGCAATCGGCAAATAATATGGGCGGCCACACCGCTGCCCCCTAAGGTCATTCCTATCTCCCCCCTCGAGGTAAGGGGCTGCAACTCCTAGCTTCCGGAGCAACAATACCGTGTCACCCGCTCCCCCTTCAAGCGAAGGGACTAGCGGATTGAGGAGGCGAGCACTTGTGACTCCTCAAAGACAGTGGCAATCATCCCGTTCCTCAACAAGGCCATTCCTCTTAACCTCATGACGAGGGTGCATGCTGTGTCCCCTTCTCCTGACTTATATAAAAAAAAAATAGCAGTGGCTTAGCTCGGCTATGCCAGGATATGCGTAGCGTTAGCTAAGGTTCAGCTGGTTATTCTTAGGTTTCCTGGTTGTCTAGGATTAGCTGATTATCATGCTCACTGCTGCTAAAACGATTTCCAATCCAATACAGTCCAGTCCAGTTCCTGCTCTTCGCACATGCGCAGCACGGCTATCCAGGAGCGACGCGAAACGGCTATCAAGCGGCTCCGGCGCAGCGTCAGACTTGGCTACTGCGCAACGGAGGCGCACAGCTGGGCACCCGCCGGTGCCAGTGCGTCTGCCGCGGCTATGACGTCACTCCTATGGAATGCGCAGACTGGCGAATGTGCAGACCCAATTCTCTACATACCCGTACTCCAACTGGATTGTCCAATCCAATACAATCCAATTTAATCCAAATCCAATCCAAATCCGATCCAATCTAATGCTCCTCGCGCTTGCGCAGCACGGCCCCTCAGGGTCCACGCGAAACTGCTCAACCTCGGCCAGTGTAGCTTACGCTACAAACCCGCCGCGGTGGCTCAGTGGCTAAGGCGTTGCGCTGCTGAGCACGAGGTCGCGGGTTCGATTCCCGGCCGCGGCGGCCGCTTTTCTGATGGAGGCGAAAAGCAAAAACGCCCGTGTGTACGAGATTTCGGCGCACGTTAAAGATCCCCAGGTGGTCAAAATTAATCCGGAGCCCTCCACTACGGCGCGCCTCATCGCCTGCGTTGCGTCGGCGCGTTAAACCCTTAAATCAATCAAAGCTTACGCTACAAAAAGTGACCGCTTGATGAGGAGTGAAGTCAACTCTTTTCACCTTTCTGCGTTATCCTCTGCAATATACAACCCCCCCGCCCGCTCCCTCTCCTTCTATCTCTCTCACCCTTTCTTTTCTCTCTCTCTCTCTTTCTAGCTATCTCCCTCCCACTCCCTCTCTCTCTCTGTCTTTCTCAACCCTCAAGTGAGGGTTGACAGTATAAATAAACAAATATATATATATATATATATATATATATATATATATATATATATATATATATATATATATATATATATATATATATATATATATATATATATATATATATATATATATATATATATATATATATATATATATAGTCTGGAAACAAAAACTCACAAAGAGCGCGAAAAAGTAACGTTAGTAGAGACAGAGACACACGAGAAGGACACTAAAAATAAAAATAAAAGTTTACTGACGTTTCAGGGAGAGGACTCCCTTTCTTCAGAGTACTCCGTGCTTCCGTACTAAGAAAGGGAGTCCTCTCCCTGTAACGTCAGTAAACTTTTATTTGTATTCTTAATGTCCTTCTCGTGTGTCTGTCTCTACTAACCTTATATATATATATATATATATATATATATATATATATATATATATATATATATATATATATATATATATATATATATATATATTAGTCCGAATGGTCCGAATTAGTCCGAATGGCGCTGGCTACCACCCCCAAGCACAGGAAACAAACATACCTAACATAAATACCCCAGAAAGTGAATGGGAAAATCGCCCCGCCGGTAGCGTAGTGGTTATCGCACCAGACCGGTATTCTGGAGGTCGTGGGTTCGGATCCCACCTGGCGGGCATTTTTTCTTCACTTTCTTTCTTTCTTTCCAAATTCTTAATCTGTTTCAATGATCTACCACATCCTCCCCTTTGCTTTCCGAGGTTTTCTCGACTGCCAACCCTTATTTCTGTGTTATATATATATATATATATATATATATATATATATACCGTAAAAACCCGCGTATAATACGGACCCGCGTATAATACGAGGTGTAATTCTGGGACAGCAATATCAGAAAAAAAGTTTTCATCCGCATATAATAGGAGGTAAAAAGCACAGAAAACATTTATTTGCACTGCAGTTACCCTTCAGTCGTTGTCAGTTTTCGCTGGCACTGTCTCCCGACGTCCGTTCAGTCATCTTCAGGTTCGCTGCCGCTGTCTCCTGAAGTCGCCTTGTCGGAAATGTCTTCCCACAGAAAGTGGTCCTCAGTGCCATCAAGGGCGTTCGAGATGCCGCATTTCTTAAAAGAGCGACTGACGAGCTTCTCTGGGATGCTGGCCCACGCATCCGCGATCCAGCCACAAAGCACTGCTGGAGAAACCCGCATCAGCCATCCGGTAGCTGTCACTTACGGGTCTCCTGACCTCATCCACTCTTGGTAGCAGGACCTGATGCAGTCTTTGAAAGGCTTGTTGATGCAAACGTCTAGTGGTTGCAGCTGGAATGAGTTCGGTGTTCGGTGAGTTCGGTGCGGGGTTGGCGCAACAACTTCTTCACGGAATCGGCCACGTGGCAGCGAAAGGCGTCCAACACGAGCACTGACGGAAACCCCAACAGTGCTCCAGGCCGCCGATACCACACAAACTTTATCCATTCAAGCACCGGTTGCTTCCTCCACCCGCGAATGCTGCCTCCGGTGACGCCGAACTGCCGTCCTGCGGCGTAATTCCTGATGGCCTCGGCACATAAAACAACTTTTCTTTTTATTGCCGCTGAATACTGCCTTCGTGCACCCGACATCGTGATAGACTTGCGGTGACAGTGCCGATCCTTCGCATGGTCAAAAAAATCAAAATGGCGCCGGCTGAGAGAAGCAGCAGCCAGCTGACGCCACCGCAAGATGGCGCACCCTACACTGAAACCGACACCAAAAGTGCAAATTTTCGGCTAAAAACTTTGGGATCCACATATAATACGAGGCACAAATTTTACATAGTGAAATTGGGAAAAAAACCTCGTATTATACGCGAGTTTTTACGGTATATATATATATATATATATATATATATATATATATATATATATATATATATATATATATATATATATATATATATATATATATATATATATATATATATATATATATATATATATATATATATATATATATAACGTATTGTCTGATGAAGATGACGACGGCAGATGCGAAGCATCCCGCGGAAAGCGACGTAAAGAGCTTTCCTGTAAAATAAACAATCAAATAATGCAGGGTCCCCCGCAATCTGTTTTTTATGGCTTCTGCTTCTCAATGCTCCACTTCGATTTCACTGTTTTTACGCACTTTGCAATAACGCGGGACGACGGCAGTGCGAAAAAATGCAACCGGAACAAAATAAGCTCGTTGGGAAATTGTTGAGCGAAATAGCTGAACTTGCGTCCCGCTCGAATGGGCCGCTATTTGTCAAAGTCCGAGGGCTTGGCCCCATTGCGTGCATCTCTCTCTCTGCTTCACCCGCGGCTGGTGCAACGGCGCCGTTCTTTGTTCGTCCGCTGCGGCAGCATCTGAGGGCTTCGACGGCAGCCCTTTTGTTTTGACCTAAGCCCTCCCATAGCTCATGCTCGAAAGCTTCGTTTCACGCAGCACGAACTCTTCCGGGCAAACGCCGAATACCGGTACCGGCAGAAACGTGGAAGCCGTTGGAACAGCACAACCATCCATTTTCCACACTTTCCTTCGCTTGGTTTCGCGTATGCTTTTTTGTTTGCTTGTCTTTCCGCATGCCTTTGGTTTGTCGGTGCGGACAAAGTTGTGCGCCACTATACCCTTATTGTTCCTAAACTGCGAGAAACGGGTCGACTCGTAAACAATGGGACGAAACATTCCGGCAAAGGTTTTGCAGAGCGTTTGCTACGCGTTACTTTGTATACGCGGTGAATTAAGGCCGATCTCAAATAATTGATAACATAAAAAATTCCCCCGCATTTCCCCGAGGGGGAAAATGTGAAAGTGCGAATGCACGGTTGTCGGCCCGCTTGCGGCGCTTGCGCTCGGCCCCCGCAGCCCACCGCCTTGCCGCCTTCTCTTCCATCTCTTCCATCGGGTTTGTAGTATCACGTGTACACCACGCAGTTATCAAGCCGCTATAACGCCGCTGAGTCGCCAACGCACGCCGCTGACGACGTAGTTTGAATGCGTTAAAGATATAAGGCGCGTCACTAACATTGATATCACCGTCGCGCCCGTGGCTTGGTCATTCCACTTCCGGCCACCGTAGCGTGCGGACGCGGAATCATGAGCTCCTTTGGAGCGGCGTTTGCGGCTCAGTCTGGCCGCGGTAACAGGATTGGAGTGAACGGCGATGACGAGTACCAAGTTATTTTGCCCCAACTGCCGACAGGACGTATCGTGTTGAATACGGTGTTTCTACACGGGGACGTGAAAGCCAGACCGTTCCGCGTCGAGGACTTCAGAGACATGCTCGCACGTGTTGGTATGCTCTCCGACGTGATAGCGTTGGGGGCGTACCAGATCAACCACGTGTGGGCGGTGACCTTCAAAAGTGCCGAGGCTACAAAGAAGATGCTGGCGGCCGGCGAGCAGGAAGTGAAAGGACGCCGGTGCCTCGTCGTGGATCCGCAGGACCAGCAGGTGAGGCTTAAGCTTCACTGGCTGCTGCACGGCGTTGAAGACGAGGACGTGCGTACCGCCCTTGCTTCTTATGGCAAGGTCATTGAAGTCAGCAAGGAAAAATGGCGCGTGCATGGAGTGCAGGACAAGGGGTCCACGACGCGGGCGGTAACGCTCAAGCTCAAGGCCGGGTTGACGGTGGAAGATTTGCCGCATCAAATCAGGGTCGCAGGCGAGTTGGCCCTCTTGGTGGCGCCAGGCAGGCCCATGCAATGTTTGCGCTGCCAAGGGACTGGGCACGTTCGCCGTGACTGCAAGGTGCCTCGCTGCTCGAAATGCCGTCGGTTCGGCCATGCAGACGCGGATTGCGTCCGCACTTACGCCAACGTGACGGGGCCTGCGGGTAGAGAAGAGTTTTCAGAGCACTTGATGGACGTGGCCGAGGCGGAAGCAGCAGCACAAGGCACGGGAAACCTGGAAAAGGTGGAGGCGACCCCTGCAAGTCCGTCCCAAGACACGGAGCCAAAGAAACAGGAGGAGGTGGCAGCGTGTGTTACTGCGATTCCAGTGGACGGTTTAGAAAACCAACAGCCCACTGAAGTTGAGCCCGAATCAAGTGAGAATGAGACCATGGAGGCAGGCGGGCAAGCAAGCGCTGGGAACAACGGCAAGCGCGGCCTGGACAAGACGGACGAGGGAGAGGAAGATGGAGCCATGGCCACCAGCGAAGAGCCGCCGCTGAAAACTAACCCGGGGCGACGCTCTTCCTCTGTGAAACCGCGTCCCAGCGTCGTGAAGAGACGCGGACGCCCAGGAACGCCGGCAACGCAGCAACCGGCACCAGCAACGCCGTCGACGCAGCAGCCACCCCCTGTCTCCACGGCGGAGGATGGCAGCGTCTAGCGAAACGCGGACGCGAAAGGGCGAGCACCATGCCGGCGGTCTCTAATATTTAAAGGGAGGCGAAATGGAAGGGTCCCTGAATGTAGCAACATTAAACGTCCGGGGTCTGGCTTCAAAGAGAAAACAAAGCCAGGTATATCGCCTTTTAATCGATCAGGACATCGATGTGCTAGCAGTTCAGGAGACGAAGGTGGACGGAGAGGAAGAGACCGAGGGCATGGTGCGCCGTTTCACGTCGAGTTACTACGCTTCTGTAAGTCACGCTGTGGGGACGTCGGCGGGTTGTGTGTTGCTCGTAAAGAAGTTGCCGGGTCTGGAAATGCAAGCGGTCACAGCATGTCTTTCTGGCCGCCTTGTTGTGTGCGATTGCCAGTGCAACTCTGTCGAGTACAGAATTATTTGTGTGTACGCGCCAAATGCATTGGAGGCCAGGTTAGATTTTTTTGATAGCCTCAAGCAACACTTAAACACCGAAAGGCGGCTTATGTTATTGGGGGATTTTAACTGTGTACTGTCGAGCCGTGATAAAGCAAGCGAAACCACCTACAGAGACGCTAGCACTAGTCTGCTAGCTGAGATAGTTGACGAATTCGGCTTGATTGATGTCGGGGAATGCCTTGAGGGTACGAGAGACGTGAGATTCACACATTTTCAGGGGTGCAGCCACGCACGGCTAGATAGGTTTTATTTTTCGCTAAATTTAATCCAACAATGTCATGGCTATGATGTACAGCCGATTTCTTTCTCGGACCACTGTTTGGTTAAATGCAGACTGGGTAGGAAAAAACAGAACACCCCTTTCTCGTGGGATCTGTGGAAACTGAATGAAAAGCTGTTACATGACGAAATGTTCATGGGTTTTGTAGTAGAAAAAATTACGGAAATAGCTGAAGGCCACAACGGTAAAATCGGGGAGAAGTGGGAGCTGTATAAGCAAGACGTTAAAATAAAAGCCATAGAAAGGTCTAGCTGTATAAAATATGAGGAAAAAAGAAAAGAAAACCTTTTGCGAGCGAACCTACAAAGGTTGATTGCGTTGGAGAACAAAAATCCAGGAATGTTCAAAGGCGACATAGGGCAGATTAAGCACAAACTCGAAGTCATTGACCAAGACCGCTATCGCGGAGCGCTAGTACGGGCGAGGGCGGAACATTGGACGTTCGGGGAGGCACCCACAAAACGGGCGTTAGGAATAGAAAAGACGCAAGCCCGGTGGAATATGATTAAAGAAATAGAAACCAACGGTTATGTAACTTCGGAAAAAGAGGAAGTGGAACGCGCATTTTTCGATTACTATAAGGCACTGTTCGCGTGCAGAGAAACCGACATAGAAAAATACAAGCGAGATTTTATCGGTGCGTTGCCACGCTTGGATGACGAAACAAAGGAATGGCTCGAACAACCCTTCTCGGCCGAGGAAGTTAAGTGTGCCATCGAAAACCTGAATCCGGGCAAGTCACCAGGTCCTGACGGGCTTAGTGCGGCGTTCTATAAACATCTGAAATCTTTGATATCTCCTGTTCTTGCCGACATGTACAATCAAGGCTACGAAATTGAAGCGCTTCCTCCATCTTTTTCTACCTCCCATACAATACTAATTCCGAAAACAGACGACAGGCAAAAATTAAGGGATGTTAAAGCATACCGACCAATCTCACTGACAAACGTTGATTACAAAATTTTTATGAAGGTTCTGGGGAAAAGGTTGCAAATGGTAATCCAGAAAATTGTAGGTCCACATCAGACGTGTGGCATCAGGGGTCGTAACATATTTACGAATATCCACAAGGCGAGGGGCGTACTGGAATGTTGCGATGCAATGGGCTCGGGCGTGGCGATTCTCCAGCTCGACCTGGAGAAAGCCTTTGACTGCGTCTCCCACAAGATCCTGTTTTATGTTTTAGAGCACATCAACCTTGGTTCTGTCATTGTACGGGGAGTGGCGATGGCGTACCGGAACTGCACTACACGGTTGATAGTGAATAAGGAATTGGGAGCGGTCATCGAGGTGCAGCGTTCGGTGCGCCAGGGTTGCCCCCTAAGTCCTTTATTGTTTTGTGTATACATAGAAGCGCTGTGCCTCAGCATCATTCACAGTGCTAAAATAAGCGGATTTAAATTACAGGAGACAGAGGTCAAACTTCTCGCCTATGCTGACGACATTGCCGTTGTTTGCTCGAACAAAGAAAGCGTGATGTTCGCCGTGGAAACAGTGAAGCATTTTGGGGAGGTCACGGGGAGTCTGGTAAATTGGGGAAGATGCCTGGGGTTTTGGCACGGTGAATGGAGGTCAACGCCAGCGATCTTTGCTAATGTAGCTTGGGTAACCACCCCAGTAAAGTACTTGGGAACCCCTCTGGAATACTATCGCGACAGCGAGCCCTACTGGCGGGGGCAGGTGCAATCACTGAAAGAGAAAGCGGAAAAAATGAAAGCAACTGGGCTGTCAGTGTTCGCGAGAGCCACGACTTGTAATATTTTCTTCGTGGCAAAGCTTTGGTTCGTTATGCAAGTGCTGCATTGTTCGCGTTTGAATGTCCAGAAGCTGCATCGCGTATTTGCTGTTTTTGTGTGGGGGTCCACGTGGGAAAGGAGCAGTAGGACGAATTTGTTTCGGCGAATCCGTGAAGGCGGATTAGGACTGACTCATCTGTATGTACGGCAACTCGTAAATCGATTTTTATTTCTACGCGATGTACAGGACCCTTTTCTACGCACTGTAATCCAAGTTCGGTTAATGCGCGCTTTGCCAGAATTTGTGGTTTCTTCAAGTTGCATGCCAGGTGGTGTCCATGGATATTTTAAAGAAATTGTTTTGTCATTCCGATTTTTAATAACGCGTTTTTCGATGCAATATCTGGCCAGTGTAACTAGGAAAAAATTATATAAGGATGTATGTGACGTAGTCTTCCCAGTGCCGCTGTATAGAGCTCTGTACAGCAATGGTCCAGGACAAGATGTGTTAAAAAGAGTCAAGCGAATGGAAGTGTCACCTGGGGCAAAGACTTTCTTTTTTAAATTGCACACGGGTACACTTTCAGTCGCTACTTGGATGAATGAAAGGGGGCGCTCGGTTCCATGGGGAACCGACTGCCCCATTTGCAAACAACCCGAAACTGTGGAGCATGTTTTTCTTCATTGTTGGGCCGCAGTGTTCCTTTGGGATGTCCTCCAACGGTCACTCCAGAAAGATTTTCCACTTAGTCCACACGGTATTCGTTTTTTGTGCATTGATAGAGAGGATGGTGTACCATTTGACAGTGTCATGTTGTTAGGTCTGCACAGCATTTGGCGTTCTCGCATGGCTTGGCTGCATTGCGATGTCGACGCGCGACCAACGAGACAGTATTTTAGGGAAAGTGTGTCACAGTTTGTTGAAGTTCAGAGAGCGAAGAACTCTCCGCCAGAGTGGTTGTCAAAAATTGAACCCCTTACTACGCTTAGGGAATTTTAAATGACAACACCGGCCCTGGGGGGCATGGCGGCATTACTGTGATTTTTTTCTTTGTCATTGTACCTGGTACCTTGTGTTGCTGTCCGAGATGGGCAATAAAGAAAAAAAAAAAAGCGTCCGTGGCTTGGTCGGTAGAGCGTCGCGCTGCGGCCGCAAAGTCCTCGGATCGAAACCTGGCGCCGGATGCTGTTTCTTTTTTAAATATAGAGGAGCACTGCGGACGCCGACGCCGCCGCCGCCGCCGCCGGCGGTGGATGGTTTGGGGTCGCTTATAAAGTGCATTCGCACTTAAAACGCTCCAGCTCGCTTAGATTAATGCAGAGGTGAATTGGGAAGTCGCTAATAAATTACTAGGACTCTTCGAAAGCGAGAAATGGCCGCTATGTTCTCCCAGACTCTTCTTTCAAAGCGAGGCGAATTCCATGTATTTGTAGTGGTCTGGCTGCCCAGAAGGAGAGAGAGAGAGAGAGAGAGAGAACAGCTTAGACAACTACGGAAAACAGGTCTAAAAGTTTATTTTTAGTTCTGTTGACGCAACACGGTGTTGTGGCGTATGGAGTATTTAGGATGGCATTCATATTTTGATGTGACTGGTTATATTTCCCCTGAAAAAAAGTCTTGGCAGCAATTTTTTATCTTATCCGACTACTCCCCATACGTTAAGGTTACTTCAGCGAAAATAGCACTTTACTTTTCAGAACTTTCATTCCGTCGTGGATGCCTCCATATTTCGCTTTTTCATAAAATCTACTACTACAACTCTTTGTATAAAGAACAGGTATCACTCAACCGTCCTACATTTCATCTCGCTCTGACCCCAGTGTCAAAGTCTGTTTGCCGTCTTGATATACTAATTTTTGCAGCAACGGATTCATCCCTAGCACGAGCAAAGAACGCAGACACATTCGTTCCACCAACGCAGTCGTCCTGGATGCCACCTCCAAAACCACCATTCATGACACGTCATGTTGAATATGTTTTTGTATATCGCACATATCTATTACGTTCACCGACAAAGTAATGCCTTGGGGTGTTGAAATAATGTTAAATAAATAAGTTTACAAGTCAGTAAATAAAATAAGACAAGTAAATAAATAAACGCACTTGTGTATTCCAACGCCACTGCCCGAATTAACCAGCGTACATCCGCAATGAACGACTCATTTTTCCCCCCACGCAATTAAACTTTGAAATCACCTGATTGATTGTAGGGTTTTGCACTGACGCAACGCAGGCGACGAGGCGCGCCGTAGTGGAGGGCTCCGGATTAATTTTGACCACCTGGGGATCTTTAACGTGCGCCGAAATCTCGTACCCATGGGCTTTTTGCTTTTCGCCTCCACCAGAAAAGCGGCCGCCGCGGCCGGGAATCGAACCCGCGTTCTCGTGCTCAGCAGCAGAACGCCTTAAGCCCGTTCTACATGGAGCGAATTTCGCCTGCGAATCCGCTGGAACGAACATTCGCTCTTGCGAAGTTCGCAATGCCTGGAATTGTCGTCTACATGGGGCCTGCGAACGCCGCGATTTTCGCATTTCAGATGCGCCTTGTTTGCAGACTGAATTAAGCTTGCCACCACCAGAGGTGGTTGTGATTTTATCAAGGGTGGTTTTATTTTACTTTCTTGGCAAGTTGTTTCTGTCTGGTTTGCGGTAAATATAAGTTTATTTGCGGTTTTATATAAGAATCGCCAATTCTTTATCAATATACGCACACACAGCAGAGAAGACAAACGTTTTGGTGTGCCCGCACTTTTGTCGCGCTCATACAAGCAACGCCATCTGGTTTCCAAGCGTGCAAGTGGTGCCGAGCTGTGCTCCTATTGGCCGCAGGTCCGGCCCCTCTACGCCGCACACGCCGCACGAGCGGCGTTTGCTCGACCGCTTCAAATGTTTGGCACTTTGCCGCAGCAACGAAAAAAGGTGGTTTTGCCGCACAAGCGGCGCCGCATCAGCGAATTCGCAGGCGAAATCGCTCCATGTAGTACGGGCTTTAGCCACTGAGCCACCGTGGCGGGTCCTTGAAATTACTTCCCCGACAACATCGCTGTTATACCTGACCGGACGTCATTCCGGGAAAATCTGCAAACCCACTTTGATTCCATTCAATAATCAAAGACTATAAAGATACTGTAACAGCCCACGGTGTGTACTATTTATTTTCACCAAATAGTTTCAGTTCTTGAATTGTAATCTCCAGTTAAAGTGTTCTTTTATTGTTTTGTTGATGTTTATTATTACGCGTGTTTATTACTGTATAATGTGTATTGTTTATCTACATCAAACTGTACACCCTCAGAGAGTATTTGTGCCCCCCCCCTTCTCTTATGCGATGCCGTCGCGCCTTTAAGGATGTAATAAATGAAATGAAATGAGTAAAACCTCCTACAAAAAAAAAAAAAAAAACTCTGCGCATACCAGTTAACTACCGTAAAGAGTGACTTGGTCATTGTAAAGTTGGCTTATCCACATCCACACTGCAGTGACGTCTCATAACAGTCAATGAGCCACGCAAGAAAGCCTCGGAGGATTCTGGACAAGTGCGGCGGATGCGGTCAGCATTCTTTTAAGCCTACAAAACAGCAAAAACCGAAAGCACACGTTGCACACGTCGAGATAGCGGGACAGTCGGTAGCCCTAACAATTCCTCGTAAACGCCCGCACAGCAGGAAATGTAGCAAGGGAGGTGAAGGGCGTTTTAACAGCCCCTTAGGTTACATCCACTCGGCGGAAGCCTTGACGCGAGCCCATATAAGCGGCATGCGTCACCTTTGTGCAGTGTCACAGGCCGATGAGACACACTTCTAGAGGAGTCATGACAACGCCGCTAGTAGGTGACAAAACGTTCTAGTACAAGCGCAGTATCTGCAACATAGGAACAAAACGACCGTCGGGGAACAACGCCTGTATTCAAGTTACGAAGGGTGGCTCTCAGATGGCAACGATTGCGCGCAAGACACTTTCTCGCGACCCTTTGCCATTGAGAACGAGACAAAAGTGCCCTCTTTCCGTACTGCTTTGAGCTTACTGCGTTTCGCCCCCGCAAGGTAGCAGCGTTCTCTTAAGCCATCCAATCTCCTTCTTCTTACCCGCTCCCTCGCTCCCCCTCACCTCATTTATACTTCATTACTCCTCTCGCGGCTTAATACCACTTACACATTCATTCCTGAAAGCCCCGAGCAAAGTCAGTGTTGCCCGGTGGGCGCTACAAGTGATGCGCCGAAAACGAATACATGCAAGTGTTATTTTTAAGGCTCATTTTTCTCCATTACGAAAAAAGGGAGACGGTACAGGCAACGTATCCTCTTCCACATTCATTTATTTAGGAGATGCGATGGGAAGAGAAGGGTAGTTGCTCATTTTTTTTATTCAAGCGAACGATAACAAAACCAAGCAACATCGAATTCTCCATCGGCTAACCTAATAAGGACTGCGGAGATCAGCAAAACAAATGAGCGATGCCCACTTCGTTTCCTCCTGCAGCGATGTTCTGCAAGGTCTCCAAACGCTAGCTACCACGCATTTTACGCCTGTGTTTTTAATGTACGCAACGCAATGCGCGAACTAAGATTAAACAGAGAAAGCCACGCCGAAAAAAAAAGCGCATGGTTTACAGAGGATAAAACAGCGAATTTCCGGAAATCTCGGATTGGCCCGGGAGAGAGAATCCGTACTGCGAGGCTCGGAGAAAGGCGCAGTAAGAAAAGGAGTGGAAGGAAATTGTTTCGAAATTTCGGCCCCATGACACGCGCACAAAATGTTGATACTTAGCACCGGGCCAGTGCCAAGTGGGTTGCTTGTCTTTATGCTTTTGGTCTTCCATTCTTCGCCGCCAGAATCCGTTGGAAACTACTGCAACACGAAGTAGGAAACTAGGTAGTAGTAAAACATGCCGTCTCCTTCACTTGGACACGACCCAGATCTTGCCACGCGAAACCGTAGCGTCGTTGTGGGTAGGCCGCTCATCATGCCAACTGCTTCGTCGCACAAATATCCTTTTTGAAAAACCCCAGCTGATGATGCCTGAATGGCCATTTGTTGCGTTCTTTCTCTTTTCAATTTTAGATTTTGTCGGTTTTTTCAAGTATAGGAGGGGAATTCACGCTTGGCTGTTCATTACAGTTAGTTTTATTAGCTGTTACGTACTTTCCATTTTACATTTAAATGGAAAATAGAAAGTGCGCAAGAATTGAGAACACTAATAAAACCACAAATGCGAACAGAATAATGCTCTTGTTTGCATTCGTGGTTTCGTTATTTCCGATTATATAATAAGCTGTGACGCATTCGGTTCCCGCTTGAAAGCGTACTGACCGTTAGTGTGTTACGCGTCACGGGGCTCCGCGTGTTTCTACCACGTACCGATGCCGTCATAAGTAACTGGAACAAGTACTTGTAAATATCGCAAAATATTTGTCTTACTGGCATTATGACAGCCATTACCGGTCTACAGGAAGCTTTTTCTATTAGGGAGGATTCTTTTAAACGCACAACAATGCAGCCAGGCAGTTTCCGGAAATTCGTGTACATTCACGGGGCTGTGTTCCAATTACTTTTGACGGCACCTGTACGTGATCTATTTTTTTATTATTTCTCCCTTTCTTCTCTGATTACCACAGTCCGACGAGCTAATGCACCATTAAGATGTTCTAAACTCATTTTGTTATTATTCACACACAGTTATTTCTGGTGACGACGCGGACCCCGTTCCTCCGCGTCATTGTAAATAAATCCATCCGTCCGTCCGCCCGTCCCTCCAGGATGATATGGCCCAAGCAACCTTTGATGGGCGCCGCCTCTAGGCACCAATCAATGATTACCGTTCAATGATTACCGTTCGTTTACATATTTTACAGCCAGGCTGTTGGTGCTCTTTTCGCAACAGCTGTCGTGGCACCGCCATCGTCGTCGTTCGTCAACAAATACGTTTTGCGGCAAAGCCAACTTTATATTGAAAGCTATGTCGCTCTCTTTGTCATCATAGCTCGTTTGACCACTGACACGACTCTATCACTGAGCCGAGTACTTCGCAATTAACCCACAGTGGACGTTTGGGAATTCACGTCCGCTCTCAACACATTGCACTCGGGGATCACAGTTACAGACGCGGGTGCAACCTTCTGCAACGGACCTACGCTCACTTACCGTTGCCGGCGATTGACAGGACGGAGCGCGAAGATGTGCTCAATAAATTGACGTTTTCGGTAGCTTCAGCCGCTCGAGAACACCCTAGAAGAGGCTGCAGTACCGCTACCTTCGCTCGCAAGCTAGCCGGCATGACAGAACACCTCCGTGATTTCCCTGCATTTCCCCTGCGCATGTTCTCTCCTGGAATGATCCTGTCGTGATACATTGTAATTTCTGACGCAAGCTATTTGAGCCACATTGTAAGCGAAAAAAGGAAGATGGGGGTCCACTGGAGAGGGGGTATTTAAGGCAGGCACGGCGGTATAAGAGTACAGCGAAGCCGTAGCATTAATAAAGAACAAAGGGAACGGCGCACCGAGCCCTCGGCAACGACCCACCTGGGTGCAGTCAACGCGGCACAGCAAAGCCATCAATAATCATAACAGAAGCGAAAGGAAAGCCGGCGCACGGCTCGATTCATATGCACGCATGAATTCCCGGCATTAATCGCTATCGCTTAATTTCTCATTTCTATTCCGCCTAGCTATTCCGACCCCGCGCTCTCCCTTTCTAATGTTCTTTTTTTTTTTTCAGAGAGAGAGAAAAAATAAAGCCTTTAACATCAAAGCGGAGCTTTGCAATTGCGTGTCTGAATTGTGCGCACCACCTTGCAAAACCATTATTAAGCACCGCAATTACGACAGCTCAAGAGCAGCCCCAGCCTCCCCCAACCCCGCCAGAGAGAGAGAGAGAGAATTCCACACATCTTTCCTCCTCTAACCGACTTCTACGCACTTCCAGTATAAGGCCTTAACATCCCAAGAATTCAAAGAACATCTGAGATTCTAGTTCTCGCCACGGCAATTCAAGAGCAGTTTTTCGACCTATAGAGGCCGTTAGCCCACGCGAATTCGAGCCGTTCTACCTAACACCCGCATGGAAGCTGTCGGTACAGTGTCCTATTTCGTTTGGGTGTTGCAGACGACCGGGCGGAAAAAAATTAGTATTAAAAATGAAACACCCACGCGCGGTATGCACGCGACAGCACAGCAAAACAATGAAATCCACATGGGTCAGTTCATCGAGCAAAGCAGCCATGTTCTTTTATATTATTTTTTTTAAGGGACACTGAAGTGATATGTAAACATTGCGGGATTACTAGCGCAAATTGTAGTCCGGAGTCCCCAGGCCATGTTTCGACCACTCTAGGCGCGTTTACGCGATTTTATTTAGTAGAAAAACTAATTCGAAAACGCTGTCCTCCTCTCTTTACGCTCGCCCATTTTCTGTGGCGTTTTCGTGTGACGTCAGGAGGGGATGAGCTGGCAATTGGCTGCGCCACGGCTGCGCTACTGCACGGCTCCCCGGCCGACAGAGTCAGTCGGCCCAGCGTTTCGTCCGCCGGCCGCCGGCGGGTCGTCGCAATCAAGGAGGTTAAAAAAAATTGCTTGGTCGCAATTCGTTCGCTTAGTTGAAACGAAGCCAGGACACGTTTGTGAATGGAAGAATGTGCCCTTCTTTACTTGGTTTGTTTGTACACTGTATCTAGCTCCAAGTCAAGGTCGCTTCACACAAGCGCTGCACATGCGACGCTTCGCTGACTGGTACGCCAGTAGGAAAATATAAGGCCTCTTGAAGGCGGGAGAAGAGTCAGCGAAGTCAATATAGGTACTAAGCAAATAAAATCAACTGATATTTTTACCGTACAGCGTAAAACTAGGGCGCGGGAAGCACTTTTTTGCGCTGGGCGAACAAGCACAGCGGTCAGCAGCACGACTACGCATCTGCGAACGCTTTTCCGTCTACGAAATGCAATTGCTAGACGTGAGCTACTGTGGAAACTCGGGCGACGCTTACTGCATGATCGCAGTACAGCAAATAGTCACCTAAGCGGCTTGAAATGCCAAAACTAAATAAAAGTGTACACCTGTTGTACAATATATACCCTATATTAGCAAGACCTTCGCGTCCCGCTCCGTAGCCTAATAGTCTGAGGCGCTAGGAATTCATTGCAAATGTCTTGCTAGTCACGAGTTCGAATCCCCGCGGGTACGTGCTTTTTTTTTTTTTGTAAGTTAACTTTTTTGTTTTCCGCCGATGTTTTCTACATTGAGTTCACCTTTTTTGGGGCCGCAACGTTCATGGCTACACGAACTAGTTCACAAAACGCGCGCAGGCTGGCACTGGCGCGCTAGCGAGTTCTCGTTGGCGTGCTGTTGCCATAAGCACCGACTGCTTGCAGGCAGTGGGCACAGGCCAGAATGAACAGACCCTTGGCCTGGTGCGAACACGCTTTTTACGATACAGGCATGAGGGAGGCAAGCTCCAAATATGGGGGAAAAGCGCATGACATTTGGGCGTCTGCGGGTACACGGAGGGCGTTCATGCACTGCGTAGGTCTCGGCTAGTGAATGCTACGACTACAAGCCGTCCTGGGAGGCTAATCTTGTGCATTTTACAGCCGACAACATGGCAGAAGCGCGGTACGATGATTACTGAGATATTGAGAATGCCCATCCAACAAAGCCATTGGTTATGTTTTACAGAACCGAAACCGAAACCGAAACTTGTGTGATTGCTAACCTTGGGCATCGTCCAATCACGGCGCCCCTCCTCTCAACGTCACAGCCTTAGTTGGTGCGGCCGCCGCAAACCGCGCATGGTAGTTTTTCTTCTTTCGCGCTTTGTAAAATAATTACCGATTTGTCAACCGGATAAACGATGAAAAGTGTGCTAATTTGAGCCAGTCTACGCAGTGCAAGCAAAAACGGGAGCTTGACAAATTCACTTCAGTGTCCCTTTATAGCCGCCACAGAATCGAGCGAGGGAAAAGTTCTGCCGCGAGCTATTTCTCGTCTAATCAATGAGCTTAATGCGTACCTTGACTCTAGCAACGCAAATACGTAGCAACCGACTAAGAATAGATTGAAAGACGGAATGTTCCTAGACTCAGATTCATGAAGAAAAACAGCGCAAAAAACACAGGGAAAGCGCTGTGCGTCGCCACCTCTTCTTCGGTCCCCGTGTTTCTCGCGCTGTTTTTCATCATGAATCTGAATCTGCACCAACTAGTTCAACTTGCCATGTTACTTCAGTATGTTCGTAGATGTTTTACAGCTGTTCAACTTTATTACCCTTCTTGAAGCGACGATATTTCTCTCTCTCTCTCTCTCTCTCTCTCTCTCTCTCTCTCTCTCTCTCTCTCTCTCTCTCTCTCTCTCTCTCTCTCTCTCTCTCTCTCTCTCTCTCTCTCTCTCCTTACATATAACGGCAACAGCAAAAAAAAAAAAAACATTTGGATGCGATTCCCAAAAAAACGAACGAAAATAAAAAAGCAACGAGCAATTGACGCATCCCTGGCGCGACGGTTTTTGTCAACTGCGTATACGCGATCTGCATACGAAGCCTTCTACAGCAAGGGACGCACCACGCCGTTCGGAACAACGCACGCTCCCGGGGCACACAAAGTGCGACCTCTTCTCACTTCGCACCTACAGCGCTTTGTTACCTCCGATTGAAGGCCCAACAGGCCCAGGGCATTTCGCAAAATCTATTCAAATCCCGCGATTTCATCAACGAGACCTCCCCCCCCCCCCCCCCCCCCCCTTTCGCCTCCACTGCTTTCTGTGTATCGTTGTTTCCTGGAGTCGGGAATTGTTTTTGTCGCGTGTGCCCTTACAGACAACCTCTCCCCTCCCACCCACGCAACTTCCAACTCTCTAAGCGTGAATATAGAAACACACATAAGGGCCGGATACGCGTACAACATTCGCCTATCCTCGTACACAAGCCGTACAAGATGGCGCAAGTAGAGGAGGAGCGCTTGAAACGTTGCTTGCAGACACTCAGCGCCTGTATGTATATACAGCGACACTGTTTATATATATATATATATATATATATATATATATATATATATATATATATATATATATATATATATATATATATATATATATATATATATATATATATATATATATATATATATATATATATATATATATATATATACACACATACACAACGCTGACATGCTTGTATACGCAGCAGCGCTTGCCTCTATTCATTCAGATACGCGGGTTCGCTCACACAATGGGAAGAGCGTCGCGCGCACGTAGCGGTAGGCGTTACGCAGTCTACGGTCGGAAAGGGCAGCCGACAACAACCGATTGAAACGGGCAGGCTTCGCTCCGGCGGGAATAAAGAAAAGAAGACGAGGCGCACGGAGGGGAGGATGAAGGGACGGAAAACAAGCGAAACAGCCGAGGAAGCGACCGAGCCACCGAACAGAAACAACAGCCCCCACGCGCGGTGCGTAAACAGAGAAAAGGGTGGTGTTGCTGCGCGGAGGCGACGAGTTCCAAACTCCCAGCGTCTTCCCCCTCGAAGCCTCGTGTAAGCTTCAATCGTATACCCTCCGCATGGAAGGCTCTATTCGGGGTTCTAATCTCCATTCGTGCGGATGAGCGCCTAAGCCACCTTTCTTTTTTTTTTTTTTTTCCCCTGAAGGCACGTCGGGGTGGGGGAAAAAAAAGAAGAAAGAGCCCCACGCAGATCTGTGAACCGAACACTTCGTCTAAATATGCGAAGAGCGCTGGCTTTCCGTGAACTCACGCGACGACAGCTACGTGCGCAAGTGGGATAAATCGCCGAGAGTTCTTGGAAGCTTGTAACGCAACTTCCCTATTTGGCATGTGCCTGCGTGTATGTATGTATATAACGACGCAAAAGAAAGGAGTAGGGACCTTCTGCTGCGTGTCGGCCTGTATTATAGGGGTGTATTCCACGTCTGCTACATATATTACGACAGCCTGAGGTTAACAGTCCGCATTCGCTCCCCTCCCCTTCCCGTATTGCCAAAACGCGCAGTCGTATACCGGACCGATTCCGGCGTTAAGCAGGCGGGGGATCTCTTCCTCGAGCGCGAATTTCGTCCAGCCTTGTCCCCGCCCGGAGGGAAGAACAATGCGCGTGCGGCAGGCGAGATTGCGCCCCCGAGGACGGCCCTTGGAACGGTCTGTATAGGAATGCGCTCGCACGTGTTCTTATATCATGTTTGCCATTGTCGTGGCCCCGCGTCTCACACATGTGGATGCCAAGCGAGAGTAATCGAAAGGAGGCAAAACAGGCGCTCGTGCGCACAAGGAAGGCCCGTTTGCGTAAGCACGCAGGCGTGTTCGCGCATGGGTTACGTAATCGTGCCGGGCGCAGGAGGCCGGGTCTGGCGGGTTCAGATCGAGAAGCCGAGGTTGGATGGCCCGGCGCTGCTCGCAGCGGTAGTGTCTTCCCCTTCCAATTTCCATTTCATTGCGTTTCCTTTGATATTTCTGGCACATCGTGTGTCAGTGCCCTCTTGAAGTTGCACGGCGCGCCTTGGCCCATCGGAGGAAGGGTGTTGCACCGCTTAGTAACACCAGCTGAAGAGAAAACGGTGCCTGAGGAGCTGCTGCAGTTATGATACTTCTTTGAACGGAAGAGGTCGCATTTACTGAACACCCCGCCCGCGGTGGCTCAGTGGCTAAGGCGTTGCGCTGCTGAGCACGAGTATGCGGGTTCGTTTCCCGGTCGCGGCGGCCGCCTTTCAGATGGAGGCAAAAAGCAAAAACGCCCGTGTGTACGAGATTTCGGCCCACGTTAAATATCCCCAGGTGGTCAAAATTAATCCGGAGCCCTCCACTACGACGCGCCTGATCGCCTGCGTTGCGTCGGCGCGTTAAACCCTACAATCAATCAGTTTACTGAACGCGCGCTATCCTAAACACGCGTCTATACTGACGAACCAAAAGGTACACGAACAAGATCGGTATGACTACCATGTTTCCAAGGACCAAAGGAGACCCTCATCAAAGAAAGAAAAGTCGCTAGGGCAACAGCAGCAACTTGGTAGCCATTGCAATGTGCGCTCTTGACAGACAAAATCGGCAGAAATACAGAAAATTGTTTACTAATGCGTAGCATTCTCATGCCGCTTTTCTTGAGCGTGAGCTCCTTAAAGCCAATAGTTCTGATTTTTTTATAAATCCTGTCCGACCAATTATCTCCATTTACGCTATTATAACGATTACTGGTGGAACTTCCGCGAAATCTGCATTAGTGTGGAAATGCAGGTTGTTATAAGGTTCCCCATATTCTGTAATTTTTTTCATATTTTTCTTATTTTTTATTTCTTCAAAATTTCGTTCGACCAATTATCCCTGTTTACGCTAATCAAACGAGTACAGGTGGAAGCTTTGCGAAACTTGCATTATTGTGGAAATGCCGCCCTTTTAGTAATATTTTCACATTCTTCTTATTTTTCTAGTTTTCAAAACTTCCTTTGACCAGTTATCTCCCTTTACGCTGCTATAACGGTTACCGGTGGACTTGAGTGGAATCTGCATTATTGTGGAACTGCAGGGCGTTACACGGCCCTGTCTGTGGGGGTACCCGGCAAAGACTGCCACGCATTAAAAGCAGCCCGTGGTATTCTTTTCTGGTCGAGAGCGGGATATTTCACGAGCGTACTCTGAAGCAGATGAACAATTTATGCATATTAACTACCACTGGCAGGAAACCACCATGGTGGCCTTACCATGAGCCTGCATCCACAGCCTTACCGTGACCCAGCCTTTGACCTAAAAAATGCCGCACAACCCCTTCCACCACTCAAGGAGCTGCAAAGGAGCACACGAGAGAGAGCTACTTTGAAACGAGCAGCGACTACTGTAATCATGCCGTTCATCGATTTTCCAGTGTTCACCTCCAGCAAAAGTACGCGATGGGAACAAATCAACCTCGTCACCGCTGTCGTCGGTGCGTTTTCTCCCCTTCTTACGCGACTTTTGAGGCACTACAACATTTAAAACCAACGTTTTTTACTCCTATTTACTGAACCACGAGGATGGCGTATACCATCCACAGCGTACGAAACCAAATATGTAGGACTTACAAGTCTATTGTTACCAATACGGGGCTGCCTAGTTTCACAGTAATTATGCAACTGATTTCCCGCGTCCGTGCTGCTAAATCATACAGTAAAACACCACCTGCTTATATTTGCTTAAGCGGTCCGAGGACACTTACGCACTTCTTGCGAACTTTGAATGCAAAGGCACTAACGTCTGAGTGAACGCCGCCTAATGCTCCATCGAGTTTCCTTCGAATTCCCCCTACCGAATCCCCTCTCCTTTCCCTTCGCTGCGCCCATACAGGCCCTCAGGCTTAAAACCAGAAAGAAGGCGATGAGACCTGCTTCGTTACACAGCCTCCTTCCACTATACCCTACAACAGACATTGATGCGGACTCCATAGTACCGATTCTCTGAACCCGGTGGGCCAATGCTCAATAACAACTGATCAATACAATTATTAAAGAGCACCGTCAGAGTATAGAATACGTCCCCCGAAAACCTTCCGAAGCCCTCCCGAGACACCCCGAGCATCATCAGCCTCAGCTACCTTGGACCCCAAACGAGCACCAGCCGCACAGTGCTCAGACGCCGAGCGTAGCCCCTAATTAGGGGGCAACGCACAAAAAGAGCGCTCTCGGCCGGCGCGCGAGCAACTCCAAACGGCACCTCCGCGCACCCAACAAGCAAGAAGTCTGCCGTCCCGGAGCCAGCGCCTCGAACAAGGCAGGCTGTAGCCTCCCATTCCAGACGAACAGTACGTGCCTGGCGGCGATCGACTGGCGAGACCGCCGACGGCCTATACGCGGCCGGCGTGTGCCGCAGGGGCCAGCAGGCGCGAGCCCGACGGGTACCGTTATCAGGCAGCCCCCTAATTGACGGCCTTTCGACGGGGCCAGTCCTAATGGGATGGGCGTTTAAGGGCACGACAGCCTCGGCTAATTGTTACCCGAAATTGCCCCGCGAACTCTGCTGCATGGCATCGTCGCGCACCAATATATCCCGCGCTGCGCGAAGGTGTGCGTGTGTGTGCACTCTATATGCCTCGACACCATCTGCTCGACGCGCCGCAGCACTCGCTCTCCCTCTACACTGTACGCCCCCGCCGTTCTTTGCTTTAGGCGAAGTTTCGAAACCGCTGATGACGACGACGGTGGCGCAAGGTGACGGCTGAGAGGTCCGACTGAATTTTACATCGCCGACAAAGGATCCGCCCTGGTGGCAGGCACGGCGAAGGCGTTGTCTTACAAGTATATATGTGTCAGTCCGGTGATTCATGCAAGCCTTAGTAGCCGTATTTTTGATGGCAGGGCAATAATAGCGCCCTGCAAGCGATATTCCCCTAAGGAGCGCTATCGGTCGTCTAATTAGTCCTGAGCCGTCAACAGCGCCACGCCTTTTGTGCTTGGTCCTTCGGCGCATGGAACTGGAATTTGAGTTTGTTTTTTTTAAGAGTTTAAATGTAAAAATCCTTAATTTCTAAAGCCAACTGCAGCCCCTTAGTGACGCAGTTGAGCATGACAGAGTGGAATTTGGGAGAGTTGGTGCTTTGCATTCAACAAGAATGCGCAGTGCAGAAGACAAGGAAGAAAGCCTGTCTTGTGCCCGTCCTCGCTTAGTCTTTAGCGCGGTAAGTCCTTGTTTGCTAAGCCAAACAATTACAGAAGCTACCAGTGGTGTATTTGGGCGGGTGTGTAACAGCTAAGCTTCAGCTATTTTCAAAATAAAGTCAGTGTTCATATGGTCCCTGAAGCTTTCTTTTAACAGAGAAGCCATTTAGCAAACCATCAGAGTTTGGTGGCCGTAGTTAAAAATACCCCAAGAAATTCGCGTCGCCAGCCTGGCAGTTAAAAAAAATACCAAGAAAATGCCGAGCGCACGTGCGTGCGTGCCTCGAGGCGATTGCGCGCCCAGCGTCCCCGGCGCGCATTTGTCAAGCCAAGCATACCCACTTAGAAATAGTGGCCAAAAAAAAAAAAACGTCAGCGTTCGTCGTAATCGTGGCAACACTTGCTAGGGATGAGAACGGCAAGTCATAGAGTCCGCCCTCTCCAAGGTGCGTACTCCACTTACAAAAAATATGAAGGGAGCTCATAGCTATAGCAACAATGATGGAGCAACGGTCGTTGCGACAGCGAAGACGACGCAAATCGGCTGCAATCGTGGACTTAAACCATGGTGATGGTCGTGAAGCTTGGGTACAGCTTCGCTACCTCCAAGTCTTACGCATTAGTGTGAGCTTCCTTCATTTTTTTTTTTCTATTATAATCATCCCGATAGAGGAGCACGTACTGTCCACTATAAAAGCTAAAAAGCTGAGTGACGGTAGGAGGAATGACGACCTTAACTTAAATAAAATGAATATTATGAAATTCGCTTGCCAAACTAGAGCGTTTTCGTCCCCCCGTCCCTTTGCTCGGTCCAGGAGCTGCACGTTTAAAACACTGCGAGCTCATTCCCGACTCCAGTTCCCTCTTCGCAACAGTCTGGCCATTTGCACTATGGCAACGGGCCAAGGCTGCCTCCCGAAGGACAGAAAAGCCTGTATCTTGCATACGCACTGACGGCCAACTTGCATGTCCTGCGCCGCTGTTGTTCCTTTTTCTTTACTTCTGTTAGGCCAGAATAGACCCTAACGATCCTCTCTCGATTCCGAGCTTCAGCCTATGGAGTTGCCTTTCACGCCCCGTCTTATCATTACACAGCATTTCTTCTTCCCTGCTATCATATGCCGTCGTACCGAAGGGCAAAAAATACCACCTCCTGCACTAGCTCTCTTTTTTTCTTTTTTTGTGCCAGTTATTGCACCGCCCTTCATATTTCTTTTTCCGAACCAACGAGCGACGCAATGATCAAAAGTCTACGTCTCCCTCGTCTAAATCACTAAGAACACAAAGGAGGACCGACACGAGGCATGCAAGAGATGACACCGACGCAAGAACCAAAAAAAGGAAGAAAGAAAAGAATTTTAAGTACGCGCCCTCCCGTCATACTCTATGCCCGTATAGACAAACGTACATACAAGAGAAAAAGGACTGGGCATGAAAAGAAGCTCCGCACCCAGGTTCAGACAAGAGCCATTTGACGGCGAGCAGGCCGCACCATACAGAGGGCACTGTCGCCCTAATGAAGACGCCGTCCCATTTTCGTGTACATTTGCTCCCGCTGGGCGTATTTTCCTTTTCTTGCGTCGAGGGAAATTGGAGGCGGGCAGAGGGCGATGCTGGGGACGGGTGTACGCTATCTCACGTCGCGCGTGTAGATGACCCATCCCGAACTTCCAAGAGAGGAAAAAAACATATATTGCCGAGATAAGGTGCCCAGGGCGTGTGGAAGCGATAGGAGACTCCAAAAGCAGGGCGTGCGCGTGGGGATGATTTCCTTATTTGCTGTAGGGTCCTGTCTTCGATGAGAAAGAAGACGGCCGCAATGGGCCCAGGCAGGTTCCTTCGTTTACGGGAAAAACCCGAGATAGACAGATAGTTGCGCCCCAAACGCAGATTAATAGAAATCGGCTCAATCTCGATTTGTCCCCGAGTATTTGCTACCCACAGACACATTTACAGACACACACACAAAAAAAAAAAACACTTGGGCAAGGGGGAATGAGGAGTATAAAAGTTGCGTGGCAAAAGGAGCGCAAAAGTTACGTGGCCGGAGCGGCATAATCCGATCGCCTTTTACGTCGCTTGTAGCCAAGCAAGCAGATACCGGGCTAATTTTGTGACAATGCTTTATGGTTTGATTTGCGCTGCATTCTTGCTTTCAAGAATTACGCAAATTTTTCTTGAGTACTGTGATTTTATGGCGAGTACCAGGAAAGCTTTTCACCGATTTGCTCGTTTTGTGTGGTCCCTTGTGTGCAGGACTGTGCGCAGCACTTTCCTACGTCATTTGATCTCAAATTAAATTTTTGCTCTCGCCAAAAACTATCACGAATGCATACAAAAAGCTGGCTGCATTCGCGCCCAGCAACACCCACTTCATCGCTCGATCGCGCTCCTCGCGGGAAAGAACAAAATGGCTACCTTCTTTTACAGATCTAGAATGCAGCTATCGCTATTTGAAAAACACCAAAGAATATATTTCCAGCTTCTTTCCAAACCTCATTTCCAGCGCAGAATACTTATGACCCCTTGTAACCTCCTAAAATATGCACTGAAGAGTCACTTTAACCGATTCATACGGCGCCTGCGAAAGCCCACTTTTACGCGGTATCACCGAAGGCGTTTTAAAGAGCGTACACAGGTTGTCTCGAAGTGGTAACACCCGCCGGAGATCAGACGCGATTTAAAACCTCTCTAGAGCACGCGAATGCTTCATCGGATTGCTGGGGATGTTCAAACCCCGCTTCGTCCCGAAAAAACTCGATAGCAGACACCTTTAAGCTCCTTTGTGCTACGCGGATAAAAGTGCTCACGCCGTATAAAAACTAAACAATTGTTTCGTTTCTTTTTCTTCTATCCTTTGTTGCTGGCAGAGTTAAGTAAACGACAGAAGAAAATAACAGCAGTCAGGTAGTTGTTCTTCCTGCCGCTGCCATGAGAAATTCATTAGGAGGCCGGCGCGCGATGTAACGGTTGCGAAATAAAGAAAACATGGCGGACAGCACCCGGGCTAGGCTGTTGTACCGCGCGGCAACAACCGGGTCATCAGGGAGGCCGGCCGAGCTAGGAGCGGCCCAAACGAACGGCGCCCCAAACTCAAACAAGCGCGCGCTCTTTGAACCAATAATACACGCGGGGAACAAAGACCCCACGGCCGCCGGCGAACGCGAAGAACTCATAAGGAATTCATTCCACCGGGGTCTCCAGCGTGTACTGAAGCAGAGAGCACTCCCGCCGCCCTTCCGCAGCGCGCTCCCGACACGGCTCACACGGCTCGCTTTTGCGCTGAGCCTATCGTGCGGCGAAGGTGTTGCAGTGGGAGCATTCATTCAATGCCCCAGCTCCTTCTGCTCAAGCAAAAAGAGAACAACAATGCAGGCAACACTGAAATGGTTGCGCGCCCAGACACATCCCGAAAGAAAAAAGAAAGGAAAGAAACGTTGCCGAAAGTGGTGGACAGTAGAGAACAAAGTGACATCAACAACATCAGAAGAGACGAGAAAGAACAGCGGACGAATGGGCAGGGCAGGACGGCGGCCGGCGATAAAATAGAAGTGGCCACAAATACATCGCAGACACCGATTCGCGGCCAGCGCGGTCGTTTTGCGACGACCACGCGGGGCGGTGAAGGCGGCAACCGAACAAAGTACGATAGAAAACAAAAGGCATGGCGCCAGGTCTGGTTCACGGCTGCAGCGTATAGAAGTGACCGTGGCTATTTGTTCTTTCCCCCTATAGCGAAGCCGATTACAACGAAGCGAAGCCACGGCGGTAATATCTTCGTCCATTTCCGAGGCGGCTTTCAAAGAGCAGCCCAGCTTCGAAGAAGGTACACAACGCGCGAGCTTCGGCGGCGTCGTTTAAAACAATGCCGCCTTTTCCCTGTCGGGGTCCGGCCACCACATTGGACGGCAAAGGAGGCTTGCGGTCAGTGGCCGCAGATGCTTGGCAAAACGAGCGAGGCAGGACAAGAGGGGGAGAAAGGAAAGTGGCTGAGAAAGGATCACATTTCTGCGGTGGTATAACTGTTCCGATCGTTCTGTTTTTTTTTTGTTTTTTGTTTTTCAGGAAGGCACACAGCGAAGCGCATTTCGACACCCTGCTTGTGCCACAGGCCCCCAACCCACTTCTTTTGCCCGCCGCTACAAGAAAGAAAACGGCGCTACACTCGCATAACCGCAACGGAGGCGACAGACAGACGAGTTCTGAGTGGCTGGAACTGCTACAACTACGCAATCTACAAAGGCGTTGTAAGCGAGGTGATATAAGTTTGAAGACAGGAACGGACATCAGCCGTCAGGAAACGCTGCGGCGTTACAGCTGTGGAAGTTTCTACCACGACGCCCGAAGAAGCACTCCGATCCCTGCTGTCTGCACCGCGTGGAGCAGGCCGCGGTAACCTAGGCACTTCAGGCTCACACCCAATGCCCTGCATTTGGAGTGATAGAGAAAACAAAAAATCATGACCCTAACCAAGAACTTACCCGTCTCGTAACGGATCGATGGTATGAAGAGGAGAGCACTAACAATAGTTGCTAGACACGCTTTTTTCTGCCCTCCATACCCTGTGTTGTTTTGGGGCGGCAAAACGCCGGAGGCAAGATGCTGCTCTCAGTTTTGCATTTAGGCGGGGCATGCATATACTACACATTTCAAAGAACGGAGAAAACGGGGCGAGAAAAACACGCACCCCGCGGTGAGGCATAAGGTGCCCCCAGCTGCAGCAAATCGACCGGCGCAGATAGGGGCGGAAGTGTTGTACCGCCGCTCCAGCAGCGGAAGCTGTTCACTTCGCGCCGGATAGGATGCAATCGATTCTGTCCGGCTTCAAGTTCCTTACAGAGTACGCAGGAAAAATATCTTCCACCGCTCCAGATTCCTGCCAGGATGTTCGTCGAAAGTTCCCGCACCATAACATATTTAAAACGAACCACGTTTCCACCAAAAGAAGCGGGTCAACCAGAAAACAAGCAGATAAATGGAACCTACACGCATTTAACTATGGGCCATGCCAACACGTGACCTTTTTTTCACCGACATTAACCTGAGAAATTCCCCGGCACAGCACGTGAAGGTTCATACCTCAATAGAAAAAGAGAGAGAAGGGGGGTATTTAATATAAACTGGTGAGGTCATTCGCGCTAGCGGCGTTGTGCGTGCGTGCGTGTGTGTGTGTGTTTGAGAGAGAGAGAGTATTCAGCAGAGAAATAACCTGATCCAAATCCACAACAAAATAAATAAGCAAAGCCCGCGCCAAATCACCATCTACAATCAATAAAACAATCGGCGCAAGGCCCTGCATAAGTTACAATAGCACGAAAAAATTCACAGACGATCACCCGAAGGTGGTACGGGCCACCAGGCGGGGACAGCTGTTGACGTACTCGCAGAATGCGTGCGTCCTAATTTTTTAGCTTTAAGTCGAGAAAAAAAATACAGGACCCCCTATTGCACAAGCACGCCGCCTCGTTTGGTTCATTTGCGTCAATAAGCGGGCCCAAAA
This sequence comes from Haemaphysalis longicornis, assembly GCF_048455015.1. Lineage (NCBI taxonomy): Eukaryota > Metazoa > Arthropoda > Arachnida > Ixodida > Ixodidae > Haemaphysalis > Haemaphysalis longicornis. Next base: position 235,055,584 of record NW_027526295.1, read on the forward strand.
TGATATTGGTTGTCCCGTTTAACGTGTGTACATCAGACTACTGTCTTCCTGAACCTATCACCCATACCCTGTTCAGCGGGTCGCTTCATCCTTCTTTCGCGCCATTAATTGCTGATCGCAGAGCCTGGGCAGATGCATACGCACGCACACATTTTCCACCTTAACGTTGCTCGGCAGTGATTATTGATTGATTATGAGGTTAATTAAACGCGCCGACGCAACGCAGGCGATGAGGCACCCCGTAGTGGAGGGCTCCGGATTAGTTTTGACAACCTGGGAATCTTTAACCTGCGCCGAAATCTCGAACACACGGGCGTTTTGTGGCGTTAGCTACACTGGCCGAGGTTGAGTAATTTCGCGTGGCTCCTGGATAGCCGTGCTGCGCATGCGCGAGGAGCAATGACGTCACACGGCGCACAGAACGTTGCTCGCTGCCCGGCGTCTCTCACACACCCCATGCGCTTAGCGTCTTCGCCGACCTCCGTTCCGCACGTGGCGGCCGGTCCACATGAAGATCATGCGAGAGGTTGCCGGGTGTGGAACCGATGGCTCGTGCCTCGCAGCAACACACGCGTGCGCCTGTAGAACCAGCTCAGCTCTGGGGCGAATGGTGACGCTGCGCCGGAGCCGCTTGATAAATATACATGTGCCACATAATGCGTATACCATGTGTGTGTCATTGAAGCAGCAGTAATCATGATAATCAAGCATATCCTAGACAACCAGGGAAGCTAAGAATAACCAGATGAACCTTAGCTCACGCTACATATATCCTGGCACAGCCGAGCTCAGCCACTGCTAATTTTTGCTTTTCGCCTCCATCAGTCAAGCGGCAGCCGCTGCGGGGAATCGAACCCGCGTACTTGGGCTAAGCAGCACTGTGCACTGAAACTGTTTCTGAAAACAATGCTGCGCCAGGGGCGCGGAACTACGTCGCGGTGTTCCTTCGGGCAACCTTAAACTCAATAAAATACGAGGCTACACCTACCACTACTTTGACCGCTGACCGCCGAAACCAAGCTCGCCAAGTGTTCTTAACACGATACGTTGGCAAATGCGCCTTAGAAGGGGCGGACAAACTTATAGGAGCAACCCAACGCTCCTCTTCGGCATCTGCTTTTGCTGCCCCAATAGAAACTATAAACGACAAGTATCCGAACCTCGGAAATTTCATTACAACACTCGCCACGTGCTCAAAGGCTCTCGAGGAAACCTGAACGACAAGCCGGGAAAACAGACCCTGGGTGCTGTAAAAAAACTCGACTTTTCGACTCCCACACGTGCGCGCGGTTTCTATTTTACCCGCACCCACGCTCTTCTTCACTCACGCGTCCTTCCGAGAAAAAGAAAAAAAAAGTTCAATTTCGCCTCCTACCTCGCCTAACAGCGCGTCAATAAGGGAAGCTCTAAACTCAGCACAAAATCCGCTCAGCGCCCACGCAGGGCGAGCAACGTGGGGACATTTGATATCCGCGCCCATTATGTGGACGTATATGGACGTCCTTTCAACGGGCTTCACTCGGTGGCGCGTGATGAAATTCGAGAGAGCTCGCTCCCTCGGCCTCGTCACCGCCACCATCCGCTTCGTTTACCCGAGCACACGACGAACTGCTGAGAAGCGCAAACACGCGCGTGCGGCAGGCGCGAGTACGTGACCCGCCGGAAATTCGGCCCAGCCAAGCGCATACGGGGATAAACAATAACAAATAGACGACACGACTTCAAACTAAACAAGGAGACCCAAAGAGGGGAAAAAAATAAAAACGGAGTGTGGACAGCGCGGGCGCGCAGGAACTCTCGAAGCGCTAGGACTGCAGAAACATACTCCATGACCAAACGGAATAACAGGATAAAAAAGCGAGAAAAAGAAAAAGTTCGCTCGGCGACACGAGATATCCTGTTTGCCGAGGAATTGAGCTTCGCAAAAGTGGCAATAAAGTAAATTTTTCTGCCCCGCGTCAAAGCGGGGAGAAATACTACAAGCAAACTCAATAACGGGTGAAAAACACACACGAGGAAAAACATGTTGCGCTGTTGTATTTATTCGGTCCCGTTAGACATTGAAGTTGGGCCGAAGAAAATAGGTAGTTCAATACAAGAACAAGTCTACCCCACCTTTAGGAGCAAGAGGGAAGGAAAAAACCACGAAGAAAAAAGCACGAGCACGCGATCAGAGACATGGTGAACAGAAACCCTAAACAAACACTGAATAAAAAAGGACAACTCGCGCGCACCAAGAAAAACAACAAAACAATCGAAGGACTCATTGACGTTTCTTTTTTTTTTCTTTTGCCTCCTGCCTGTATTCCAATAACCTTCAGGTCACGTCGCCAGCAGTCTACAAAAGCTGGCGCCCAAAGCAGCAGACGCCTGGAAAAGGCGAGATACCGACCGCATGGACAGCGAGGTGTATACTTGGCGGTCATCGCCACCCCTGCCGTTCAGGGTGCTTTGGACAGTGCTCGCAGGGCGCGATGCTTCGGACTCACTAATGCAACCTGCGTTCGCCGATGACATTGACGCGCTCAAGCTTGCCTAATGACCACTTCGCACTCTCAGGCCTCGGCAGCATTTTAACCATCGTCTCTCCTCGAAACGTGACCGCTACGCAGCACCGAGCGCACGGGCAGTAATGTCCTTGTGGGCTTTCGCCAGTTCATCTGAGGTAGCCAAAAACCCTGTGGTCCGGCTGTGGGGCGGACATTGTATAGTGAACTTCACCGTCAAGACGAACTTTTAACTTGACCTAAATTCTCCTTAATCACCAAAAGGTATCAGACTTCTCCTAGTAATAAATTTATTCAACGAATTCAACGATCCTGTATTTTACTCTTTCCGTCTAAACCAAATTTTCAATTTTTTTTAGTTGTGCATCGATGTTGCGGAGAAATCTTACCAGATTTAAAAGGAGCATTAGGCTCACTTGAGAGCGAAATATGGGATGAAAGCGTTGCGAGGTCCCGGAGTACATCAAGAGCACATAGGCCTCTAGGAAAAACTCATACAGTGATTGAACCCATTATAGAAAGCTGAGAAGCTTTCTATCAGCAATGTCAGACAAAGGGGCACTAACTCACCGAAATGATCCATTTCTAGAGTACGCATTTAGAAAGCTTGGTTGAAAGAAGTCACGGTTACGAGCAAATGGAGAACAATTGACCCTCTTGATATTCATGGACGACGTCGTCTTGTTAGGTGTATCGTAAAATACGTGGAGAGAATGCTCCGGCATTGTGATCATAAAAGTTATTTGGTAAAAATGACAGTAAAGATACACGCAGAAAGCGTCCCTTTCTGCCGCGACGTAATAAAATGTTAAAAGAGGGTGGATATAACCGCGTTAGACTAGTTGTCGGAGCCGATCCAAACCACGACAATGAAATAAGGTGTGAAATTATCACGCGATGGGGAGCTATCTGCAAGTACTCTCAACGTTTGAATGAACAGCAGGCTACTACTGTCACAAAACAAAGGTATACAACAGGAGAGCAGGCGGGCTTGAGCCTTTCGGAGAAGCTCAGGAAGCAGGAATTATGCTGTTTTGGAGCAGCTTTGGAGCACCAGAAGACGAGTTTTGGAGCAGTGCAAGTTCTAGAATCAAACATTATTTATTCGCAACTTTTTTTTATTTCTCGTAAATACACACATAAAAAACAAAAATTCATATTGCTCTTACTCAACATTTGATCAATGCTAAGCCGACCACTTTTCAAACGAGTTATAAGATATATCTTCCCATAATATAAACATAACAAGTGGCCCAGAAACTACGAGAAAACTCTAGATAAGCAATGCTTCAAATAGCTGCACTTCATTCGACTTCAGACAAATGAAAAACATCTGTCTGTTCGTGATATTACACCATGACAGTCATCAGAAACAACCCAGAGAAGGCCAGGTATAGGCCGAATGGTCCCTTTTGCACGTAAGCTGTCAAAAATTTAACTTCATTCTACATTAAACGAGACCCTAGGCAAATGACAGAAGGGATAATTTGATGCATTGCATAACTCAACACGACTAAACTCGAGAGAAACTAAAAATAGATGCTGGTGTTCACAAAACTCAAAAGAAAAAATACCCTATAGCGTAATAGACGTTTCACTGAACAAGTAATGTGTGTTTTCATCTACGTAAAAATATATTTTGCATGCTTCCCATGGTTCTGCAGCCTACAATTGAACCTGAATGTTTACAAAGCCTCGGTGTAATAAGTAACGGACATTTCCAGCTAGCGGACACGCCATCGAAACATCAAAGAAACACTAAAGACCGTAGAATTGATTGCTTTGATTGGAAGAAAACACGTTTCGTAGATCCTCCGACTTTTGTTGGACCCTACTATAGTTCTTCAAAATAGTTGGCATTTCTCTCTCCTATTTTCCTTCCGCTTTTTCTCTTTTTTTTTTCCATGACGTTAAAAAGCACGTCGAAAAGTGCGTATAGCGATACGATCGGGCCCTCTCCCAATATAAGAGGAAATGCAGAAAAACTACTAGCACCGTTTGCCAAAGTAGTGACAGATAATGTCAACGTTCGTCCAAGTATAACGTAGCCTATAGCGCTTGCCACACGCATATATACGCTTGTAGTGAGTAGGTACGATAGCTATCACGTTCAGCACTGGCTCAATCAAGCGACACATTTAAAAATGCCGAAACTGAAGCAAAGCTTACCACTGTATTAGCAAGACAGCTTGTATTACTATATTTTCTAGCTGAAGTTCGCGTCCTTTTCGAGTACCTGCGCATCAGAAGTTTCCTGTTAGAAATATTTTTCCACTGTTCACATGACCTAAACTTCCTGTATTATTTATCGCGACCGCGCCACGTGCCTCATCTTGACGAATAGCATCTGTCGGAGCGTGAAGCCTATCAATCGAGGTCACGGAACGAAATATTGCCCCGCGAACAAAAAAGAGCGTAGGCCGGGTTCAGACTGTTGCCGCAACTCTCATAATATCTATAAAGAATGGCGTCATTTCACGTCTCAGCCAACCGAATTGCGTGACACGCCTTTTTTTTACGTCCATAGCTCACGATATGGCTGTTACGTCGATAGTCTGAACATAGCCTTACTGGGCAACGACCCGGAGCGTTGTTCGTGATGGGAGGAGGAATAAACTTTACTGCAGTATGCAACTTAGGGGCGGGTGGTGACCACTGGGCGCAGCCCAGCGGTGACTTCGGCAGCACGTTCCACCAAGGCTTTCTGGACCCCGGGGTCAGAGCCGCCCAACGCCGCCTCCCATTGATCAACAGAGGGGATTAGGGGTAAGGGGTTTCGAGGGCACGCCCACATAGCGTGGCACATGGTGTCGACATCTCCGCAGTGGGGGCATAGGGGTGATGGGTACTGATCGGGGTATATGCGATAAAGGTTGGCGCGGCACGGAGGGGTAATAGTTTGAAGGAGCCGCCACAAGCGTTCTTCCTTTGTGGAAAGTGAGGAATGGACTGGGGGGTATTTCTGGCGGACGAGGCGGTAGTGCGCGGTGATTAGCCGCGTACGTATTAAGGCTCGAGTGGATTGCGCTCCATGGTTAAGGGTAACAGAAGGAAAAGCGGCCGGCGCTGGATAATCAAAGTCACGCAGTTTGACTGCGGCAGTATTTATGGAAGTACGGAACATCCGAGTGAAGTGATTGCTGCGAGGTCAGTAGCAAGAAGCGCTTTCATTTTATTTCTGAGCTTAGTTCTGAGCAGGGCGCTTGCACGTTAGTGTGCTCATTTCAGCTCCACGACCAATCGTTGTCCCGATAAGCCGAGTTGACTTCTTTTTTTGCTTGTATGGGTTTCTCCCAACACATTTTTCATTCTTTGAATTCTTTTTTCCTCACAGCCATGGTGCCTCTCACCGCACCGTCAGGCGTACCCGGGAAAAATAATCAAGAATAATTGCAAAAGAAATGCGCAGGACCCACCGCGGTGGCACAGTGAGTAAGGAAGGGGTTGTGCTGCCGAGCCCAAGGAGACGGGTTCGACTCCCGGCCGCGATGGCTGCTTTTCAGATGTAGGCGAAAAGCAAAATGCCCATGTGTTCGAGATTTCGGCGCACGTTAAAGATCCTTAGGTGGTCACGATTGATCCCGAGCCCTCCACTACGGTGCGCCAGGTGCAGCTTCGGCGCATTAAACCTCCAAAATTTGAGTTTTTGAATAAATGAGGAGGTACTACATAGAACAAAACGAACGATTGCAATATGGGCAATGGGCGCTAGACAACGCACAGAAGAAGCGCCCGACGTCAACCCAGTCCTCGAATCACCGCACCGCGATCACCGCTGATTAAGTGAGCCGCCGCGAAATTCCCGAACACAAAATTTTCCTCATAAAGAAAAGAACAAAAAGTACGAAACATAAAAGATGAATGCACCCGCTTGAACGGCACCCGCGCGGTTTGATTAACGCTCTTCATAAGGGATCTAGCATGATTCCCCCATGCCGCCACAGGCACCAGCTCGAAATGCTAACGCTGAAAAATCGTTCCACGTGCTAGACAGAGCTCCAGAAAGAGCCCTCGTCTTCCTTATTTGAATTCGTCAATGAAAAATTGGAGGCCTTAACAAGTGCCTTTTGTTCCGAATGCGAATCGGGGACGACTGTGCGGCGCTAGGAAAACTTCAACATTTCATAGACGACCCCATTACTTCGACTCCATTATGTTTTCTGCGTATCACCTCTGCACCACGATATTTTGGCCTAACATACATACGCTTTTGAGCAGTTAAACCCGTAATGGGATATTACATGGCTCACTGGGTAGAAATTGACTGTGTAGTGTACAGAGAGGCTTAAATCTGAACTTACGTCTTGGCAATATTACGCCAAGGTTTTTTTTTTTGTATTTTTTTTTTCAGCAACAAAGACATGCAGTCTTCTTCAAGATGCGACGGTTCATATTAACGTTATTCCCGCGGCCGACCCAGAGCTAACGCTGCGGCTATGCCCACTTTTTTGTTAAGCGTGATCTTGACGTTCATTATCGCCCCTTCATGCGATATTCCTTGCTTTGGGCAGGCTAATGGTTGGTGAAAACGTCCCTTCAGGAATCACACGCATCAAACCCACAGATCATGCACTGAACGCAGTCATGAGTCTTCTGAGAGTAGGAAGGGGATCTGGATTTACAGCTACACGCAGGCAGTCAGGTCTGCAGCCCGAATAACTTCAGCTGCAGCCGTCTTGTGTGCTCGTGTCGGCCTTTGCTCAAGACGGCGTATGCGTAGCAGGGGCGCAGCCAGGAGGGGTGCTTCGATGTCAGAACACCCCCAGAAATTTTCTAAACGCTGAATCCTGCTCCCCCTCCTTTTGGACTTTTTCCCCCATACCATTTACACACCGCATCGATATACAAAATGTAAAAACGTAAATAAAGTTGAATAAGGTGACAAGCAAAATTACGATATTGTTTGGGCGCAGGCTCTTTCTGTTTATTGATTTTTTTTTTTTTTACTGACGGCGTGTACTGACCCTGCCATATGCAAATCCTGCCCCCAACCAGGCACCCTGTACCACATGGTATGGGAGTGCCAGCAATCCCCTACCCTCACCCCTAACCCCACCCCTACCTATGGGCAGTGAGTGGAGCTGCTGACCAGCTCCGACCTCCCACACCAGCGACGATTGGTGGAGAGGGCACGGATGGCCAGCACAGTCCAAGACATCCCGCTCTAAGGAAGCCTACCACCACCAGCGGGTGCCCTAACATTAGAACCTCGACTCAAAGTTTATTAATTATCACCATCATGACGGGGTGCAACACCACCAAAAAATATTTCTGGCTACGCCTGATGCTTAGTGTTGATAAATAAAATAATCAGAGGGATATACCGCTCCTTGAGGTGTAAAAATGATCTCTCTCTCTCTCTCTCTCTCTCTCTCTCTCTCTCTCTCTCTCTCTCTCTCTCTCTCTCTCTCTCTCTCTCTCTCTCTCTCTCTCTCTCTCTCTCTCTCTCTCTCTCTCTCTCTCTCTCTCTCTCTCTCGTGTCGGTCTTACGAACAGTGGGCGCGTTTGCCCCCTGGTTAGGGACAGCGTGCAGGCGAGTTGGCGAATTCCACTCGCTACCCAGTCTGGCGCACAGCAGACAACGTAAAGCCACCATTTTGAGATTTCGCAACGATAGGTTCACCAAACCCAAGTGGCGAGTTTCCAGCGCGTTATCAGAGAATTCGTATAAAAGACTTAACTTGAACACGCGTACCGGTTGCAAGTTCGCGCTTGTGCACGAGCACCACAAGTAATTTGCAATATCCTGCCTCTTATAACTAATTCAGCTCAGGCAGAAGACGTACCGATTATCTAGCAGTCTTTGAAGCTTCATTGATAATTGCACATGAGGAACTTCAAAATTTTTGCTCGAGTTACAGTGGAAAGCCCGTGGGTTTTTGTTCGTACATTTGCAAATACTGACACATATGATGCACGATATACCCGAAATAAATACTTTAAAATACGACAAGCAACAACGTGGGCGAAAAATAATTCCCGCATATGACGGCATTCAAAAAAAGGCGAGCTCAAGTGAGCCCGCGATAAATTTGCGAGCAGTCTTTCGTAGTACTGGCATAGGTGAACGGTATACGCCAACTCCAAAAGCAGGAAAGAAGAGAAGAAGGAAAGAAGAGAAGGAAAGAAGAGAAGGAAGGAAGGAAAGAAGGAAAGAAGAGAAGAAAAAAACGCCGCCCACTGCTCAGGGAACCGACCATATATTTGCAGAGGTCGAAAACAGGTGCTTTCGTCGAATAGATTGCAAGCCTGTCCAGTGTACGCGTCTCGACAACGTCTCGGCGTCGGGCTCGCTAGATTCTGCAGAAGCAGTGCTATTCGGCCGTACTCGGCCACAAAATTGCGGCCGCATAATACAAGAGTAGACTATTTCCAGCCACGCTAGACTGCAGCAGCTCACTCCATGGGATAAAAAAGAATGAAGAGGTATAAAACCGGATGAGAAATTGAGTGGAAACCGCACAAACGTAAAAGTAAACGGAAAACATGAAGATAAAAACAGGGGTCCGGGGAAGGCTTGGGAATGCAGGTACTCCAGCACTGCTTCTCCGTTCAGCGCAACGTAGATGAAAGAGAGAAAGAGGGGGGGGGGGGGGGAGCGGACGAGGGGCGTTCGTAGCAGCAACGGGGCTGCAGCCAGGGTCGTTTGGCGACATCCAATCAAGCGGCTCCAATCACAGCTCAGCAGCAGCAGCACCAGCAGCAGGCGGAGGACACTGTAAGCGCCCGGCACACTTTCCCGGCTTCCCCAATTCGGTTTCCCCAAAACAGCCGCGCCGGGAGGACGTGAAACAGAAGGGGGGAGGGAGAACACCGTGGCCTCCCGCATTTCACGTCCCCTGTCTTATATTTCGCTGTGTGTTTGTGTCTTCTTGCCGCTGGCTGCTGCCACTCAACGGGGATACAAGCAACGTAATAGTAATACAAAGAGCAGCCCTGTCGCGAGCAACGGTGCCCTCGGGCGTGGGCAAACAAGCCAGTTTGGCCGCACACACAAACGCCAGAGAGTTGGTGTCACCGCGCCGCACGCTGCTAGCTGCGCCCCGAACACCACCGAAATAACGAGGAGGCCTGGGGGTTACTCCGTCCCCACCACGTACCGTGCCACGCGGTAGTCGGGAATGAGTCTGAAGGGGCCAGCTGCTTGAAAGGGAATGACCGCTCAGACAGCAGCCGTTACGCGGCTCTGCTTCTCAACTGCGGTACTGTCCGGACACGGCGATAGTCGCACGCTCCCCGCCGAAGCGGCTGCCGGCGGTGGTTCTCAGTTCGCCCCGGCGATCCTTTCCAATCGGCCGGTGGCCATTCACCGAGGGGATCAGTGCGGACCGCTACAGTGTGTAGCTACAGCGGAGGGAAAGCCGGAATGAACCAGCCGATGTCGAGGCGAAGAAAGAAAGAAGAAATAAACAAAGAGGAAAAACGGAAAACGAACGTCACCGCGAATTGGGCCCAAGCTTGCTCCCCGGGTAAACAGTGTTGCTGCCGCCACCCAAAATGAGGCTGTGCTGGCTGGCCCGACATCTTAGCCCTAGTACAGCCGTCCTGCTTACGACACTCATTGACTTACCCTCCCCAGCCGTGACTGGAACTCGTATTTTTATGTCCGCGCCCCCTCCCCACCTGTTTTTTCCGCCTTCTCTCATTCAATATCCCCCCGCCCCTGTATGTTGTTTTGGTTTTTCCGAATAGATTTCTTCCTGTTCAGGGCGAATACGCACGCTAAAGCACTGCAAAGCCACCCTTTTAATGCGGAGAATTCCTCAGCTACCTTCATCGCATACGGCTTCAGGCGTGCCCGGTCTCGTCGCAAGAAGGAGCTATAGGCCAGCGCCATGCGTGCACGGAGGACAGGCAGCGCGCATGCCTTCAGATTCGCACCCAGGGAATGCAGGCAATGCAGGAATCATTCAAAACCGATTTGAAAATGGCGTGCTGCAGTCGCGCTGACGTCAGTGATTGCGCCATCAAAAGTTTTAAAGCCATGTTTTGGACCACTCGTAATGTCAGATGAAATTGGGCCTCGCAAGCGACCACAACCCTCAGAAGAAGAACCCCTCCAGAGGAAACAGCGTTATGCAGCCGCCGAGAGTCGCCAATACGCAACGGAGGCCGCCCATGACAAGGAACGGCGCCAGCAAAATCTGGCCACTTCGTGTAGATGACGTCTCGGGTATTCATGTAGGATGTTTTTCGTGTCACAAGAAATCAGTGTAGCCGTTTCTGCAGATATTTATTCTAATCAGCGCGCTTGAGAGCACTACAAGATGGACCTGGTAGTAATGTGAGGACTCCTTTATAAGTTACTGTAACCTTAGGCGAGGAGTCAAAGGTAACGCGGAAACTGATCGCGAGAAATAAAAAAAAAATTAAGGCGCGTGCATCCCGATCACGGAATACAATACAAGCTCAAAATGGCTTTGTTGGTGCCAAGCGCCTGTCCTTCGCTTCATGGCTTCAAGGCAGCTAGCTAGGTGAGATGCAAAATAATAGATAAATATAAAGTATTATTTCGGACATTGCAAGGGTCGTTGAGATGACTGGGAAACCCGACGGAGCACAACTCAATCCTCCTCTAACAAAATTGCATTCCCAGAGCCAAAAAAAGAAGAAAAAAATTCACGCATCTCCACGAAGTGAATCATGACGAGAGGGCGAAGCACAGGGGATCGTTCTTACCGCAAATCACCCGTGGCATGCTTACTCGCGCATGTAAATGAGTGACAACGCGTGTGTACAGTATATACTATACCAATCCAATCCAATCCATTAAATTCAATTTTATCCAATCCAATTCATTTCAATCGAATCCAAATCCAATCCATTTCAACGCAATCAATTTATATCCAATCCAATCCATTTCAATCCAATCCAATCCAATCCAATGCTCCTCGCGCATGCGCAACGCTGTGTACAGGGACGCCAAGCCCCGAACACAGCGAGGTCCTAAGGTGCTTCGCCCCTTAAAAAAATGCGTGCGCCAGCCGCATAAGAAAACTAACCAAATGTTAGTTGTCACGCACAGCGTGTACAACACAAATGAAAGGCCTCACGTAAGGGAGTGACCTCCCAGGATGTGCTCCTGTATACGTGTAATGGTGTTCTCCAACGAACGACGAGTCAGCGGCCTGATCAAGGACGTCGCATGATGTGGGCGCAGGCGGTCTAATAGCGCAGAGCGCACGGACGTGCCTATCAGAGTAACGACGACACAGCGGGCGACACGGCTTACTCCCGACATACCATCCCCACATAGCAGCGCAATGGTGCGAGGGTAGACGCAAAGGTAGACGTCAAGCGAAGACAACGTTCTCTCGCGATAGCAGTATAGCTTTGTTCGAAATTTAAAAAGCGACCGCAGATGCATCATACCCTTATGCGTGCGTTTCCCGAGATATGAATACCCGACCACAACCGATGTTAAACCAGACAGCATCACACTTATTGTGCATCCCCTGTATTATTTCAAATCAGACGATTTTCCGTTCGTATCGGCCAGCACTCAGACTTATTCGTCCCTTACGTCCGAAGACGAGCCGACCAGCGTACAAATCAGCAACGTTGCGCGACATGATGCGCAGTCCGCTATATCAATAAGTGATTCGGTTCGTCATGTGAATGGTTGATTGATTGATTCTGATTGATTGTAGGGTTTAACGCGCCGACGCAACGCAGGCGATGAGGCGCGCCGTAGTGGAGAGCTCCGGATTAATTTTGACCACCTGGGGATCTTTAACGTGCGCCGAAATCTCGTACGCACGGGCGTTTTTGCTTTTCGCCTCCATCAGAAAAGCGGCCGCCGCGGCCGGAAATCGAACCCGCGTCCTCGTGCTCAGAAGCGCAAAGCCTTAGCCACTGGGCCACCGCGGCGGGTTGTGAATGAACCACAACCAATGGTACATCAGGCGGCATCACACTTGCTACGCAGCAGCGATGCCACGAAGGCGTAAAAAGCGCCACCTCGAATTGCCCGGGTGCCGACATGCAATGGGTGCGCCCGGCCTACGGGAGAAGCGACGGTCACACACCATGCAGTGCTGGACTTCCTTCTAGCCGCCGCCAGAGAAGATGCACTTGGGCTACGAGGCGCGTTATAGTGGAGAACTGCCATTTTATCGTCAGTCCTCCACAGAAACCTTTTTCTTTAATCGGACAAACGGAAAAACGGCCGTGGCGGCCGAGACCAAACCTGCGTCCTTGTGATCAGCAGGTCAACGCTTTAGCCACAGAGCCACCACTGCGGGTGACCCCAGCGAATGGGACCTGGTTGCCCACTTGCGGTGAACTACGGCCATTCCCTCATCTACTCCACCCCAAACCCATTCTAATTCAGACCGAGTCACCATCCTTGTGATAAATGTATGTTCACTCACTTGGGACCGACCTTCCCGCGCCGTCTTATACTCCTCAACGGCATAGACTCATAAAGTTACTTCCGCTGAGTGAAATTGATTTGCGAAACACAGTTATGCACAGCTCGGCAACGAGAGATTATGACCGCAAAGGGAGGCGGCCCAACGCACTTATACAAATTGCATATTCCTTCCCACGCAGGCGCCTTCAACTGCCCCCGCGCTACATACACAGGAGCTTAACGGCAAAGCCCGACGCGCAGTTCTAGATAAATTAACCAGACGCGCGCGGAGGTTTTCTCCCGGCGAAAGCGGCGTTTCTCGAGGAAAGGGAAGGCAACAAAAGAATCCACGCACGTATACGCGCGCACTCGTAAGTTTCCACTCTGAAGAACAAGGCTCGCAGAAACACCACCGCGGTAGCAGGTCCAAGTATATCCCAGGGACTTCCCTATTTTGTCTCGTATTTTGCCCGTTTTGTGTCCGTTTCAAAAGTGTCCGTTTTGAGCAAGCCCTGATTGGCTAAAAGCGAACACTCGGATGTGACGCCATGCAAGCACGGCGGAGTTATGGTCCCTAGAAATGACCATAGTGGAGTTACGAGCGGCAGCTTCTCGGAGCAGACGATTTTTCGTCGCCTTGTTGTTGGTTCGCTGGCGGAACAATAAACACATAAAATGTAGTTTAAAATAGGTTTTAGTCGTTTAAAATGTGTTTACAAGAACAGTTGCGCAAAAGTCAACCCAAAGCCGAGCTACAACTGGAAGTACGTCACAATAAACAGACGCAAAACGGACGTTTTCAAAACGGACAAACACGAGAATACCACCCCTGGTGCTCGCACGCGCCCAGCGCCATTGTGAACACCATCAGGATGGTTGATAAAGGGTGCCGGCCAGGACCGGCCAGGCAAGCGATCCAGACTGTGGCTCCCCCTTGCGCCAGCATGCCAGTGGCTCGGCGGCGGCGATTTCTCTCTGGTAGCGCGTTCTTAATTACACTGTTCTCGCGTAATTAGGTAGCCGGCTACGGCGGGACTTGCCGGCCAGCGCGGGCAAACAAGCAGGAGCGACCGGGCCTGCTGGCTCTCATCGATCGCCCGCGCCCGGCACGGCAGCCGAGCCGCCCACGTGTATCCGACGCGGGCACGAAGCAGAAGTGTGATACGAAGCCGAGCGTGCATTCTCCAATTTTGTTCCTGCGGGGCAGAGAGGAGGTGAAAAATCACCGCATCACTTTGTACGCCAGAAACAGCGGCTGCAAGTGATGTAGAAACTTAGTGCAGTTCCGGAACTTGGAGCGAGCGAAACCGCGTTCATTTTTTCCGGCGTGGTTGATTAGGCTGAGAAGCTCGGCGTAGTAAAAGACGCGCTAGTTTCCATTAATTTCTTCCACGCAAAATTCGCCGCGTGCTCCGTTGATTCTTCCGAACAGAACATCCCGTATTTGCGAGTGCGTGACTGCCGCGAACAATAGTGCAGAGAAGGGGGGGGGGGGGGGGGATTAAAAGAAATACGAACAACGGACACACAGCCTCCGATGCATGCCACACCGTTTGGCTGCACCGTCAGTAAACTGCGCGCATGCGTAGATTTTTCAGAGCATCTGAGGCTGTGACCTACTGTTACGGGAAATGCTTGACAAAGAAGCGACGCCGGTTATTTATTTTGAGGCGTCTTTTTATGTTCTGTCACCACTGAGCATCTCGTTATCTACTACATTCGGGAGCCAAGCGCGTAGCAGGCTGATTGCAGCTAGCATGACGCCCTCCAACGATCAACCTCCTCAGTGGCGACACCGCGTGAAAAGGCAACTCAAAATAAACGAACGGCGTCGCTTCTGGATCAAGCATTTATAAATGTAGGCCATACTCTCAAAGAAGTGCGCAGGCGCGCAGTTTACTGAATTTGCAACCAGATGGTGCAGTATGCATCGGAGGCTGTGCGCTCAGCTGTTCGCATTTCTTTAATCCCCCTGTACACGCTAAAACGGTAATCTGGCAGTAATATTTCAGAGTCATCGATCCGCCACGACGGCGTGCAAAGGAGGCAGGACAGCCGTCATGGCGATTCCTGTTCCCCTCGCAGAAATGGAAAGAATGCCATCACCCTGGGCGATTTTTTGTTACAATAGCTGAGTAGAACGAGAAGAAGCGTCAGAATGGTGAGCAGGACGTTCCGGTGAAGGAAAATTAGCCACCGCAATGACTTCGTATTTGTGGTGTACCGGGCAAACCACAGGTCAAAAATTAGTGCCCTTCCACTCTGTGAAGAAGGATGACCTGCAAAGCTGGACGCAGTCCACGGAGCGCACGAAACAAAACACGTTTGTCGTAATTTGCGATGGAGCATATTTCCTAGGCCATTAGCTGAATCACCCTCTGGCGAATCCAAGCTTTGTTCTTGCAGATAAACATGGAACTGCCTGTGTCCCTCCCGCGTCGTAAGCATCTTACTGTTTGTGTAAGGCCGGGTTCAGACTGTTGCCGCAACTGTCGCAATGACCTAACGAATGACGTTATTTCACGTTTCAGCTAACCGAACTGCGTGACATGGCATTTTTTTACGTCCATAGATCACTATATGGGTTTTGCGTCGGTAATCTGAACTTAGCCTAACACACAAACCCCATCCGCTCTACCACTTTGGACTCCGGACAGGTCCCATTGGGCCGTTTAACGTTCGCGTTTAAATCTAGTACCAGCACAACAGACATACCATCCATCAGTACGGGCATGAAACCTATAGGGAGGCGAAGCTAAAGTTTGCCGGGCGAGGGAAGCGCTGCCCTCTCCCCGGAGGGGGAGTACGCCGGGCCGGCGGCCTATTCGGCACGTGCTTTTTTCGCTGCGCGCGTGCTGCATTTCTGGCGCTAGGAAGAGGGCTGGGTAAAATTTTCTTTCGACTTATGAAAGCATACACATTAGCACGTGTCCAGCAAGTTCGGTTTACACGTAGAGTAGTTACTGAGTTCATTTTTGTCGACGTTTGTCTTGTCGTCTGCTACAGACGCGCCGCCTGCTTCCCGCCGCTCGACCGGCAGACTGCCCCGACGATTTTAAGGGGGGAAACGCGTTGTTCGGCGGTCGTCGGTTGCTCTTTTCTTCTGCAAGGCGACAGCTGTTCAGCTGGTCACAACGTACTTTTCTCTTGTTTGTTACTCCCTTCGCGTGCTCGCGCTTCTGACATCCGGACTTTCTGGACTGCAGAAACAGTGACGCTTTCAAGAAATGTAAGATAAACGTGATTGATTATGGTTAATAGGTTATTTCTTACTCTTGAAACAGTCAGCTGCATCTTATAAAAACGCATTAGAAAGGCACACGCTAATAAGGGGTGCGCTGACAGCACCGAATTTCCATTTTACTTGTCCTTGAAGAAATTTTTGTTTGCAATGTTTGTCACCCGCTTGGAGTGCAAGTATGGGTTAGCGTGACAGTTCGCGGAAACAACAGAACAGCTTGTGGCGTATAACTTTTAATTACTATAATATACAGAATTTGATGTATACCTCTTCTAATTACCAGTATTGCTAAATGTGGGAAAAAAGCGAACAACGCAGCAATCCCGTCCAGAACACTAGTCACAATGACAAGACGGACCAGAGCTACTACACCCAGGTAAATCGCTAGAAACTATTTTTTTTTTCACCCGTGCAAAATGTCAACCTATTGTGTTATATATGGACGATATCGAACGGCACCAGCTAAACAACTCCGAAGTTCATTTATTGTAGCGGAAAACAATAATTGGCAGCATGCATTAAAACAAGTGTAGAGGGGAGGACTCGTTAGAACACTAGTTTGCATTTTCAAAGCCGGGTAATGTAAACTGAAAGCACACAGATACAAACAAAAATGTGTCAACTTATTTCACCTTTCGAACCGCAGTGATCCATGCTTACCGTCTATTCTTTTGGTGCGCTTTCGCGGGGAATATGCAGAATTTAACGAATGGATCCTCTTCTTTCGCCTTGTTACTGTCGTGGCAGCTGACCATGCAACAATATGGGGGGTTTGCTTCACTTTCAATTAATCTTTTCCTTTCGGGCGAGTGAGGAGTGTTCCCGCCGCCCTTTGTACGTGCTGGCTTAAGTGGCTCGCGCAGCAGGCGGTCGCTTTCTTCGCATTCGTGAGTAGGGGGCTGGATGCCTCAGGCGGTGCGGGAGACAGCGCGAGCTGCGCGTGCACTTGCCAGACGCGGAGGAGCGGGCCGGGAGGCGTCTGCTTGACAAGAGTGAAACCGCCGGGGCGCTTGGCCGTTCGAGCGGCGCGTAGCAGACGACGCCTCTCTAGCAGACGACAAGACATGCACCGGCAAAAATGGACCCAGTAGCTACTCTACGTGTAAACCGAACTTGCTCGACACGTGCTAATGTGTATGCTTTCATAAGTCGAAAGAAAATTTTACCCAGCCCTCTTCCTAGCGCGAGAAATGCAGCACGCGCGCAGCGAAAAAAGCACGTGCCGAATAGGCCGCCGGCCCGGCGTACTCCCCCTCCGGGGAGAGTGCAGCGCCACCCGGCGATCGTTCCGGAGCCTATAGCTGCACGTGCACGCCTCCCCTTCTCCATACCACTATTTTTCACTACAAAACTGCGCACGCATAAAGTGACATACGCCGCGACGGCGGGTTTCAGTCGTTTTAGGGGGCAGCCCTTTGGCAGCCGTTACCTGGGCTTCGTGGGAGCGGCGTCTGTTTATGTCTGCGTAACCGAGTGAGCGAGCGCAGCAGCGACGAAAGAAAGAAAACGGAGAGGAGCGTTTAGCGAAGGATGAAGTGGAGTACGACACGTGCGGCTACCGCGTCATCTCTCTCACTGATTTCTCTCACACATGTTTAATGTGTCGCCACCAAGGAGCGCCCTCCCCCTTCACTTTCGCCAGACGCTGTTCCTTTCTCCGCTAATCCAAACTTCCTGACGTTTGCGCGGGAGTTTCAAACACGATATGCAACAACAAGCTCGCTGCTCCCTTGCGCTGGGCTAATCCGAACCACGGGAAATTTGCGCGGGAGATTCAAACACGATTTGCAACATGCTGGCCGGCGGCGGCGGTGCACTGCAGCAAGGTAGCAGCGGAGTAGCGCATGCCGTCGTACGTTCGCTGATCACGCGAACACTTCCTTAGACGCAGTAGAAATGCGCCGTGACCGAGAAGACTGCAGCTCCTGCTGCGCACAATTTGTAGTAATCGTCAGTGCATTTTTTAAATCCCATTCGTGCTTCAGTTTATTTTTCACAATCATCTGACAGCCGCATATTGTCGTTAGCTGCCGCCTGCGCAACTTTACAGGGGGGCATCGGTGGAGGCGAGAAGGAAAATAGTTGTGAAAGAGGTGCCAACGGTGGGGAGGAGGAGCCCCGGAACGGCGCCGAGTAAATCGATGACACCGGAATGAATGAAAACTGAAGGGGGGGGGGGGGGGGGGGGTTAGACATATACTGCTTTGCAGTAAAAAAAAGCATTTGCGGACCTTCGCATGTTTCTTGGAGGTCACACAATGCTGGAAGCACTGCACGTGCTTAGGAAAAAAAAATGGTGTCTTTCAATGTGAGGGACAGCGCCCAATCAGCGTACTCCTTGGTTACATGAAAACCAGCAGCAAAAAGGGCGCGCCTCATCACATCGGTCAAGAACACGCGGGGCGAAAAGCACACCATTACTCTGACAACAAACATACCATACGCAGTGTAGCAGTGATTGCAGCGTTAAACAATGAAAGGACGCAAGACGCTACGTCTATCAGATAAAAAAATACATTACACCTTTTTTTTTTCAGTTCTTGTCGCAAGTACAATATGCTAGCAACGACAAATTATCCAATCAGCGACTGAAAATGCAGCGGTGCGTACTACGATAAAAGCGAGTCCAGAGAAGCTGTAGATGGCGGTGCTCAAACGACGACTGCACGAATCTTGACGTGCGGTCGTTACTAGTAGACGGGAAGTATATCGGGTACGTCGATGCGACATTTCCCCACCAAGATGACACAAATGCATCCCAGTGGGTATCGGACTCATAAAAGCTGCACCCAAAGAACTCCCCTCGCGGTAGGGCCATGTGTGTGCGAAGAGCACCTGCTACCCGCAGCCGGGACACATGCCACACAGTTGCCCACACTTCGCAATCAGTGTCAGAGGCGGGAGAATACAAAACACAGAAACCAAGCGAGGCGCGATCGGGGGACCAAAGCGACAGCGCGCACGTGACAGACGAGTGTAGCACGTCCGCATTCAGGTCCATGCTCAGGCCCCATATACAATTCCGAGCTCACATCGCAAATCCCTGCGTGCCGCGGCCAATGATTTTTACAGTGAGCGCTCGGCAGCGAGCTCGAGCGCGTCTCAGTGACCGATGGTCAGCTCCCACCTCGGCGCTTTCGTTATGTGGCTAATCTTGACGAGTTCGCTGGGAGAGATCGTTAGCCGGAGGCGACTGCCTGACAGTGATCGAAGGGGATCCGGGCTTCGGAACCGGCCGAGACCAGCGCGAGGGGACACGTTTGCGCGACAGCTATAGGCGCCGACGTGCACCGCATGCGAGACGCAACAGGACGCCGAGAGCCACGGCTCGATCAACGCTGCTCCCCAGCAGCGTGTGAGGAGGACGCTGCGAAGCACCGAGAGAGCCCCACCGGACGCACGTCCGAAACCCATACCGCCTCGGATCCGGGGGTGTAATGGAGCAGCTAAGAAGGTTTCTAAAGCAGGGTTAAATTTGCACTCAGCCAACAATATTTCACAGGGGCAGTATAGCACCGGAGTGGGAAACTATTCACTGTACCAAAGAGCAAGTAGTTAACAAAAGTTTTTAACTCGGATATTGCACTAAATTGTTGGACACGATAAGTCACGCCTCAGCCGGATCACAAGACGAATGTCAGACAAGAAAAAAAACTGCGGTTGATCCCTCTGTCATAGGAATTAGTAAAACACAAAAGTGGAATGTGCAGCGAAATCTGCAGCTGAGCATGATTTGCGGGTCGGCGGCTGTCTTGTGGGTGTACTTGGTGAGCGGCGTCCTTCTGGCGGGTCGCTTCGGCAAAGGTGTACTGGCGTCATTTCCGTGACGGATATGACGTCAGTGAAATCTTGGAGTATCGCGGCATAAAACACTTTCGTGCTAAAATATAAAACCCGAAAACGAACAACCCTATATACGTACTCTGTAGTACTAAAGGTTGCTTCCCCGCAAGAAGACCCTGTGTGCAGGGGTGCACCCTTTACAGGCCGCTTGCTTCGTTGTACTTGCGTCACTTCCCTGACGGATGTGAGGTTAGCGAAATCTTCGTGTATCCGGAAATAAAACACTTTCTCGTGTTAAAATATAAAACCCGAAAACGAACAACCCTAGGTATAACGTACTCTGTAGTACTGAAGGTTGCTTCCCCGCAATAAGACCCTGTGTGCAGGGGTGCACCCTTCACAGGCCGCTTGCTTCGTTGTACTGGCGTCACTTCCATGACGGATATGACGTCAGTGAAATCTTGGGTTATTGCGGCATAAAACAATTTCGTGTTAAAATATAAAGCCCGAAAACGAACAACCCTAGGTATAACGTACTCTGTATACAGTACTAAAGGTTGCTTCCCCACAAGAAGACCCTGTGTGCAGGGGTGCACCCTTTACAGGCCGCTTGCTTCGTTGTACTGGCGTCATTTCCGTGACGGATATGACGTCAGTGAAATCTTGGGGTATCGCGGCATAAAACACTTTCGGGTTAAAATATAAAAACCAAAAACGAACAACCCTAGGTATAACGTACGCTGCAGCACTAAAGGTTGCTTCCCCGCAAGAAGACCCTGTGTGAAGCGGTGCACCCTTTACAGGCCGCTTGCTTCGTTGTACTGGCGTCACTTCCGCGACGGATATGACGTCAGCGAAATCTTCGTGTATCCGGAAATAAAACACTTTCGTGTTAATGGAGTATTCAGAGGAGTATACTGAAGTGAAATGGCGAAACAGTATAGTGGTTAAAAGTCCATGCCAAATCGAAAACGGCCACAATTTTTGTCGGGGCACCGAAAGTTGTACGGGAGGGTTTGTAGCTGGGCTAGTTGGTTCATTGCATAGATTGAGCAGCGCTAAGACGGGACGTAAAAAACACGGGCGCTGTAAGTTGTACAGCAGAGCCACAGTGCACGAGTTATTGCCGAATTTACTGAATTTTAACTGATTTAGCAAATTATGAAAGGCCTGTTCTTTATCTTCTGGGTGCAATTTGTACGAGGGCGAGGAACGAGTCATTGCTCAGACAATATGGTCTCATATATGGTGTACGATTATTTTGAAGATTAGCTAACAACGAAATAACTTTATTGTGTCCAGTACTACAAATAAACTCAGTGACTCGACGAAGTAAATGGCGCTTTCCATAACGCTTCGATACTCCGTGAACTTAGGCATTAAAATGCAGCCGAATAACGCAGCTGTTGCATTTGTAACTTACTTCTTCTAAGAGCGCTCACCGCGCAGAGATGCACAGATGAAATTTTAGGTTAACTGCGATCTAAGGAATTCTAACGTAACGATTGTCAACATCAGCTGAATGCGATTGTGCATCGCAACGTGTCAGATAATTTTACGCGTCCTAAATTACTTATATGGCATTGCAAATTGCTTATTCACAGAGAGCCAGCGCTTCTTTGGGATACAAGAAGGGGTATATGTAGATGGTGCCTATCAAGTCGTCTTAATGATTGTGGGTACAGCACGTACCAAATCAGTGAAAGTATTATCCGCGGTAGTAGGCTAAGTTACATCGGTCTTGCGAACTAAATTAAGCCTCTTGTAGAAGTGACGTCGAAGGGCAGAATTCTTGGAGACGTCTAAGTCAAAGTCATCTGCACCGACTACCTTTTTTTGAGAATATGGGCGGAAAATGCATGCAGCACGAATTTCGGGCGCCGCAGTAACCACACTCATTTCAACTAAATGGCGCATACGTTCTGAATACTGCCCAGTGCAAAAGGGCCCTTGCATTTTCTGGAACACGCTCATGAAAACGGAGAGGTTCATTTTCTTTTCATTCTGAAAGAACGCGATAGACTGCTATCCCGGAAGACTTCTTGTAAACAGCTGGTTCTGCCGAATATCCATATTAGAACACACTAGCATTGCGCTGCTGAGCACGCGGACACGGGTTCGATTCCCGGCTGCGGCGGCAGCTTTTCTGATGAAGTCGGAAAGCAAACACTCCGGTGTGTACGAGATTTCGGGGTACGTTCAAGATCCCCAGGTGGTCAAAATTAATTCGGAGCCCTCCACTACGGCGCGCCTCATCGCCTAAGTTGCGTCGCCGCATTAAACCCTACACATTAAGAAACTATGGTAGAAAATCTGGCCATTTTTACGGAAAAAGCTGTTCGAGAGACGGTACAATGGTTTAGATCGTTAAATAGCGCTTGAGACAGGACGAAGAGGCACACACGGCGGCGCTATGTGCGTCTCTTCTTCGTGTCTCGTTTCTCTTCTCTTCTTCGTGTGTGTCACTTCTTCGCGCTGCTTCAAGCGCTACTTAACGATGTATCAACACCAACTATCCTAAATGTCGATTTTACAACGGTTTATCACCGTCCGGTGCTCAGTGAGGAAACTTCCTGCAAATGCCACTTCACAACACACATGCGCGTACTGATGGAAAGCCAACATAGCAACGAAGGATACGATTAAGCGGGGGACACATGTCCGTCAGAGCAATCCGGTTTCCGACGCGGCGCGTCAAAACTATCTACACTCGGGTACAAGTTAAGAACGGCAATGGAGGTTGCCGCTGTGCCTCATTACCGCAGTCGGATATTACTCCGCGCAGCGGAAGTAGTGTGTTACTGCGAATATTTTGAACAAGGCACGAGTCATTTCCGCGATTTTCTGGCCTTAATATGCTTACAAACTACTGCAGCAATAGCAAACAACCTACGTGAGAAAAGGTAGACCGAATCACGCATTCATAGCAATCTCCTATCAAAACGTGCGCGCCCGTTGACATCCGGGTCAGTCGCTCAGGCGGAGTGATACCGTACATGAGCTATTGCTGTTCTTAACTTGTTTTCGAGTATAGAAGGTTGAATGCGCGCGGGAGCGGCCGATGCAGCCGGTTATCCGGCAGCCAAACCGGTTCTCGGGGCGGATACGCGTGCGGGGACGCGTTTTTTTTTTTTTTTTTTTTTTCGCTCATGTATTCGGTCCTTTGGGCTGAAAGTAAACCAAACAAAAAGTTCCATAGCGGTATTAAGGCGCAAAAGCCCATCGGTGCCCCTGTTCATACTCCCATAGCTCCAACCACCCGGCTGATTAGAGCAATACTTTGAGGTAACTAAAAATAAAGTTGCCAGCACAATTACGCTCCGCTGCTTATCTAACCAACGCATGCAGGCGGGCTGGGCTCGACCTGGTGCTTGGACGGAGGGAGGGGGAAGGACAATGTAAAGGAGAAAAATTCTGGTGTGCAAAAGTAATAACTGTTTTCTGCGTGTATATACATACCTAAATGAACGTGCCTGATATTGTATAAAGGGTTAGTACGGTCGTGCTCGGCATCACAGCACGAGTTAGCGGTGGTTGTCCAACAACTCTTTATCAAACACTTCCCGCGTTTACATTTCGTTCTCGCCGTTACCAGGAGAAACGGCTTTACTAAGACCCCTCTCGTGGCAAAGATAAAAACAATAGATCCGGGCGGAGCATGCACAAGAAGAATCGCGTGTGTGTTCTGTGGACGCAGAAATTAATGCCTCCGTCGTGTAGAATTGCGGAGTCAAACGCACGCTCAAGTAAAGCAATGAGACGCGCTAGCTCGCCTTGAACACACGAAACACAACCAGACAAACAACCGACCAAGGAAGGCCAAACGAAAAGACCAGAAGCACGAAATGTCATTGAGCGTCCGCTTCACCGACGTCATCGGGAACGCAGGTCCCGCCTAATGAACCCGCGCGCTGCATGCGTTGCGACGACGCCGCGGACGCCATTAGCGCGCTGTTCTTGCATCGTGAGTCCACGCTTCGAACACGGCCCTCTTACATTGACTCCGCAAGAGCACGACGGACGTCGTGACTGGACAATGGCGCCCGCATCCGCCCCGCTCATTTCCTCGTCACCTGACCGCTCGAGTCGTGCTCGGTGCGCGCACAGCAAAAAGGAAACTGGGAATAAGAAAATGAAATAACCGGCCGAAGGATACTCAACCGGCACAAGCCACTGAGATGTGCGGGCTTTTGTGCCACGATGCATAGATTATGGAACAACAGCAGCACACCGTCTTCTGTCTAGAAACGCCGACCGACGCTGCGCGGTTAAACGGCCGCTTGTATACTTCAACCTCAACGGGACATTGGCGTGCCAGTATACCAATAAACCGGAAGCAAGCTGAAATAGAACACTCAGGGTTCTTTTTTTTTTTCAGTGTGCTTACAGCTTTTCGAAATTGCTGAACAGTAATCAAGGTAGTCGGCCAAAGAAATCAATACTCATTTGCTTCTGTAAGGAAGAGGCGAATATTGATGACGACATATAACATGTAGATGCCCACTGCTGTACGAAGGCCTCTCCTTCAGGGTTCGAACTGCCCCTATCTTGCGCCAACCGAGTCACTTTTTTTCCATGCAAATTTTTCCCTCTAATTCATCTGCCGAGTTTTTGGTCTCCACCCCGACCCTACATCATACCCAACGATAAAAGCACCATTTAATATTAGGTCAGTAATCGCGTGACGGTCTCTCCAATCACGCCAGTTCGATACGGAACGATGGGGACGACTGCAGAATGTACGACATTCATCCCAGCGACGCGACAGAGCGCCAAATGGTCGCGATGTTCGCTTCATTGCTCTCAGCATCCGATTTTCCGGCCAGAAGGGCGGAGGAACGCGTCCGGCTTGGTAGTTCTGCTAACCCTGTCGTCCCTGCAAGGTACACAAGGGGCGATGGAGGCGCAAGATTGGAAGAAGGGGGAACGGGGGCGAATCGCCGAAACCGCCCCATCCCTAGTGTCCAATCCCCGGGGATCGGGGGCCCTTAATCTCGAGGCCCGAGCCGCCAGCAGGTCTAGCGGGTAAAATGGGAGAGCCGGTGTCAAGGATTAGGCACGGAAGAACGAACGGACGGGTTGCTGTCGCCGTGTGATGGGGGAGCGGAGCATGCGGGCACACCTGCATGCGCAGGACGCGGCAATCCTGTTCCGGCTCTAACAAGAACGGAACGCGCCTCGGATTCGAGGAGATGCAATCAAGACGCGTGGACGGGAACGGACGAAGGGAGCTTATTCATTTGCGCGAGCAATGGAGCGCTGATATCAGAGCCAGGTCGACGCCTAGACAACAAATCCGCGTTGTCGAACTGTGCGGGCAAATGAGTGAGACGGGGCCAAGCACTCGCATTACGTCCGATTATTGTACTAGTCGTATTGTTGTACCTGTTTACAGCGGCATGAAACAAGGTACTAGACCGACAGATGGGAATGGTGACAACTGCCTAACCGGAAGCATTACTGTTACTATCTTCCCGCCTCAGCGGTTACAACTAAACGTCCCCGGCAGTTGCTTGTGTTGGTTCCGGCGTTGTCACTGCAAAACTAAAGGATAAGATTTATCATATTTACTTCAGTTTTGTTGTTGTTGTTGTTGTTGTTGTTGTTGTTGTTGTTGATGATGATGATGATGATGATGATGTGTAATGGCACACTGAGGAGGAAAAACATTTATTTATGGCAGTTG
Organism: Haemaphysalis longicornis; assembly: GCF_048455015.1. Classification (NCBI taxonomy): domain Eukaryota; kingdom Metazoa; phylum Arthropoda; class Arachnida; order Ixodida; family Ixodidae; genus Haemaphysalis; species Haemaphysalis longicornis. The sequence goes on from NW_027526295.1 coordinate 235,081,155, forward strand.
TCCCTAACCGAAACCAAACGTCTGTGCAATAATAGTATTTTAAAAGGGCGCCGGTATGTTCGCTCTTTCCAGGAGAGGGGGGCGGCTCGCGGAGTTCGCTTCGGCGGCCTTCGATATATCACAGGCCCGGGAGTTTTCTCCTTTTCTACGCAACGTGGAGGGGTCTATTTCCTGTCTGGTGCCAAAAAAACCAGGCCTAGCTGCCTGCTCACAAGCCGCGCTCAGGCTGGTATGTTTTTAAAGCAATAAACGTTTGTTGTCGAGTGGTCTCGTTGAATGGGAAGTATTGAGTTCGTCAATCAAACTCCGCGCGCACTCAAAACGCAAAAGAAACGCCAAAACTGTGCGTACAGGCTCAGGCATAAAAGAGGTTGGTACACAGCGCCGACGACGGCGGATCGTCACAGGAAATGCGAGAAATAAGCCGCGAAGTTGACCAGAGACAGCCATTAGGACAGCCATGGCCGCAATGACGTCGTTTAGGCCATGCCACGGCTGCATAATGAGGAAAATTGAAGAGAGCGCGGTTGGTTTTTCCGCGCCTTTCAGCGCGCCCACCGCTTCACGTGCACGTGTAATATTTGGCTCAGGTATGTACTCCTGGCAGTGTGATCTAAACGTCGCACAGGTTTACTTGCACTGCACAAAGAGTGTTGCAGGGTCCCTTTAAACTGTCTGAAAAGGGTTCCAGCGCATTCCGTTTTGCATCAAGCACAGTTACAAAACATTTTAGTTTCACTTTAGTAGCGCAAAGTTCGTCTTTGCAAAAGTGCGTCTCGATTTTTAAAGCTATTCCACGTTCAAACGTATTTATACAGAGCTCACTCGAACGGCCCTCATTTTTGCTCCTGTACGATCTTTTTTACGTCGAAAGCGAAGTTTTATACGCAACGTTAATGGTCTCTCGGGTATGTTGGGCGCAACAAACACCAATCTTATAATAGTCTCCTCTTTCCATCGACACAGATTGGGCATTACTACGCAAATTTGTGCGCTACAGGCACCTGCGAATTCTCGGCGCTGGACAAATCTGCGTCAGTAGACGGATAGCGCATGCAATCGTTGTCGCTTCTCGAGCGCCTCGGTCCAAATGCGCTGGAAATACGCAAAACCGCTACTTATCCCCGTGGCGACTTTATTTGAGAGCATTGAATAACTATTGCCGAAAAGCAGAAACAAGAGAGCTAAGACACGCCCTTTCCATAGAGGAAAGAGCGTGCCTTAGCCAACTTTTCAACGTGTTCTAATAAAGATTGTCGACACTGTCCCGGAAAGCAATAAACAAAAAAGATGCGAGTCGGGAAAGAAGTACGTCACCCGAATTTGTTGTCGATGTCGCTCGATAAATGAACTCTGACACTTTTGTTACAGCGATGCTGTAGATGCTACCTCGGTAGGAATCTTTCAAGGTCGTTAGTGAGGTGAGGCTGACCCTGCACTGTGCCTCTCGATGAGAGGGGTTGCACTGCTCCCTTGGCCCATCAATTTTTGCGGCTCTGCAATCAAATGACGGCCAGCTTCGCTATGCCATCATTTAATCAGAGATCCATGTGCCCCATTCTTTGTTTCATGCACGCATGTGCACAAGCATGTGCCTCGCGGTGGCTCTTCCAATGCTGCATGAGCACAACCTAGCATTTCCATACCACTTTACCCGGGTTACCCCAGGCGAAACACGAAAGTGTATATATGCATTCACACCACGTTTCGTCGCGTTAAAAAAAATGAAATCAATCCGGACCCCATCCACTAACGTTTAATTTATAAGAGAACATCTTGCCAACCCGTTTAGCGCAAAATTTGCCATGCGTTTTTTTTTTTCTTTTCATGTGATAACCCGAAACAACGGAGCAAGAGTAAGATAGGAGGTGAAACGAGGCTTCCTAACGCGGCCAGATAATGTCACAAGCGCTCGTCACAGGTTAAGCTAGCGGCATCTGCCGTGGTTGAAGAAAGCGCGGGCGCCGCTTTCGGCATTGCACTGCACAGCCGCGGAATGAATTGCGGCACTATCATTTCGTCCATCCCGTGCCGCTGCCGTATTCCTCGCCGTCGCATCTACGAAGCTTTGCAGTCCGCCATGGTTTTCGTTGTGATATTATCTGATCGCTCGCCCGCGCTTGCCGCAATGGGCCGTTCGTCTCCTATAGAATTTTTTTTTTTTTAGTTTCTTCGTCCTGGGAGCAACCATTTTACCAGTTGGCTGTGCTAGCGGATCTTTCATTGACGCAGCCGGCGGGATCATCTAACTACGCATGCGCAACACAGCCCAGAGCATGGCATGATCGTATTAAAGATTAACGGATGAAATGGTCTATAGATTCGTCCTCCGTGCCCGAAACTGAAGTATAAATCACTTTGCTATTTCTGAATTCCTCCCCTTAGCATACATATATATAAGGAAATCTTTAATAACCCTACAGGGTCAGCCGCGAAGTTCCCGCTTAAAGCAAACGAAAGTATTTCCCGAACTTCTTATGCGGCTGTGCGTAATTAAATGTTCTTATCTGGAAAACGAATATAGCGGACACTGTGGCTCCTCTGTTGCTCGAGGGCAACTCCCACGCGTTATTTAAAACATTTGTTCCCCCCCCCCTTTCAAACTTTCATAGCAGCGGCGCGGGAAAACGTATTAAATTAAGCGGGGGGGGGGGGGGAGAGAGCTAATCCCTTACACGAGCCTCTAAGACAACCACGAAGAGCGCGTGTGTATACCACTCAGCGAGCTAATTAACCTGGCTCGCAACGCCCGCCCGCAAACTGCTCGTCACAAATTCTGCTCGCAAGACAAAAACTCTGCAGCTTGTACATCTGAGCCATAATTAGCAGCAGCGCGAGGTGTAAAAATAAGGTACAGGGACGAACCACGCGTACACACTCGCTGTATATAATACGGATAGTCATCAGGGCAGCGCTCCACCGCGAGGGAAATTGGAGGCCCCCGGCCATCGCCCTTTCCTTCTCCTCCCCCTCCTCCTTCTCCTCCTCCTATCAGCCTCCGTTCTACGCAGCCGACTGACCCTTTGATTCAATGATATTAGCGAAATGAGCATAACAAGCGAGACGGGCCGCTAATACGCCATTCGTCCGTTCTCTTTCTTCCGGATATCCTCCCTTTTCCCCTCTGCGGGCAGCCTTCTCGGTTAATTAATGCCTCGGAAAATTACAGAGAGCCGGTACGTGTACGCGAAAATGTTGGCTATTAGTTCCCAGTGACGCAGGATGACAAGATCAGAGCAAGAAATGAAGTAATGCATTACCAGAAAGTGTCGTAACCTGCTCTTAGCATGCGTCCACCAAAACCAGGTCGAAACACATATTCCTGCTGGCTTATACTCTATGAATGGCCCCGTAAAATCCATCGGGATGGGAGATCGTGTGCCCTAGAATCTTATATGCTGTCGACATGTGGTTCTCGCAAGAAGGATGGAGTAGTCCACAGCACAAAGATATGACTATACGTACGAGTTGGGGTCATTTCTACTCGCATACGCTGGCACGTTTGGCCGTAAACGGTGAAGCACTCCTGATGCGCACTGTCCAAATAATATTGTTACGCTGATGCAAAAACATCATCGCACGTCCAGTAAACAACTGCGTACACAGACGTAGAAGACCATGCGAATCAACCGGTAGGCACAACCCACGTATGTCCCGAGCTAGCGGACAACAAGACAATAGCGCTATACAGTAGCCGAACGATTCTTCGGACCTGGAGGGGAAGGAAAAATAGCCCGAATAAAGGAGCAGTCCGAAAAATCCGTGAGAGATTACTCCTAAGGGGCAACTGGCGGTTCCTCGGGAAAGTCCGAAATATCCAGCAAGTCCGACTTTTCGGAGTCCGAAAAATTAGTAGTGGCTTAGCTCTGCTATGCCAGGATATACGTAGCGTGAGCTAAGGTTCAGCAATCCAGTCCAGTCCAGTCAAGTTCAGTCCAATTCAGTCTAATCCAGTCCAGTCGAGTCCTGTCCAGTCACTGCTCCTCGCGCATGCTCAGCACGGCTCTTCACGAGCCACGCGAAACGGCTATCAAGCAGCTCCGGTGCAGCGTCAGACTTGGCAACTGCGCAATTGAGGCACACACCTGGGCACGCGCCGGCGCCAGTGCGTCTGCCGCGGCTATGACGCAACACGATCCAACACTATCCATTTTAATCCAATCCAATCCCAATCCAAACCAAGCCAAGCCAATCTAGTCCAATGTTCCTCGCGCTTGCGCCGAACAGACCTTCACGGCACACGCGAAAATGCTCAACCTCGGCCAGTGTAGCTTACGCTACAAAAACGGTCAGCTACTGTTATAGCAGCTATGTCCCTGACCGCATTTAATTACACCTCAAGTAATTACAGCTGAAGCCACCTTTTCACGGTAAGGCAAAACGACAGTCATATATTCACTGCACACACATGGGGAGCTTTAAAAACTCACGTCGGGATCGCTTTTCAACACTCGAGGTCACCTTTATTCCCGTGCACCGACGGCCCCCTGTAGCACGACCTGCAAGATTTGACGACTGACGGTGGCTTTAAATTTTGTGTGGTCCCAACATACAGTGATTCAGTACCCAGAAAAAGACTCCATTCCCACTAGATGTTTCCCTTCCAAGTAAACTTTAGATGGAGCAAGGGATGCTAGGCATAAGCAAGGTTTAGCAATTCCTGATTAACCTTCACATTTTCGTGCGTTCCTGCACGCACCCAATAGTGAATTCCTTTGGCACAAACAGGGGCCGGATTAAAAAAAAAACCTTCTTACACGGGGCGGGCGCCCAACCATCAGCGCCTGAAGCTTTTTAATAGAGTTTTCGCTCACTCACTCGCGGTAAAAATATGCCGGAGATACGAAACAATGCCGTAACCCCGCCGGAAGCAGCTCAACGACTTTGCCACTACGCCAAATCGGAAAGCTGTTCGAAGTCTGCCGGATCCTAAAGCTGATGCACACGTTTAACCACTAAACCAGCGCCATCGTGCCCCAACTCCAGCAGAATCTCGCGATACCAAAGGAAGTGCACGAAACACATGGCGCCAGCGACTTCGCCCAACGTACACCCCGGATAAACAAACACGTCTCGACGACCGTAGATCATTCCGCGCCGCGCTCCACCGCTCCTGCAGGCACCTGACGAACCCCACAGAGTCTGTCGGCGTTCGGCCTAGGCGACGGGACGGCGCGGCACGCATCGCTTCGCGCCGTTTTGTCGGTCACCAGGACGTGCAACCCGGCTGTCGGTCAAAAACCCGCTTCCACGCCACTAAAACCGGAAGAAAGAAAAAAAAACATAGCGGGCAGCGACCAACACCTACTGGGCGCGACAGCGCGACATAGTCGTCAACACGTCCGCCCACACTCGATACACATAACGCGGGCGTCGACGCTTCCCACGCAACGCGGACGGTCTCGAGGCTTTCCCCTCGCCCACCGTCTTCTCGCCGAGCAGCCCTAACTGCGTCATGTTTTGATTTGATGACGCTTCGTCGGTCCCGTCCACTGGGGAAGGCAGATCTGGGCGAGCACCTTTCCGACGCTGACGCAGTGGGTAAAAAGCGGTGCGAGGGGTGGAGGCGGAAAATAGGCCCACGAGGACGAGAGCACGCCCCTGCGGATGCGGCTCCACCCCGGAGCTCTCCTTTTCGGCTCGGCGATGTCTCCTTCGGCGGGCACATTCAATCAGCCGGAAAGGAAGCGTGCATAACACGCTCCATTTAGAAACACCACGCACGAGGCATGACGAGACAAAGAAAACAGCAGCGGAGACAAAATGCTCCCCTGAGGCACCCGAAAAGTGAGCGCCAAAGGCTTCGGCTGCCAACGCCTCCCGCATATTGCGTGCTCGCATCCACTGTATGCGCGCAAACAAAGGTCACGGCAGTCCCGATGAGGATGGACAGGCGAGCGAAAAATGCGCTCCGCGTGAAAGGGGATTGCATATTTGATCGCGAACGCTGCCCACTTCGGACAGAGGCGGAGAGAGCGCGCAATGTGCGCATTGTTCGAGCAAAGGACGCGCGGGTTTTCAATTATTTCGCGCTTCGAGCGCGAGCTCTTTCACCATTTGCGCAGAAGTGGGGCGATATGCCATAAAAATGGGTGGGTCTGAATGGCGCCCTCGAAACAACAAAAAAGAGGATCAGAAGTTGTAGTTGTGAACTCGTTAAAAACTTGTGGTTTACGCTTATACTCTGCATGCCCGAAGTACTCGCATGCAAGCTGAACGTAATTGGGTCCGTTTCTGCGTAAAACGTGTAATGGTTTAAACATAAACACACTGCGGACGGACCGATAAAAACACGCGGGCGGCTGCTGCCAACACCGAAATATTTAATGATTTCCAGACCACACGCTTTTTAACCAGGACGTGTAAGTGCAATCTTCTGATGGATGAGCACACTTATACACTCGGTGATAGAAGGGACTCTGAAGTGGTTCCCAAACATTGACTATTGACCTTATCAGATTAAATTAAAGAATGCGCATATGTAATTTCTCCCGGCGATTTACACTCATTTTTTAGTAACCAGAAAAGGTCATCAGAACATGTTCCGTGGCAGTCGTGCTGTGTGAAGTTTCGGGCGCAAGCGCAAGAGCGCCATCTGTGAAATGGGCGAACGCCAAGCTTTGCGAAGGGAGATAACGTCGGAGGAGGAGGGCGCCTACAGGAGAGGAGTGCACAAGAGAGCAGTGGAGGATACACGCGCTGTCCCACGCCAAAGTGGACGCGCTTCAGAAATCAAACATAAAAAATCACTGCCCTTCCACTCTGTGAAGAAGGATGACCAGCAAAGCTGTGGTGCCGAGCCTCAATGTGAGCTTTGACTGGATTGTAGTCGAAGGGGTGCACTAAGCAAAACCGGTTTGTTTGTAATTTGCGATTGAGCGTAGTTCGTGGTTAATTATTAACTGAATGAACTTTTGACAAACTAGAGATTTGTTCCGCTAGAAAAACATGGGGCTGTCCGTTTCCCTCCCGTAGAATCTTATTGTATTGAAAGTGGACGAGAATTCCACAATATTTACAACTTCACTGTAAACCATGTAATTTTGAAAACCATATAAAAACCGGCGCAGTGTTAGAGTAGTCTTAGCGGCTAATTGTCATGTGATTTGTTTCGTTATAGTTTCAATAAAACAAGCGGTAGAGCCACTTTCTGTGATGGAATTCCCTCCGAGGATTGACGTGATTCACTGTGCAACACTAGATGTGGGAAAGCCATCCTACAAAACACAAGCTTCCAACGATCCCCTTGAAGTATGCTTCACCTCCTAACACAAATTAATTTCTCGGAAGACATTTTAGGGCGCAGCCCTTTGGCGCCTGTCTCTGGGCTCAGCCGCATCGGCGTCGTCGTAACCGAGCGAACGATCGGAAGACCAACGAGTGAAAGAAAGCAAAGAAGGAGAATGTCGCGAAATTGGGAGGGGAGGGCGGTTCGCCGTGGCGGCGCGGGCCAGCGCTCTCCGAAAGTGTTTGGTAGGGGAAGGGAAAGGGCAGTATGCTCTGCCCGCACAAGGCTCTCGACGCTTGGCGAAAACGTTTGGCGAAAACGTTCGCGTGACAATGATGTGCGTTCGTTAATGCCATATTCAGACTACCGATGTAACACCCGTATTGTGCGCTATGGACGTAAAAAAACAGCGTTTCACGCAGTTCGGTTGGCTGAGACGTCAAATGAAGTCATTATTTAAAGATATTACGACAGTTGCGACAACAGTCTGAACCCGGCCCAAGACGCAGTTCGCGGTCCCTTCCTGAGACCGACTTCGCGCCGCCGCCGCAGAGGCTCACCGTCGAGAGAACCCGCGAGTGAGTGCTGCACCAGCGCACTGCTGAACTGCGAGTGACGCAAGCGGTCGTGCGCATTTGCAGCGGCTGTTGTGGAACGTGCACATGCGCTCTCAGCCAGTTCTTACTCAGCAATGAGCCAAGCAACTGGCGGAATTGCGTCGTCTCCCGTTGCTGCTAAACGAGCTGCCCGAACAGCTGCGCCGAAATATCGGATTATGGAGTATGGTAATCGCCAGCCAATTTTTTAAAGAAAATATAAGTCGTCTTGTATTAAAATATGAAGGTCGTAGGACCCTTTTAATTTCATAGGATTTTTTCCATGCGCCGGGGGTGTGACGCGTAGTTTTACGATCCCGGAGATTTGAGTGGGCTCCGCAACGTGGCGCAACGCTCGCTAGCGATTCTTGTCTACATCGCTCTTTATACCGGAGGCGATCTGCTGGATCCTAGCCATAGACAGCGTTGCTGTAATAAAAGCATAGAAGCAACCCACTACACATGCCACTCAGGTTCGAATGGAAACGCCTCAGAAATTCATCGTCACCACCAGCCTATCCACGCCCACTGCAGGGCAAAGGCCCCTCCCATTAATCTCCAATTATCCCGGTCCTGCGCTAACTGCGACCAATTTATCCCCGTACACTTCTTGATCTCGTCTGCCCATCTAGCTTTCTGCCGCCCCCTGCCACGCTTGCCTTCTCTAGGGATACACTCTGTAACCCTCGAGATCTTACTGTCCGAGCAGGCCCTTCGGTTACCCCTAACCACGGAGCGCAATCCACTCGAGATAGCCTTATTACGTACGCGGCTATCACCGCGCACTACCGCCTCCTCCGCCTGAAATACCCCCCAGTCCATTCCCCACTTTCCACAAAGGAAGAACGCTTGTGGCGGCTCCTTCAAACTAATACCCTTCCGTGCCGCGCCAGCCTTTATCGCATATATCCCGATCAGTACCCATCACCCCTATGCCCCCACTGCGGAGATGTCGACACCATCTGCCACGCTATGTGGGCGTGCCCTCGAAACCCCTTACCCCTAATCCCCTCTGTTGATCAATGGGAGGCGGCGTTGGGCGGCTCTGACCCCGGGGTCCAGAAAGCCTTGGTGGAACGTGCTGCCGAAGTCACCGCTGGGCTGCGCCCAGTGGTCACCACCCGCCCCTAAATTGCATACTGCAGTAAAGTTTATTCCTCCTCCTCCTCCTCCTCTGTAACCCTTAATGACCAACGGTTATCTTGCCTTAGCATTACATACCCAGCCCATATCCATTTCTTCTTAATTTCTACTCCGCTCTCTTCTTGTCCCTTAATGTTACACCAATCATCTTCCCTTCCGTTGCTCGCTGAGTCGTCCTCAATTTAAGTTGAACCCTCTTATTGAGCCTCAAAGTTTCTGCCCCGTCGCTGAGTACCGGTAGGATGCAGCTGTCATACACTTTCTTCTTCAGGGACAATGGTATACGCTGCCATTCATTATCTGAGAGTGCCTGCCGAATGCACTCCACCCCATTCTTATCCTTCTAATTATTTCTGCCTCTACCTCCCATGAATACGCCTCAGAAATAAAACACAACAAAACAACACACAATAGGGTGGTGACTGCGGCGCCGCTGGGTGAGGCAGCGGTGTTATTGTGAAGCTCTGCACAACGTACCCACGCCGCTGAGTGTCCAACTGAACGCTGCGCTCATTCAAGTTCCATTGCCGAATGTTCCTTGCGCCGGTATGGCTGTGTGGCGCAAAGCCCGCTGGCTTACTGGTGACTGCTGCGCCACTGTGTGAGGTAAAGGAGGTGGTGCGAAGATAGGCCCGATACGTTCCCACGCCGCTAGTTGCCGGAGAGTAAACGCCGCGCGTTTTTTTTCCCCATTTTCTGGCGGCTGCAGACACAAGACGCGTCGCAGTAGATGGAGACGTCAAGTCAGCACATACCCGCGTTACCAGGGAAGGGGCGCGCTCCTATTAGCGTATAGGCGTTTCCTAGTCAACCCAGCCAAGCGACGCATGGCGCCATCTAGGGGCATGTTTGAAGCTATGACCACGTGCATGTGGCACTCAATTTAATGGCTCAGAACAGCTTAATCTCGTAGTGTAGTAGTTCCGCTCCTGCGAAGCAAACATCCTAACCCGGGTTCAAATCCCGTTACCGCTTTTCTTTTCATTTTCAAGGGTTTGTCATATTTGAATATTAACATTTGTTATCACGCATATAATGTATTTATGACATCTTTATGCATTATAAATGGTATTTAGGGTATTTTCGTTGCCTTTTGGTCACCTTCAGCTACTGCTTCTTGTACGTTTTTGCGGGTTTCCCCCTTTTATGTCGGTTTCGGCTATTCCTGTTGAATATTTTTCTACACCGTGGTTTTCAACCATTGCAGCTCTGTTTTGGCTGTTATTTATTCCAGGTCGGGTAGTTTTGTATGTTTTAGGTACTTTTATGCTGTGATATAACCCCCATAAGCAAGTTGAGGTTACGGCTGGCTGTACTGACTATCCGGTGGCAAGCGTTGGCCAAAACACGTCTAACGGGTGTGCGCGCCTCTATGGGTATGCAACAATGTGCGAGTATTGGACTTGCACGAAACAGGAAATATACCTCTGCGGGGCACGTGCTTCGCGTCACCGCCAATGGGGGGTTTAGGAGCCGCTTCGACGCAGGACGACGGCTTCTTTGCCCAATGGGCGACTTAATGCGCTCGCATAAGTAAACATCGTTTATGGCTCCTTGGACTAAAGCCACGCACAGCTCAAGTGTCCGTTCATCCGTATCGCAAAACCGACAGAGAGGGAGGCAGAGAAAGCCGACAATCCCGAGAAGCCCGCGACTCATCAAGAAGTTAAAGCACCGAAGTAGCTAATCGTTAAGTGGACAAAAACGAAAACAAACGGAATACTTCTCCCCGTGTGTACACGAAAGCTTGTTGACTCTCGTGCTAGGCGCCCACATGCTTTCTCGGCAGCGTAATCTAAACACCATCGCCAGTAGGGAGGTGGAAGAGCAAAGAAGACCCGTCAGCCCCGGGGCTTGTGCCCGGCAACAGCGAAGCCGGACGCGCCGAGCAAGAATGACGAAACAATCTTCGACACAGGGCCCCACGCACGATCCTCGACTATGCGCAACATCAACTGTACACAGTGCGCCCAGGGCTGGCAAAGAACGCGCGGATCATCTTTTTTTTACTGCGGAATAAGCCACTGAAATCAGGGACAGAACAAACCGAGCTCTGTTACGTTTAACGATGTGATAACAATTCGAATCCCCGCAAGCATAAGCCATCTATTGGAAGCACGCGCCGCAGGGAACAGGGGGCCTATTACTGCCCATGGCTCCGCAACGTGACTTCTAAGTGCCCTATACTCCACAATCCCCCTAAGGATTTCCTCGGAAGTTCTGGCAACTTCTTATCTTGTGAACATTTAAATAAGAAAGCCATGCGCCAGAATAAAATCAGGAAGTCTGAATGGCTGAACGTTTTAACGGGAACGCAAGCTGGGCAGGTTGGCACGACAGCATATTCGAAACCAACCCAAGGAGACGGGGACAAGGTGGAAATAGGCAAGAACAGCGCCGGTTTATCAACTAAAGTTTATTGGGAACAAACAAAACAATTCAAAGCCCCTTCGCATACAGTTAAACCTGGATACAACGAAGTTGACAAAAATTCGAAATGTTTCGTTAAACGCAGGTTTTCGTTACATGAAGGTTTTGATTTATAAGGCTAGCCTGACTGACGCAGAAACGGAACCACAATTCTAGACATCAGTGATGCTGAACTCACCTTTACGGTTATTTCATCGTGTAAAGCTGTGTCATTTGCGCCTGCATGCTTTCCCACGAGTCACTACACGGCCTTCCAAAGAAGCAAGGTCACTAACCCGCGTATTCACAAACGTAACTTAAGTATCAATTTTGTCTTTTGGCATTTTTTGGTGCCTTAACCCAATGTAAGGACCGAAGTTACGCCGAAGCGGCGCCTTTTCGCGAACTTGATGCTCTTTTCCGCACACATAATCGTTGAGAGGGTGCTATAGCTGGGCTACTATACCAGGCGGCGACGTTCTTCGTTCTCCCCGGCACAGACGGCAATTCAAATTGCGAGTAGGGTTGCCACCTGCCGGGTTTTGGACCGGCCCGACCGGTTTTTTAATCAGAGGGCCGGTTGCCGGTCCATACTTGAAACCGACCGTAATTGGCCGGTTTTTTGGCCCTCGTGCCGTGATTATGTCTGTTTTGGCGTTTTATAAGCGTCAATTCAACAACTAAGATGACAAACATGTGTAGAAAAGCTGCGCAAAGACAGGCGAGTGGAGAAAATACGCGGGCGCACGCGCTACCTGAGATGGAGGGGGACCTAAGGGAGGAACAAAACAACGAAATGCTGCCGCCGCGGTCAGCAATTGCGATTACTTTGCAGTGAAGCACATACAGAGCAATAATCCAGCTCTCAATCACTTTCAGTACAAACGTTATGTTGACTTCTCTAAGAAAACGCTAAAATATGTCAAAAACATGGCGTCTTTTTTTTTTTTTCAACACAAATTAAACATTCTATATACCACGCCCCCCCTCCCGAAGGGCCGGGGTTTTTTTTTTTTTTTTCGGGGAAAGGTGGCAATCCTAATTGCGAGCTTGTGTTGAAAAGAAAACTTTTCGTTTTCTGGAGGCAGAAATCATCACCGACGAGCCAACACCACAGATAGCAGTGGAGACTCGTGACTATATATGTAAACACGACGAAAGGCATGCGCCCAGCATTTATAACCGACACCGCACTTGCACTGGAAACGCACGGCAGTTTGCGCTGCGGGCGAAGTTCGATAAATTAGTGCAACTCCCCAGCCAATTTTTTCAGAAAAAGGGCGAAAAAAACAATGGCTCATTAGCGCAGCGAATTCGTTACATCAAGATTAACCGTCGCAACGCCTTCGTTACATATAGGTCGCCGAAAACACATGGGTTTCAACGGGGCTGCCAATGGGGAATTGCAAAACTTCGTTTAAATCCAGGAATTCGTTACATAGAGGTTCGTTACGTCCAGGTTTAACTGTGATGACAAAGATGGTTGAAACGCGAAGCTTTCCTCCGCCACAAGAGAGTCGAATCAAGGTGCAATCTCGTGAGGGATTCGTTCGTTCTCGTCCGAATTCGGACTTCGATGATGATGATGCCCTCGAAGCGTTTGGCACGTACCCACTCGAGAGGACTTTCCAGGGATAGAGTGTCGACTGTGCACCTGCGCTTGATGTGCCGTTGGGGAAACCCACTGTGTGAGATGGCATTCCTACAGTGCGCTTTGGGCGTTACAATTTGGATTTTGGAATTTGACTTTGGCTAAGACACTGGCTTTCAAGCATTGCGTTTCAAGCATCTTTTACTTCGCGCACGATCATCATCATCATCATCGTCAGAGAAAGCTGGCTTTCCTGCAGTGCGTTTTAGTGCACACGGTCACCATCACTGAGGCGAAGAAAGAGAGAGAGAGAGAGAGAAAGAACTTTATTCGCCCAGAAGTAGAGAGCTTGGACTCTCTTTGCCGCGTTAGTCAGCCAGAAGATCTTGGTCCCTGGCGGCTTCTTCGGCCATCTGGACAAGGCGTAGCTGCGTTAGAGGATCAGAGCTGCGCAGCAGGGTTTCCCAGTGCTCTAGGTGGTTGATATCTATGCGGGGTAGAGGGGTCTTGCTCCGTGGTTTTTTTTGGCACTTCCACATAATGTGCGTGAGGTCTGCGCGGTGGCCGCAGGCGAAGAAAGCTTCGCTTTAAAATCCAAACTACTTCGACAGCGTCGGAATGGCACAACCGGATATACGTCAGCTTCATAAAACGAGGGACAAAGGTTCGATACCGACCACGGGAAGCGTTTTTTTTTTTTTTTTTTGAGGCGCCTGTGTAAAGTTGGCTTTCCTGTACTGCGTTTTGCTGCGCGCCGGACGCCATCAATGAAGCATAGACAGGATCGCTTTAAAAAACGAGCTTCTCTTGTCCACATGATTCCGCGTGTCATTCTAGGTCACAGCGATTCCATTTTAAGTTGTACCAATCAATTTCTGGGGTTATTTTCGACTGACCAGATCAACATGGCATATTACTCCCGTACTAGCCGATTTAACATCCACAGAGCTGCTTCGAGTATTCCCTAACGGTGTGCGTCTAAAGGAACACGAAGGCTCGCTAGCTTTCTGTGAAGTACCAAGCTGATGCCTGACCCCACTGATGGTTTCTAAACGGAATGTGGGAGAATTCCGGAAGCAAAACGGTGACGTGATGTCAATGACCAGACGCGCGGCGCACAGCGGGGTGAATTGGAAAAGACGCCGATAGAAGGCATACGTCGCCATCTGCCGCTAGCGAACAAAACGAGAAGTGCCGATCAATAGGCGCCGTTCGGCGTGCTTTTTCAAACGCGTCCCGCGAGCATGAGACTAAGAAGCGTAGCGGGACGCTTACGCAAAGACGGAAGTAATCCATTAGGCTCAAAAGTAACTCGAAATATGCGCAGTGATTATTGTCGTTATTACACATGCAAGGAGATTTTCTTTTGCACGGAAAGCAGCGACACAGCGTGGTAACGCGAGCGTACCAGACCACTGAGTTCCGGCCCGCAGCTTTAAGGTCATAACGAGCTGACTTATTCACGCAAGGCCCGATGAGGAAAAAGGGACTGAGTAGAGCACTGAAAGCTCCTATTTAAAAACCATAACTTTTGCGGCGTACTAAATACAATATACTTTCCAATTACGATTGATTCTTTATTTCTGAGGTTTAAACGCACAACCTAGTCAAATGAAAGAAAAGACGATATTTCAAACTTAAACTTTTGGGAGTTAAGCGCGCCGAAACTGCACCTGTGACGGTATTCTCGTGTTTTGTCCGTTTTGTGTCCGTTTCAAAAGTGGCCGCTTTGAGCAAGCCCTGATTGGCTAAAAGCGAACACCGGGATATGACGCCATGCAAGTACGGCGGAGCTATAAGCCGCGGCTTCTCGGAGCAGACGATTTTTCGTCGCGTTGTTGTTGGTTCGCTGACGGAACAATAAACACATAAAAGATAGTTTAAAATAGGTTTAGTCATCTAAAATGTGTTTACCCAGAACTGTTGCACAAAAGTTAACCCAAAGCCAGCCTACAACTGGAAGTACGCCACAATAAAACGGACGCAAAACGGACGTTTTCAATACGGACAAACACGAGAATACCGCCCCTGGGTTACGAGTCGCACCGTAGTGGTGGAATCCGGATTAACTTTGACCGCATGGGGCTTTAACGTGCGCCGGAATCTCAACACACAGGCGTCTGGGTTTTCGCCTGCACATGGAAAGCAGCCACCACGGGCCGGGATGGAACCCGCGTCCATGGGCTCAGCAGCAACACGACTTAGCCACTGTGCAGCCCAGGACGGGGAAACAGGACATCTACAACAACGTTTCGCTTTCGCAAGCAGGGACCGCATTTTCTCAACACTGAGTACGATTGGTTGTTTGCACCACCTATATTTTAATCTACAAATTGACTTTAACAACAGAATTATTCCCTTATGCCTTCATAACAAGTTTGCACGGCGTCTGTAATTTGTTTCGACGAGAAAAAAAGAAGAATGTGAATTTATTTTCACAAAAACTTCCCAGTCCGGACTCTCAGCTTCCAAAATAGCCAACAGGACCATCTCTGCGCGTTCAATAAGTGCCCTTTGCACTTCCACACAGGTGTACGAGTAAAAGACGGCACCCTGTTGCTACAAAAAGCACAAAAACTCTTTGTTGAATGCAGTGGTGGTGCAGTTTACCCAATGATCTTGACCTGCGACAAAAAGTTCTCAAAGCAGAAAGCTGGGCGAGTTGGTTTGCTTTACTCTTGCAAAGGCACCAAAACACGGACGGCTGTGTCCGTGTTTTCCCGCCTTTTCAAGATAAGATAATAACAATAAGTGCGTAGACTGAACGGGCAGACGTCCAAATGATAGGCACCGCCATCATCACTACAACGTGCAAAAAGCAGTGAGTCGGCACCCGGGCATTCCCTGCCGGGCATGTGGCTGGGCGCCAGAGTTCACGCACACTATATGATCTTAGATAGGCACGACAAGGAGGAGCACAGTGATTACAGAAGCAGCAGAAATAGCCATGCTACAAGAGTAGAGCGCTCTAGGCGGTAGCAGAAAAAAATATATAGTTTTTTGCTGGAATCTTTGTATCTCGCCAATTTAGAAAGTACCAGCTGTTGGTTTTGCTGGTATTTTTGCCTGGCAACTCTTGATGCATATAAGGCTGGATGTGTTTCCTCGAATAAAAGTTGAAGTCAACGCTAGTGGTGGTCAGTTCTTCTCTCCTCCTCGTCTGTGCTTTTCATTTTTATAGTTTTATATTTTCTTTCTTTTTTTTTTTTTGCTTTCTTTCTCTATTTCTTCTGCCATCTAGCCTAGCAAGCCAGCGCAACGGCTCGGCTATCCTCGATGGTATCCATTAAAGTTTTTTCTCTCTCTCCGTCTGTGCTGCGCTGTCCCAACAATCCCACTTGGTCAGGCACAACCTATTATCGTCAGGCACAAACCAGTTATCCGTTAAGCCAGGCACAAACCAGTTATCGAGAGAGATTCAGCGTCACGGAGATTACCACCCTTACGGAACGGAAACGGGCGAGCACGTAGAGAAAGTTAAGCTGGCCTCCCCCACAACTTCCACATCTGCTGATCTTCTAAAGCGACACGAGGCTCGGTAGCCCGTCGTTCGTGCAGCGTTAAAGCCGTCGGAAGTAGGCAGCGTCGTCCCGGAAACGAGTCTTGGACGGCTCCCAAAGCGATCCGGAGGTGCTGACGCGTCGGAGTTCCTTGCTGTTGCTTCCGGAGCGCCTTCGCCATTCCCCCCGTCCTCGCAATGTAAACTGCCTGCAATAGAAGGCGCAGCGACCGCTGTTCCCGAGGCAAGATGCCGTTTTTCTGCTGGCGCCACGGGCTTTCCGTGCGGGCAGCGGTCAGGCGGTATTTGGTGCTCCCCCATTTTGTCACACGAGCGCGACGCGAGGGCATGGTCTACTGATTGCACGCACCATTGGCAGCGTTATTCCTTTTATTAAGGCGAAAGCCTTGTGTGTCCCATCAAACGCAAAAAGTGAGCGTAGTAGTAGAGTTTTAGCATTCCGTCTCTCCCGTGCGTACCGGCAGTACCGGGACCAGACTGCGCCTGCGCCCGGACACGGCAAGGAGGACACACCCAATGCGTGGGCCGGGCGGGGGCCGGCCCGCGGAACTAATCCACCCTACCGGAACGAATGCGCAAGTGCCCAGTCGGGCCCCGGTCAACACGGTAAGCATGGAAGACACGGAACATACGGAATGCTAAAGCTCTATAGTAGCCGTCGTCTTCGTTCCGTCGTCGGCGTCAACACGAATGGTACCAAAATGGCCGCCACTGTAAAGAGTAAATAAATTGGGTTCGTGTGGTATTTGAGCCCGGGTGCACCAGAGCAGCAGCAAAGTGCTCTAACCTCCGCGCTCATCCTAGCAGAATGGAACAAGATGCGTGTGTCGTCGTGAAAGCCTGATGCCTGATGCGTGTGTCGTGAAAAGTGCACGTGGGGGCCCGTGCGTAGAACGGGTGCACGCGGTGGAAAGCGCCCACCGTGGGGATGCTGCAAAGTCAAGAGCGCGAATTCTGGCTGTCGGAGCAATGCGCGTCAAAAGACGGGACGCAAATACGATGTAGCGGTGAAGCAGTCTTTGGTAATCGCTAGGTTTTCGCCTTCACGCAATATAAGCAGACTGACGAACTTTTTTTTTCGATTACGTGAACATTACGATTACGTCAAGCTGTGTAAGCAGCTTCTAGTCCTGGAAGCTTTTCCAACACGTCTCTGGGATGGTGGTTTACGATTGATTGATTTTGATACTTGATACTGGTTACGAAAAAGAAACGACCGCTTTATGCTCTCTAAAACAAGAAGAGAAAAAGATGACGGGGGATGGGGCCCCAAGCTTCACC
The DNA here is from genome assembly GCF_048455015.1 of Haemaphysalis longicornis. Lineage (NCBI taxonomy): Eukaryota > Metazoa > Arthropoda > Arachnida > Ixodida > Ixodidae > Haemaphysalis > Haemaphysalis longicornis. Next base: position 235,098,923 of record NW_027526295.1, read on the forward strand.
TCTGACTATCTATCTGGCGTAGAGGGATCTTGAACTTACGAGTGGTCGATACAGCCGGCTGAAAGTGACGCCGATTATTTGTCGATGATAGTATTCTGCATAGAAAAATTACCCGTAGCGATCACCATTTAAAACTTAACAACTCCCCTGACCAAATGCCTGAGTGGTGCTGTAACTATCAAACGTCTATTTTTGGGGTATTTTAAGGTTTTTAAGGTTCTCAATTCAGCATAACTTGAGTGATAATTTACCGTACTTTTTTGACCTCTCACCACGAAAATCCCAAGCACTCCATGGGGCTGTTACGAATCAGCTGATGATGATGATGATGATGATTTCTATTGGTTTCCCCTTTGTATCGGGGTGATGACATGTCATCTTACCAAAAAAGACTAATATACCTATGTTTTACACTTTTGGTTCAATACTAGCGCTGCTTAGGGCAGGCACAAAAAGCTTATTAGGCACAAAATACTTTTTTTTTTTCTGTTACAAGTGGTAACTGTCCTAGGCAATATTCCCCTCGACAGCCTTGAAGTTAACTTCCTCTGTGATACCTTTAAATCCTAGGGCTTCTGACAGCCCAATTTTCCCTTCATGTAGATTTGGATGGATACCCTCACATTCTAGCACGATGTGCCGCATAGTTTCTGTTTCTTTTCCGCCGACCACGCATACCCCATCATTTTGTGAATACTTCCCCACAAAACTCTTAGTTCGCAGGCAACCTGCTCTAGCCTCAAAAAGCAAAGCACTGCCCTGGGAATTATCGTAGAAATTTTCCTTTCTGATGTTCATCTTCTCAGCCCTGTACATCTCTAACGACGTTTTGGCTTCCATTTTTTCCCTCCATTTATTCGTTTCAATCTGCCTTGCCTCTTTTTTGGTTACCTTGGCTGTTTTGGATTCCCCACTGTTCTTTCCGTATTTCATCGTTAGCCTTCTAGTCTTTCTTAACCACTGCGTGTCCACGCTTTTCAAGTATAGGTACCTAAAAACCTTAGCTGCCCACCTTCGTTGATCCATTGCCCTCAACCTCATCTCAAAGCATATTTTACTCTGAGCTTCTCTAACTTCAAACGACGCCCAGCCCATATCTCCCTGAACTGCTTCGTTAGTTGTTTTTCCATGCGCGCCTAAGGCCAGACGTCCTACCGTTCTCTGGTTTACTTCAAGGCGTGATAGAACGTCTGATTTTAAGCAGAGTACAGCATTCGCAAACGTGAGACCCGGAACCATTACTCCTTTCCACATTCCTCTTACTACTTCATATTTGTTATACCCCCACAGAGCTCTATGCTTCATTATAGCTGCGTTTCGCTTTCCCTTAACCTTAAGTTGCTCCTCGTGAGTACTTAAGTAGCTATCCCCTTCGTTTATCCACACTCCCAAATATTTATATTCCTTGACTCTAGGTAATTCGCCTTGCTGGATAGACACTACGTCGGTGGTAGCGTCATTGAAAACCATTATTCCTGATTTTTCTGCACCGAAATTTAACCCGAGGTCAGTGGCTTCCTGGCCGCAAATATTTATTAGCCGCTGCATATCGGTTTGGTTATCAGCTAAAAGAACAATGTCGTCTGCGTATAACATTCCCGGAATATGCTGTTGTACCACTTCGCCTTGCAGCATATGGGTTAGGCTAAACCCTACTTGACTTTCTTCCAGTTTCTTTTCTAACCCTGCCATGTAAAGCATGAACAGTATTGGGCTCAAAGGGCATCCCTGTTTCAGTCCCCGATGGATGTTGACCTGCCGGGCGCATTTCTGTCCTTCCCAAGTAAGGTGCACTCTATTGTCTTTATAGATTGCTATAAGGAACTGTACTAACTCGTCATCTAATCCCTGGAGTTTCAACATTCTCCACAGCCGTTCTCTGTTTACGTTGTCATATGCCCCTTTAATGTCCAAGAACGTAATCCATAGTGGTCTATTCTGTGCTTTCGCAATTTTAATGCATTGCGTTATCACGAACAGATTGTCATCCAGTCGCCTGTCTTGTCTAAATCCATTCTGCAGTTCCCCAAGTATTTCATTTTCTTCCATCCATGCTTGAATTTCTGATTTTATCGCCTGCATTACGAATCTATACACCACTGACGTCACTGTGAGTGGTCTGTATGACTCAATACTGGCTTTGTCTCCTCTGCCTTTATATATTAAATTCATCCTACTTTCTAACCAGTCCTCTGGTACTTGTTTGGTTTCTATTACCTTATCTATTGCCCTCATAAACGATTCCTTACTTTTAGGTCCAAGTAGGTTTATCAGTTGCATTGGTATTCCGTCCGGGCCCACTGCTGTCTGAGGGGAAACCTTTTGCTCTGCTTTTTTCCAATCAAGGTTGCTCAAACTTATTTCCCTTTCCGCAGTCTTTTGTGGCGCTGATGTTATCGGTGCAGGTTTCCCTACCACTATTATCCTAAACTTCTCACTAATCACTCGATGAATATGCGCCAACGCGTGCTCTCCTTCTAAATGTTCCCCCTCCTCATCAATCAGGAATTTTTGATGGTTATCGTTTTTTGAGCTTAGTGATTTTACATGGTTCCAAAGCCCGCCGCTCTGCTTCAAGCTTTGTGCAGCACTCCTCGGCTGTGTGGCGAAGCCTCCACTACGTGCGCCTTTCGAGAAGGCGCCCCCCTGTCGGTGACTCATGCTTGCATCGGCAGACAACGGATCCAAACACGCCGCTACATGCCTGGGAAAGTCCGGATAGCTGTCGCCTCTCTCTCTGCGTGATTCAAACTTCGGCGGTGGCAGACGAGGCATGCTTCGACTTGTCCGAAGAACGCGGAAGCCGTCGCGGAGACCTCCTCGCTCCCCTCTCTCGGACTCAGCGTGCGCCGCTACTACCGACTGCTCACGAACTCTGGAAAGAGTGTTGTGTGTGTCTGTGCTGTCCGTGCCGTGTGCAGAAAGCAAGGAGAACGCTTGTTTGACCGTTAGCTCTTTGGGTATAAATATCCCCCCCCCCCAAGCGGTGTAGTTCATTCCTGTTAGAGCAGTGAATCAATGATGTCACTCTGCTCGAGTCCTGTACTGTAACCTATCCCGTCTGTGCACTGTTCTTGCCTTGCTTCGGCTCATCTCTCTCCATGCAGTAAACAAATTAAGTTTGCCTTCGGCTTCTAGTCTTCTTCAAGGCAGAAACATTGGCTGGCCGCTCGCTTCACCACGCTACCACACGCATGTCAGAGGCGATGGAGCTCGGCTCGGATATGCCTTCCCGTATGCAACAGGGCTTGGATTCTCGTGGCGGGATTTTTGTGGCCACAGAGCCTTTGTGAGGCTATTCTGACTTTTTTAACTGACTCGGGATTGGTCGAGGTTCTACAACATCGAGATACTTTAATCTTTTCTCCTCATACTGCAATTTTTTTCTACGTTCCTTATTGATATCATTTTTTCTCCATTTTTTCTCCTCGCTATGTTCACCGCCATCTGAAGCATCAAGCCCCGCAATTTGTGGGGCTCATAGGTCGGCGTACTAAATCGAGAGTCCACTCATTTGTACTCAAACTCACAAGTGAGTGTGATGATGAGTGACAATAAGTGATGATGAGTGTGATGATCAGTGACTTTGTAATATGCACCAACTCGCCCAAGCTTAAACCACTGCATGATGAGTTAGTACAGACCCAGACAAAAAAAGTGAGTAAGATGACGAGTGCGTAGAGATGCGACCACATGTACTCACCAGTAGTACTCATGAGTATTTAAGTACTCGCAAGCACGTGTACTCACGAGTACATGTTCTCGGGAGTAGCACTCATGAGTACTCACTCGCGTGAACAAACTTGAGTTTCAACACTCACTCGAGTCGCGACGTGCGTGCACGAGTCTCGCGCATTTCGTTGCGCCCCTTAAGTGAAGGTAAAAAAAATGGCTACGGCTTAGCTCAGCTAACCTGGGATATGCAAAGCAAAAACTTGGCTTAATCTGGTTGAGTCTTCCTTTCGCTTGGTTAACCTTTCATTTAGCTGTAATGCCGACCCCGTCTCAAAGCCGTTCGGTTCCGTGCAACGCTCTTAGAAGGAGGCCAGGCAAACGCGGCGTTCATTCATGGCGAACGCACCGTTCCTCTTCGCCGGGTGCGAGGCGAGTCACGTAGTCCGAAACGACCCAGCACCGCATGCATGGGAGGCTGCGGTGGTGGTCGGCTGCCTCGGCAGCAGCAGCGGTGGCGACCGCTTTGGGCGCCCGCAGGCGCCAACAGCTCACCCGGCGAATCACACAATGCGCTTCGAGGGGGTGTCACCGGGGTGCGCCTCCCGTCAAAAGGTGACCCTGCGCATCCTCCACGCAATCGCTGGGCGAAAGTAGTAAAGCTTTGCTTTAATAAGGTGTTAAGGTGGAAAACTGCACCTCTCTTCATTCCCTCTTCCACGGTGTTGCCGCTCTCGACAACCGTTCATGACGGGGTTGCCGTAGAGAAAGCCCAGGCAAGCATGAGTGGCTTCGCCGCACTTTCTTCGTTCAAATTGTTCGAAGAGAGGGGCGTGGGAGGCTGCTTGCATGTGCAACGCACGCTGAAGCCACTTTTTTACCAGTCTTCAGAATCGGTAACCGGGAAAGCTTTCGCCTTTTTCAGTTAGACAAAATGGTGAAAAGCAACCAGGGGAATCAACTGGTACAGCCTGGAAGCGTTCTCTGGCTCCAACTTAGTCTAGTCCATAGACATAGCGCAGTACAGCGCGTGAATGCAAGTGGTTGACTGCGAGAACAAATTAGAAGAAACACTTTTGAATACGAGTGAATGTGAGTACAGATTGAATACAAGTGAGTACAGATGAGTTAGAATGAGTACATATTGAGTACGAGTGAGTACATATTGAGTATACGAGTGAGTACGAGTGCAAGTTAGTGCAAATTGAGTACGAGTACAAGTGAATGCAGATGGGTTGCGTACGAGCGAGTACAGATTGAGTACGAGTGCAAGTGAGTACAGATTGACTACGAGTACTCGTGAGGACTAATGAGTTTGAGTACAAGTTAGTACGATTACAAATGAGGATTTATTTATTTATTTATAATACCTCAAGGGCCCCAGTCAAGGGGTGTTACATGAGGGGGTGAATGAGTACGAGTGATTTTGAGTACAGACGAGCTTTTCCAGTCTGGGTTTGAGTGAGTACAGCGTGAAGGAAAAAAGTGTGATTGAATTTGAGTCAGTTCTTTTTGCTTTGCCGACCTATGGTGGGCTAACTTCTTCAATATTGATTAAAGCTCTCTCTCTCTCTCTCTCTCTCTCTCTCTCTCTCTCTCTCTCTCTCTCTCTCTCTCTCTCTCTCTCTCTCTCTCTCTCTCTCTCTCTCTCTCTCTCTCTCTCTCTCTCAAGACAAAATTGAGGCGTGATTTAGTTGAAAGCTTATTCCCTCTGGTAATTTGACATCCGCCATATTGAAGGTATTGAAGGTTTTTAGTGGGTCGCAGCGACTCAACTGCATGTGCACTCAGGCTCCTACTTTGCCTGCTTCAAAACGTCGCTTCATTTCAAAGGGGTATTGCTCCATGATCTGTTGAGTGGCGCGTGTGTAACCAATCTGAGACAAAATTGACCACTGCTTCGTTTTGTGCCGGTATGCCGTGTTCCTTTGAAACATTCTGCAGCGGATTCTTAAAAAGACATAGGCACCACCTTCTATAGCAATCGATTCTTGTCTGTCGCCAAAAATTGTTCCGTTCCCTACGATCGTTTTGTACTGAATGGATTGTTCAACCCGTGGAAGTGTTGCATGATTGGTCGGAATTCGAAGGAACCTCGAGGCACCAAGTGAATTTTCCGCGGACAATGCGCGGTTGTGTGTACAGCTCTACCGCAGCCGCCGGACTGGTCGCACCTCCTCGAGGCGTGCGTATGTCTGCCTCACATTCAAAATATGTCAGTGAACGTACTGTTTGAGTAGGTGGCGGGTGATTTTAAAGCTTTTAGTCGACGTCTTTCATACAATAAATAAAAAAATAGCAGGGCGATGGTGCGTAGGGTGCATATGGGACTGGCATTCTGTAGTACCCGGGTTCGAACCCCACATCCGCCTAGACTTCTTTTCTTTGCTTTTATTGTTTGCCCTTTCGGCCATTTCCCAAACCAATTTTACGTCAAACCGACACTGGCCGCAGAGTTTTCGCTTAACAAGGCATTTAACTCTTTCGTATTAAAAAAAAAAAAAAAAAAAGCTGTACACTGTGCCCGGCGGTCCATCTGCTTACCTAGCTACTATTAACTGAAACAGGCGCAACATGGGAACCCGGAAGCTTTTGAGTAACGTAATCCGTCGATGCCGGCGGGCACGCAGGCGTAATTGCGTCGGCGCTTAGCCGTTCGCGCTTATCGCTAGCGTCAAGGCTGTACGCTATACGAAAGCTCCCTTCCAACAATTGCGAACAGCTGCGACAACGTCATATAAAATGCTCCAAGTATCGAGGAAGCAGATGACCTCAGCAACAGAAAGAAGGCAGATGGCGAGTTAAGCAACACTGGACGCAGAAATGATACAACGCCCGTTTATTCCTGCACAGCTAGAACAACGGTAACCCGCTGGCGCGTACCGGACAGTAAAAAAAAAAAAAAAAAAAAAAAGAAAGAAAGCACTCAGCCAAAGCCGCCGAAATACAACGTAGAGAAGGAAAAGGCCTCTGCCCGTGTGGCTAAGCGTTGGCGTACTTTCAGGCGAGCTTTCCTCCCCGTCTCGATGATAACCGCAACCGTTTCAAATAATCAAGCCATTTGCAATGCCGTTCCTTGTTTCTCAACGTAGTGGAGAGTATTTAATATACGCTACGAACAAAAATAAATGGCCCCAGCTTATTTTACGGCCCATTTTCTTCAACAAATATCCCTCCCCACCCATACTCTTGCAAATCCGGTTTACACGCCTTCGCATTGCCAGACGGGCTGCAACCCTACAGAGACGAACTGGCCTTCGAACACGAAGAGTGCATTGCCACAACCATCCCAAACAAACGACGTTGTAGACACGCTCAAGCAACAAGCCCAGGCCTCGCCAAAGCACGCGAGAACCGGCGCTCTCGCGACGACGAGAACCAAGACAAAACAAACTAAACTGCCGACGCGACCACCAGCGACCTTGCGAAGGTCAGAAAACACAAGGACCTCGAGGCGGGAAAATCAAAAACAGAAAAGCACCCAGAAGGCACGGTCAAAGCAGTCCTCGGGACTTCGATGGCAAGGAGGCGAGCCGACCGGCCGACCTCAGCGCTCGCCTACGCTACTGGGCGCAACCGTTCCAACAGAAAAAGAATCCGGTTTTTCCCGAGTCTCGGCGCGTAGCGCGGACAGAAGTCTAATCACGCACGCGGACGCTGACAAGAACAAGGAACCGAGCGAGAAGCGCATACCGGATCGAGGGAACTTGATTGCCTCGCGGACTCCCCTCCGATGTCCCATCTGCTGTCGTCTCGCCCTGCATGCCTGACTTTCGCTCTCCGTCTACTACGCGCTTTTTTCTCGCCATTTCCCGCTGTAGCCTCCTTCCCCGTGACGACAGCTGCAAATCATTAGAGACTTCGAAGAAGCCGACTGAGTATACGTGTCCCCCGAAATGGAAGCCGGTCGTCAGCCCTGCCAGGGCGCCCTTCCCGCCCGCTCGTCAGCTGGTGCAGTCAGGGCAACCCGCTGGCCGGATGTGCTCGAAAAAGGAGACCCGCAGCGGCGGCGTCCAGGGAGGAGGCATCTCTGGCGACGAAAGTCAAGCGGCCTTTCTTGGCAGCGTCGTCGCAGTACCCAGACCGGTTGAGCACCTTGTCTGTCGCGATCACGTAACAGCTGCGTCCTAACACCTGTCGCTGAAGATTGCCATGTCAGTGTATAAGACGCTCGGCACGCGAGGGACCCATCTGTGGCAGCTGTCGGATTTGTTTTCGAAGTGCAAATAGAGCAGAGCGGAGAACCGATCCTGCTACGGTACCCGGTACACCTGCGCATGCGCACAACCAGGTTTCTTTTTTTTTTTTTTTTCTGCGCACGCGCAGTAGCGCCGGTCGCCTACCGGGTACCGTACAGCGACCGGTCCTCTGCTCTGCTATAACTCTCGAATGTACGGCTTTCTATCCGGGGCCAGCCAGCTTCACCATGTTTACCACCAGACGCCCGTTCGAGTGAAAATGCTTAGGTGTCCAGATGAGGTAGGGGGGGCTCACACACAGTGACCTGCCATGCTAAGCCTGCTATGTGTGCCGTCACCTCCCCAGCCCCCAGCCCCCATTTTCCTAGTGGTTATGACCGAGGGAATCCAAACCCAGCTTGTCATTGTCAAGAAGGTCAGCCTCCACTCACATTAGTAGGGGCGTGAAAATGAGTGCAATTGTCAGGACGGAATTAGCTTTGCCTGCCTGCCGTGCAGCCGTTCTCCGCGGCTTAGACTTGAGGGGGGAAAGTTGCGTTCAAAACATTAAGCACCAATGTGGGATGCGACTTCATTTAGATTTCGTTTTAAATGGCTCCAAAGCACACTCGGCTCGGCTAACATCACCGCCCGCTACCATTAAATTTATTCTCTCCCCGTTCTCCATTTTTTACTAAACCGTAAGTTTTGTTCCCACATTCGGTTCGTCTATCATGCAGAGCTGTGCGAAATACGATTTCCATTGTTTTCCAACTACCTCTTCCCAACGATAATAGCCTGTGAAATACTAAACAAGCTTACAATAGCTTGGGAGTGATCCTTTCCTGAAACCTAAAGCTTAGAGAGCTACAAACAGTATTTTTCCTGTGTAATGTTATTGCTTTTAAGTGTCGCGCGGTTATTAAATATACGCGGCGAAGGGTATGTAGTGGGTGAGTAAACGAAATGCTTACAATGATAAACCACCGCAGCGTCAGCTCGGTATAAATAATGCTGACCGGAAATCTCAGCCTACGATTATGGGTGAACCAGCTGCAAACTTATACTAGGGCGCCTAAGGCGAGCAAGGCAACTGCGCTTCCATCTCTCTACACCTGAACCTCTCTCATTCCTGACGTGAACAAGAGGCAGGGGTTATGTAAGAAGAGAAGGGAGGGCGTGTCCTTAATCGCGGTCGGCCCCCACTCGGCTCAAAGACGGGGTTCTCAGTCGCCCATTAAGGTCAAGTGCACAGACGGCCGCTATCGACAGCATGCAGCCACACTCGGCACGACACGACTTACCCTCGGGTTACATCGGCGAGCGGCCATGAGAACACAAAACGTACAAATAACAAGTATGCCCTCCAAATGTAAATCTCATTGGTGGCGCAGTAAAACGCCCTGCAGGCGATGTGGTGGGGGATGCAAGGCCGACGGTTTTATCATACAATACGCCTTGACAGCGGCGGCTCCGAGATTGCCATACACTGCACCCCTCCGGCAGGACTTAGCAATGGAATAGCTGACCACAGCTTGGTGGCGTGCTCACTTGATATCACCTTCCACCATTTTTTCCGAGTCTTTATTGCCCGCTTAAAGATGTCAATAAAACACAGCGTTGAGACAACCACATCTTCAGAGCGTTTGAAACGTTGTAAGAAGAAAGACGAACAGCAAACGATGCAGTTATTTGAAAGGTACAGTCATCGGCAAATAAAAGATCAATCATCATCATCATCATCACCACCACCACCACCACCATCATCATCATCATCATCATCATCATCATCATCATAATCATCCTACTACGCCCATTTTGCAGGCAAAGGTCTCTCCCATGGATCTCCATTTATCCCGGTCCTACTGCGACCAATTTATCCCCGCAAACTTCCTGATCTCATCTGCCCACCTAACTTTCTGCCGCCCCCTGCCACGCTTGCCTTCTCTAGGGATCCACTCTGTTACCCGTAATGACCAACCGTTATCTTGCCTTCGCATTACATGTCCTGCCCACGTCCATTTCTCCTCTTAATTTCTACTAATATGTCCTTAACACGCGTTTGTTCCACTCCGCTCTCTTCTTGTCCCTTAATGTTACACCTACCACCTTCCGTTCCACTCCCATGAATACGCCAATTAAATAAAACATGATCACAAAAATATGAGCCAGACCACACAAATAGCGGGATTCCTTTAAATGTAAGTCGAATTGACGCGTGACTTAACAAATTTCGAAAATGTGGCTTCACGAGTACACCACTCGCACGCCATTACTTGACGTCCAAGACAGTACTTTTCTACATTGCGTGTTCTGGTTCGTATTTTTGTGTTCGCATTTCATTTTTTCGTGACTGTACGCGACGTCAACCACGTTTTTTTTTTTTTGCGATTGTAGCAAACGTACACTGCTGATCGTTCCAAATCTCCGCCGAATAAATTTTGAACTGACGAAATATGTTTTTTTTTTTCGTGTTTGTGCACAACAGCGTACACGCACGCCACCAATTCGTCCCATTTTGCGCGAACATGGGTCACTGTGAGAGGGAAGATGAACACCTCCCTTTCCCTCCCACTTTTCAGGATGTGTTTTGCCATTTGCTCCGCACAGCGTGAGGCTGTTTCACGTGATGGCAAGCAGTATTGAAAAATACCCAGCCACAACTACTTGACAATGCGTCAGAGTTTTCATTTCGCCACGAGTTCCACGGACGTCTTTTTTTTTTTTTTGCGCTGTTGAGCTTGAAGGGAGGGGGAGAAGGGGGTAGGGGCACCTGTTGCCCGTACGACTGTATCACCAGTATCCGCCTGCACTTGCGGCATCTTGGTTCAGCAAAACGCAAGACGCCATGCTCTCCGCTGTAACGTTCGTGTAGAGATTCGCCTCACTGCTTATGTGTCGTGGTGCACGACGGTTTCGGCCACAGTTGTCGCATTTCTGCCGGGTATCCTTTCTATTTCCTCTCCAGTTACTCTTACTTCCCTACGCATGCTCGCTTCCCTATTAGCGTTGATCCTGCCTAAGAGCTCCACTTCTTTTCGTGCTAAGTTGCTTTCCTTATTTTTCTCCCGCTAAGCCCATCCATTCCAACGAGCTAGCCTTGCCTCGTTTGCCGGCTGAGGGATGCGGAAACCCGGTTGACACCTTTCACGCACAGCGGTGTGGGAGCGCCTATCTCCGCATGGGGAAAGCGCGAACGAAATTGCGTCTATAGGCACTCTGCGCGGCTGCATTTCCCTGTTCCCGTTTCTCCCTCTTCTGAATTTCTGTTCCCGTTTCTCCCTCTTCTGAATTTCGGCACTCTGTGCAAGTTCTCCCATTTTGCCGTCAACAAGCGCGACGCAATACGTGCAAGTCCAGCTGAAGCACTCTATAGCCACTTACTAGGCAACGAGTTGCTAGGCCGGAAGTTGAACCGTGCGTGAATAGGAGGGGGTGTCAGCCGGCTCCGTCCAGGTAAGCGGATGACCCTTCGGATGCAGGTCACTATAGTCCCACTGATCTCGGAGTTTGTTCGCGGATGTCAGTCACTCCCTTCTACGCGTGGGGTATTCACATACTACTGATGCGTGCGTGCATTAATCCCATAGGATGTGTTCTTGGTTAAGTGTGTCGTTGCAATGAATCACGCACCAGACGTGCCGTTCCAGAAGGGTACAAGACGTCGTTCGTGCCGTGGCCTATCTCTCACACAAACAGTGAGCCACCGTGGAGCGCGTATCGCGGTGCACGCGGTGAGTGCGGCCAGAGGCGGCGCAGTGGCGGCCACTGACCTGCGTGTCGTCCTGGGAGCGATGAGTCATCTTGTTGATGGCCCGCTCCTCGGCCACCGCCTCTAGCAGGTTGCTCTCGCTGTTGCACCGGATGGGCATGCCTGCACGGGCGAGTGGAGAGGAAGGAGAGGACAGACGGCGTTAATGACCACCCTCGGATCTCTAGGCACCCGTTACCGCTTCATTAACTAAATGGAGACGCGCTGTACATCCGCCTTTTGGCAGTGACCCACCTCGTTCGCTACACGCACGCCGCTGCAAACAAAGCGGCCGAAGTGCAGCTAACTGTCCCGCACCGCTACAGTACATACGCCCACGCTCACGCAACCGGTTGCCCAGAAAACGTCTACAATACGGATGACCAAGGACCCAAAAGGACCCAAAAAGCCATGTGTGTCTTTTTTAGTGTTCTCGTCCTTTGCAGTTTGTGTACTGTTGTTTTTATGGTGAACAGTACGTATCCAACTAGTCCAACTTAGAACCCTTATAAAGACTCTCCCTGCATCTCCCCCCCCCCCCCCCCCCCCCCATCACTTTTTTATATACCACTTAGGGCTACAATAAGCATATACGTGCGGAAAATGCATCGGATGCCTGCAACCTAGCTTGACGACACCTATTCAATTGCTACTCTCCTGACACGGATCAATATTAGGCTTTGAGATTATTTTCGTATAGTGCGTGAGGAGAGAAAAAAAATCGAAGCCGTTCCACTCAATGTGAAAGCGGTCGGAAGTGCAGAGCAGTGATTCGCCATAATGGGTGGTGGCGCCGATATATCCGCTCACTGATACCAACCATCAAGCTCTTCGCCACCCTGTCTCACTCCTCTCTTGATGAATATGCTATTCAAATTTCCCGCCTTCGCAGTGCTCGCGCGCACACTGCCTGAAACTGCGCCAGCGGGAATTCTGTTCTTTTTGTGCTTGCTTTAATGACGTATGGTGCAGCTGTTTTGCGTCATTTCGAACGCGCCATTTTTTTCTTGCGCGGCCGCTTTCTTTCTTTCTTTTTTTTTTGCTTACTATCGTAAAAACCCACCCAACGAGCGTTCCTAACTAAATGACCGCTGGGACTGCCGGTTATATACACATATTTCGCCTGAAATGTACCTGCAGTTTTCTTTGCGCTGAACAACGGGGAGATGTATGACAAGCGCCAGCGGTTCACGAGGTTCGAACGGTTATGACTATTTGAACCGCGTGGTTTTCGAAGCCTCAGCGTGACTCCCGGACGATGGTACACCAGGCTCTACTTGGGTAAATTATCTCGCTGCGCCGCCTGATTCCGGCAGTCGCTTGACATCGACCGTTAGCGAGCTACGACGACAAGGTAAGCCCATAAAGTGCTCTGGAATTAAAAATATCAAGAACATTTCGTCATGCAAAGGCGGACTATACCGGCGGAGCCGCAAATGGCCTGGTAAAAAAACTTATTGCAAACACTTTACTGCATCCCTCATTGTAACTTAGTAGCGACGGTCAGAGAGATTTCGTGGTCCATGTGACATACACTGATCGGCATACTCGTGACTGCATGCAGACACCTTTTTGGATAATTTCAAATAGATGCAAGCATTCCGCCGAGTGGTCGGTAGGGCCAAGATTAGTGTGGCATCGAAAACCAGATGTTTCGAAAACGAAGCGCGTAAAAACCACTCTCTCTTCGGTTCCAGCTCATCCACACTGAAATCACCGACTGCGATTACGGGGTCAGTGCCGCCGCAACTAACCACTGTCCGAGGACAGCCAGAGGACACCTAGGCATTTGACTTCTTAGGGGAATGCGAAATGCGAAATAATGCGAAAGCAATATCGTCCCATTAAACGACGCTGAGCGTCCAATCGAACGCCCCAAGGCGTTCTGCACAGCGCAGAGTGCCCTGGCTCGGTGGTGACTGCTGCGCCACGGGATGAGTGGAGCAGAAGCGACCGGAGTGCGAAACTTGGCGTCAGAAGAGCGGAAGTCGCAAAGCTTTTTTTCCAGGTGGTTCTGCGCACGCCCGGGCAATGCAAAGCAGCGCGAGCTTCTTTTCTTCGTGTTTTATTTGTGAGGCACGCGAACACTCCTCTTCTTTGTGTTTTGTTTCTGAAACACACGCAATGAAATGCGTAGCAGCCAATGGGAATTCAGGTGCGCTCCTTTTTAAAAAAAATGTTTTATTCCGGGATTCACGAAGATTTCACTTACGTCATATCCGTCACGGAAATGACGCCAGTACAACGAAGCAAGCAGCCTGTAAAGGGTGCACTCCTGCACACAGGGTCTTCTTGCGGGGAAGCAACCTTTAGTAGTAAAGAGTACGTTATATTTAGGGTTGTTCGTTTTCAGGTTTTATATTTTAACACGAAAGTGTATTATCCCGAGATACACCACGGAAAAGACACCAGTACACCTTTGCCGAAGCGACCCGCCAGCAGGACGTCGCTCGCCACGCACACCCACAAGACAGCCGCCGACCCGCAAGTCATGCTCAGCTGCAGATATCGCTGCACATTTCATTTTTATGTTTTACCGATTCCGATGATATAGGAATCACCCACAGCTCTGTGTGTGTGTGTGTGTGTGTGTGTGTGTGTGTGTGTGTGTGTGTGTGTGTGTGTGTGTGTGTGTGTGTGTGTGTGTGTGTGTGTGTGTGTGTGTGTGTGTGTGTGTGTGTGTGTGTGTGTGTGTGTGTGTGTGTGTGTGTGTGTGTGTGTGTGTGTGTGTGTGTGTGTGTGTGTGTGTGTGTGTGTGTGTGTGTGTGTGTGTGTGTGTGTGTGTGTGTGTGTGTGTGTGTGTGTGTGTGTGTGTGTGTGTGTGTGTGTGTGTGTGTGTGTGTGTGTGTGTGTGTGTGTGTGTGTGTGTGTGTGTGTGTGTGTGTGTGTGTGTGTGTGTGTGTGTGTGTGTGTGTGTGTGTGTGTGTGTGTGTGTGTGTGTGTGTGTGTGTGTGTGTGTGTGTGTGTGTGTGTGTGTGTGTGTGTGTGTGTGTGTGTGTGTGTGTGTGTGTGTGTGTGTGTGTGTGTGTGTGTGTGTGTGTGTGTGTGTGTGTGTGTGTGTGTGTGTGTGTGTGTGTGTGTGTGTGTGTGTGTGTGTGTGTGTGTGTGTGTGTGTGTGTGTGTGTGTGTGTGTGTGTGTGTGTGTGTGTGTGTGTGTGTGTGTGTGTGTGTGTGTGTGTGTGTGTGTGTGTGTGTGTGTGTGTGTGTGTGTGTGTGTGTGTGTGTGTGTGTGTGTGTGTGTGTGTGTGTGTGTGTGTGTGTGTGTGTGTGTGTGTGTGTGTGTGTGGTGTGTGTGTGTGTGTGTGTGTGTGTGTGTGTGTGTGTGTGTGTGTGTGTGTGTGTGTGTGTGTGTGTGTGTGTGTGTGTGTGTGTGTGTGTGTGTGTGTGTGTGTGTGTGTGTGTGTGTGTGTGTGTGTGTGTGTGTGTGTGTGTGTGTGTGTGTGTGTGTGTGTGTGTGTGTGTGTGTGTGTGTGTGTGTGTGTGTGTGTGTGTGTGTGTGTGTGTGTGTGTGTGTGTGTGTGTGTGTGTGTGTGTGTGTGTGTGTGTGTGTGTGTGTGTGTGTGTGTGTGTGTGTGTGTGTGTGTGTGTGTTTCTGATGGAGGCGAAAAGCAAAAACGCCCGTGTGTACGAGATTTCGGCGCACGATAAAGATCCCCAGGTGGTCAAAATTAATCCGGAGCCCTCCACTACGGCGCGCCTCATCGCCTGCGTTGCGTCGGCGCGTTAAACCCCACAATCAATCAATCAATCAATCAATCAATCAGTGCGTGCGTGCGTGCGTGCGTGCGTGCGTGCGCGTGCGCGTGCGTGTGTGCGTGTGCGTGTGCGTGTGTGTGTGTGTGTGTGTGTGTGTGTGTGTGTGTGTGTGTGTGTGTGTGTGTGTGTTACCTTTTTGAAGTTTGTTCTAGTAACGATGCAATGGAAAACGTCGCAGCAGCCGTCGCACTGCTACAAGGAGCGCCGCGACGCCGGCTTTGTCGTTCAGCCATGCATGGCACGCCCGCTTCTTTTGGATTATTCGATCAATTACGAGGTTTAACACGCCGGCGCTATGCAGACGACGAGGTGCGCCATAGTGAAGGGCTCCGGATTAGCTTTGACCACCCGGAGATCTTTAAGGTGCGCCGAAATCTCGAACACACGGGTGTTTTCGCTTTTCGCCTCTATTCTCTTAGATTATTCCTCTAAGTCCAGCGCAGCGAAATGTAGCAGGTTTACCAAGTGTAACGTACTATTCAACGCCCATATATGCTATGTCTCACTGTGCGCTAGTGCTTAGGGCGCCACTCTATAATTATAGAGACTTAATTGTCCAGTCACGACGACGAAAGTAAGCGCACACGGTTACGAATAAGCAAATATAGGAGACAAGCACAATCAGGAAAAAAAATCGTGTGATTGTTTTGTCACATATTCCGAAACGTGTATTATTTTGTGACACCGTTCGGCCCGCTGTTTAAGATCGAAGCACCGTTCTCTTCCGGGTTCCGCTCGTACGCGAGCAATCAACTAAATGCTACAACACCGAAATGGTAAACGCTTCAGCGCTGTTGTGCAATTGCTGGTGCGGATATCGGTGCGATCAGGCGCTGCAGAAAAAAAACTACTAAGCGCCGCGCTCGTGGTGTTCAGCGTGCATGCGCAAAGACGGCACACGCCCATTCGACAGCGGCCTCCGCGCAGCGTGCACACGATAGCGGAACGAACACCTCACAGGTAAGAGAACGCCTGAGAGGTGCCCTCAACGCCCAATAGGTCCTTTATATGCTTCTCTTTTCCGTTAAAATGGGTATTTGGTAGCCTTTGTGATGTTGTAGTGAGATCTTTAATTTTATCGAATAATTTTCAAAACGTATCAACCGTCGTACTAAGGCACAGCGAGAAGGCTTTCTTATCTACAGGGTGTTCACGCGGCCCAGGCATGCAATTCGGTTAAGTGGGCCTTTGTGAACGACGAGGCCCCGGTTATTTCCGTCGGCTCCTTAACACGCGCCTATATACCGGCGCCGAGCAATGATAGAAAACCAGTCGGCTGCGCGAAAACAGGGGCCGACCGTCCTTATTGTGCGACTGCAGATCGGCGCGTGCGAAAATTCACTCACTCAATCATTCACACACTCACGCAAGCACACACACACACAAACGCGTGCAGGCACACGGGTATACAGCGAACGAGACGCAAAGACATGAAAGGGGACAAGGGAAGAAACGAGCTGTGCGTTAAACGAAAAATAGATAAGGTGCTTCCGGTAATGATGTGTGCTTGTTCCTGCACTTGTTAACACCACGCACATTGATCACACCCCAGGGACACCTCGAGCGCCCCTAAATCGGGGGCAATTTGTAAGCCAGCTATCCGCATAGCTCACCACTTCCCTATCCCAGTTCCGAAATACGAAGGACGAAACACGCGATGTTTGGCGGAAGAAAGAGGCGAAATTCGGCCGCAGACCAAAAATCGCTCGTTTCGTTCTATCAGAGTTCTATGTACAGTCGGTAAAACGCTTGTCTATAACAGCGATTTCAACTTCAACCAGCTACATCCGAAAACTGCCGAAACATACTCGTTCCAAACATGTCGGAGGCAAAAGCGAAGGGCTAAGACTTCAGAATTCCGCACTACTTTTATTCAAATCCCGCACCGGCGGGGCAGGATAAGGCTGAGAGTACGAAAGCCGTGTTATAGACAAGCCTTTTACCGGCTGTACAATGGTGATCTCGCTAAGGGTGAACACGGGAGCGCGTGGCCGCCGGTACTATCAGAGCAGCCTAGCGTGCCCAGCGCGAACCATCACGCATGCGCTGTGCGGGCCGAGCGGTATTTTGCTTTCAGCGCGCGCATCGCGTCATCGGAGCGTCTGCTCGTCGTCTGCTATGTTGCGTCTCGTCTGCTAATGGTACCTTGCTTTGATCCACGATTCCTGGATTCTTGCATAAAAACGCCCAAATATAAAAAGGTAAAGGATGATAGTTTTCTCCCATATATTGAATGAAGGTCGTAGCGCCTGCGCGCCCCCTTTGAGTGACCACCTTCGAAGCCTTGAATTGCGTGCCTATGTGCATTTAAAGGACTTTTTTAAGCACTTGCAAAAATTAAGTGTTGTTAAAATCTGCGTGATCTTTTGACAAAGACTGTTTGAAACAAGTGGGCGAGTTACGCTGCTGTGCCGAAACTATTGTATTGGAGCTGAAGAAGGAATTACCGCTCACACGGAAAAAATTTTCATGTGGATTCTAGTTTCCACTCATTCATACAGTGGCTGATAGCTCCCGCGCTACGACGCGCAGACGCTCCGATGACGCAGTGCGCGCGCTGAAAGCATAAGGTCTCCTCGATTTGGCTGCACTTTGTGCACTAGTACACAAAAGTGTCGTGCAAGTGCAGTGCCAGTTCTTTCAGCGCGAGTGCAGCCGTACACTAGCACTTTCGGTGCAGGAGCCAAATCGAGGGCAAAAGTCGCAAAAGTGCACAAACGTCGTCTGCTGCAATCCGTGTTTGCGCGCTCGCGTTTTTTTTAATGGCGTCACCCTGCACTCACCTTGTGTTTCGTACACAAATGCACTACCTTGTTGCACGTGACGACCGTTCTCGTCTAAAACGGGAAACGCTGTCGTTTCCACTCCGTTTACTGACACAAGTATCATGTTAGAGCCGTCTGCTACGGTGGGCACAAAAAAAAATAAAAAAACGCGCCAGAGCACGCTGCACCTTGCACGAGACGAGAACTTGCACAGAGGCTAGTGCAGAAGTGTAGAACTCGTGCAGCACTGCGTCAAATCGAGTACCGAAGTGCAGGTAACGCGAGCTGCACTGGCAAATCGAGTGCGAGAGTGCTACACTGCCTCAACTGGTGCAGAAAGTGTAGCCAAATCGAGGAGACCAATAGTCTCGCTCGGCACGCACAGCGCATGCGTGATGTTTCGCGCTGGGCACGGTAGGCTGCTCTGATGGTACCGGCGGCCACGCGCTCCCGTGTTCACCGAGATCACCACTGTACAGTAGAAGGCGCCGCCGTTCCAAGTTGGTCGCGACGTGCAAGATGGCCGCCGGCTCTCCCACAGACAAAAATATTTCCTATTTACTTTCTAATTAAGCAGGGAAAAGTGTCGTCGCCATTGTTTGAGTTAAACGAAAGACCACAACATTCGATGTTCGTGCAAAGTTTGAACTCGAACGGGAAAGCGGTTTGCTCAGGAAAAAAACTGCAAAGACGCTCATTTATCGTCGTCACTTCCTGGAGAGAGAGAGAGAGAGAGAGAGAGAGAGAGAGAGAGAGAGAGAGAGAGAGAGAGAGAGAGAGAGAGAGAGAGAGAGGAGGAGGGAGGGGGGGAGGGATGGAGGGAGGGAGAGATAGACAGCATTTAATGAATGCCAACTTCCCCATTCAAGCTAACACTTCTGTGAAATTTGAGAAGCCCTCAAGCCACAAAACAACCAGAGCAGGCAGCTCCTACAGGAGAGCTGTTCTTTTTCAAACAGCGCTTCTAAAGGAAACTCAGAGGGCATATAGCCCCCGCTCTTTCCCCCCTTCCTGTAAACGCGCGGCTGGTAATTCGGCCAGCCCACGCTGCCTGCATGCAACCCGATCCCGACCCAGCGGCTGAGGCGTACTACGTGGAGGGAGTCACACATCTGGCCCGTCTTATCAGGGCGCCAAGGTTCGCGCCGGAGCACAGCCCAGATCGGTTTCAGTGCAGGGTCGAGTGCGCCGCGTTTTCCCCCGCAATCTTCACCCGCACCTAGTCACTTGTAAGGTAAGAAGGCCAGAGATACGCACAGGATAGCCTGCACACATCTGCGTAAAGGGCTAGTTGTCGTCACTCCAGTAACGCTCTTCAACAGCGCCGTCTCGAGGACAACTGATCGACGAAAAATGGGAAGAGAAAAGAGTCAGTCAGTGGATGAAAAAGCGTGCAGGCATTGTGATGAGGGTGACGGCGCCGTTTCACCGCAGTATATTATGACCGCGCTCGGCCGGAGGCGTTTGGGGGTGCGTCACTCAGCTCCGAAGCCGAAAGAGGAAACTCGTTTCACCAAAGACGGCCAGGCGACGACGGATACCAGCGGCCGGGCAAAGAACGAGGGCGGCAGATAGCGCCCGGAGCAAACAACGGAGCTGGCCAGACACAGTCGCGTTTGTAAATAGATTGCGTAACTGCGAAGTTGGAAGGCGACAATGAAACCGACGTCTGCTGATTGGGAGCAGAGCTGGGGCTGCTGGAGTCGAGCCGAACTATCACCTCGTGTTTATACAGGAATGCAAAGGGCACGGCAGTTCGACGGACACGCACACTGGGCGTGGCTTCTCGCGTCGCTACGGTAGCGGCGGCCGCACAGTTATAAGCTATTGCAGGGACCACGAAGACGGAATACAAGTTTGGCTCATTCAAAAGATTGCTTTGTCCCGAGAACAAGGATGTCAGCGTTTACGCGAACTTCAAGCAATTAGTCCAGACAATTGCAAAGAAAGTAGATGAAGTATAGCGGCGACTCACCAGCTACATTCTTGCCAGGTCCTTATGACGTCACAGGGATTTCTTTGCGCGACTCGCGGCCGCCGATCAAAGCCACCGCAAAGAAACATGGCGACTCTATTGTACTGATACCTCCAGTTCCATGATGCAGAATTAGTACAACGCTAACATGCGTGCTGTTTTTCATATTTCATGTACAGTCAAACTCGTTTATAGCGAACTGCAATATGCACCGCAATTAGTTCGATATATCCAATAGTTCGATATAGCCGAACCCGCCTATAACGAGCTTATTGTTAAGAGTTCGTAAGCCGCGGGAGCCCCCCGCCCCCTCCCCAACTCCGCCTTCCGCTAATGCAGAAACGAACACAGTACAGTAGCCATTACCAGACCAAAATAATCCATTTATTGCAAGTATCAAAGCTACTTTCCGCCTTAACTGCCCACGTTGCAAAAAAAAAACGGTGATTTTTGTTTTCACTTTCGTTTTGGCGGCTTCAACTACCATAGCATTCTCTACACGAAACATTGTTTGTACCAGTTCGAGTCCGTGTCCTCAAAAATCTAAGAAGCATTGGCGGAGCACATCGACTGCCGAAAGCGCTTCATTATAAGCGTCGGACTGGCGACATCATCGGGAACGCTGGCGAACTCTTCCCACAGTTCACCGATGCTGCTGTCTTGGTCCGCACTCACTGACTGGGCGGGTTCCGTCGCGAGTCCCGCGCATCGGAAACAGTTCCGGAAAGTATTGGGCGTCACGTCGCTCCGTGCGAGGCGCAATGTCTCAGTCGCGGCTCTTGCTCCGTGGTCGCGGCCAATCCACATCTCAATCGCCGCTGCGAGATCATGCATTTCGGCGGCCATTCTAGGCGCCCAAAGTTCGCTATATCGGATATGAACTTCGTTATAAGGAATATGTGTCCCATGTATTTCCGTAACTGAATTATTTTTGTTCGATATATAGCATAATTCGTTCTATCCGGGTTCGTTATAACCGGGTTTGACTGTACTACGTCACGGCTGATGTCGTGCAGCGCGAAATTTGAAAATTTTCCCCCCATATTTCGTATCTGCTCTGGGCAAAAAAAAAAAAAAAAGAAACTCCGTCGGGGATAGAATGCAGTTCGAGTAACCATAACTTGGTTCTTTCAAAGTAAACAAGATTCTGTTTTAGTGTTTGTGACTCGGCACGGTGGCTCAGTGGCTATGGTGTTGTGCTGCTCAGCCCGGCCGCGGTGGCTGCTTTTATGATGGAGGCGAAAAGCGAACACGCCCCTGTGTTCGAGATTGCGGCGCACGGTAAATATTCCCAGGTGGTCAAAATTAATCCGGAGCCCTCCACTACGGCGTGCCTCATAGCCCGGGTGCAGCGTCGGCGCGTTAAACCTCCTAATCGACCAGTGTTTGTGACCTCTCTAACTCTATGGCCGCTGGATGCCGCTTCGCAGGGACAGGCAGCAGCACAAGACCGCCTATTCGTTGTCTTGGACAGCAGAATCCATACTGATAACTGCTCTTGAGGACAAATTTACCGTAAAAACCCGCGTATAATACGAGGTTTTTTTCCGAATTTTACTATGTAAAATTTGTGCCTCGTATTATATGTGGATCCCGAAGTTTTCAGCCGAAAATTTGCACTTTTGGTTTCAGCGGAGGGTGCGCCATCTTGCGGTGGCGTTAGCTGGCTGCTGCTTCTCTCAGCTGGCGCCATTTTGATTATTTTGACCCCGCGAAGGATCTAGGCACGTTCACCGCAAGTCTATCACGATGTCGGGTGCACGAAAACAGTATTCGGCTGCAATTAAAAGTTATTTTATGTGCCGAGACCATCAGGAATCGCGCCGCAGGACGGCAGTTCGGCGTCACCGAAGGCAGCATTCGTGGGTGGAGAAAGCAACTGGTGCTTGAGTGGATAAAGTCTGTGTGGTGTCGGCAGCCTGGAGCACTGTTGGGGATTCCCCTCAGTGTTCGTGTTGGACGCCTTTCGCTGCCACCTGGCCGATTTCGTGAAGAAGTTGCGCGAACCCCGCACCGAACTCATTGTCATGCCAGGAGGAATGACATCCCAGCTGCAACCGCTAGACGTTTGCATCAACAAGCCTTTCAAAGACTGCATCAGGTCCTGCTACCAAGAGTGGATGAGGTCAGGAGACCCGTAAGTGACAGCTACCGAATGGCTGACGCGGATTTCTCCAGCGGTGCTTTGTGGCTGGATCGTGGATGCGTGGGACAGCATACCAGAGGAGCTCGTCAGTCGCTCTTTTAAGAAATGCGGCATCTGGAACGCCCTTGATGGCACTGAGGACCACTTTCTGTGGGAAGACATTTCCGACAAGGCGACTTCAGGAGACAGCGGCAGCGAACCTGACGATGACTGAACGGACGTCGGGAGACAGTGCCAGCGAAACCTGACAATGACTGAATGGTAACTGCAGTGCAAATAAATGTTTTATGTGCTCTTTACGTCGCATTATATGTGGATGAAAACTTTTTTTCTGATTTTGCTGTCCCCGAATTACACCTCGTATTATACGCGGGTCCGTATTATACGCGGGTTTTTACGGTAGTTTTGTCCATATTGTTAAAACGCGAACCTTTGTCGCATGCAGCCTGAGTCAAAGTCAGCCCAAAATCCAAACTGACTGCTTCGACCATGGGCCCTATTCTCGGCTGAATAGATATAGTCCCTAGAATATATATATATATATATATATATATATATATATATATATATATATATATATATATATATATATATATATATATATATATATATATATATATATATATATATATATATATATATATATATATATATACTCTAGGCAGCATAAATTCACCGTGAACTGTGAATTCGCCGGAAGCCTTCTCTGATTGGCTTTCAGTAGTGGTCACCTGCTTCTGGCTGACAAGGCGGCTGTATGTGCTTTCGTCATTTTGACGTTTCATGACGTTTACTAGCCCGATTTCTTTATAGTGAAAGCGCATAATTATTGGCCGCCAATGAAAAACTAGACGAAATTCAGCGGGCACGACCACGGAGTAGGCGCGACAACGTAGGCCCGTCTTTGCTATTCAACAACAAAATGACTTGTAAGTCACGCGCTCCCTGTGATTGGCTGAGAAGAGGTGACGTAATATAAACAGTTAGCGGGAACGTTTACGTCACACATTGGGAACTTTTCAGCCTGCGTAAAAGTGACGTGACGTGGCGTAACAGCTTGCCAATGGCGGCTGCCGTCGGCGGCTGTCGGGAAAGAGGGCCCTCTTGCCTGGCATGACGGGCATCAACGGACATAGCGAGCCAATACAGAGCTGACCGTCTTCGACAGTCCGCTCCGGTACCGGCGGTGCGCTCAGCGAAACTAGGCGCGCAACGCATGCGCAATGGCGCTCCCGCTTGCTATCGGAGCTGAGCGGACTGTAAAAAACGGTCAGCTAAATAAAGAGTTCAGCTGTTGAAAGATTGCACTCAAGTTCGAATCGGTGCATTGAGTGCGCGGCCACCGAGTGCGTTGCCACCAAGCCACATACTGTTTGCACTAACTGGGCGGAATTCCCAAGCTGCAATCAGCAGGCATGCTCCCAGCTAAAGCTCTACAAAGAATTTACGCATCAGTACAAACACGAGCGAAAACAAGCCCCCCCCCCCCCCCCTTTATATCTCCGGCCAGAAACAGTAGTCCGCAGATCAAAGCCGGATCTGGCATGTGGGCGCAAGGTGGTGGGGGAGTCGTGTGTGCCCCGGCGTCACTAAGGGATAGACTATACGCCGGAAAACGCGGGATGAAAAATATATGCGCGCGGTCTCGCTCACCGAGCGGTAATTGGAAG
The DNA here is from genome assembly GCF_048455015.1 of Haemaphysalis longicornis. Classification (NCBI taxonomy): domain Eukaryota; kingdom Metazoa; phylum Arthropoda; class Arachnida; order Ixodida; family Ixodidae; genus Haemaphysalis; species Haemaphysalis longicornis. The sequence continues at coordinate 235,122,836 of NW_027526295.1, forward strand.
CAGAAGCGCAAAGGCGCGTGACAGACCAAGAATCAGATCGCACGCCGGTTCCGCTTACGCCACTATTCGCAACTGCTTACCACAGGAAAACGCAACGCCCGAGATCGAAGAAGGCGGAACCGTGCAACGCGAGGCGACGCTCCGCTTTTAAAAACTGCTCGGTCAAGTTGCGTGCTCGTAACAAGAAGAATTCGCAGCATACGTCGTGCAGTTCGCAGTCTGCGCAACGTGCAACAACTGCAGTTCTTGAAATTTATGCAAATAAGAAAAAAGCAGCTTAGAATAAGCTTCAATTTGGATTTGCTGTCTGTACTGCAATACGGACGTCGTAATACCGTTCGTATTACAATACTTCTCGTGTTCTCCCTCCATGGTCGCCTTGTACATATAGGCCTAACCGTATGAAAACCGTACATATAGGCATGAAACTGGAAGCCTAACCGTGCCCATAATTACAAGTGAATAAAAAATAAAGAATATGTAGCGGGAAGCGAATCCAGTATGGCCTAATAAAAGAACGCCTAGGACGAAGTTACACTTTTTTTTTCGAAAATATCCACAAAAAAATTCACGCATCTCCACGAAGTGAATCATGACGAGTGGGCGAAGCACTGGGGATCGTTCTTACCGTAAATCACCCGTGGCATTGCCCACTCGCGCATTTAAATGAGTGACAACGCGTGTGTACAGTATATACAATTCCAATCCAATCCAATCCGTTACAATTCAATTTTATCCAATCTAATCCCAATCCAATCCAATGCTCATCGTGCATGCACTGCATGCATCGACTCTGCGACGGCTTCGCCATCCCAGCCGACTTCGTCATGCGGTGGAAAAGACACCGACCACGTATTACAATAGAGGTGGCGACACAGACGACAATGCAGCTCTTTCGGGAAACCAATCGACCAGCGCTACCCCCGCAGACTACCAACACGGCCCCTAACGTCTCCTCCGTCAACCCCTTCCGTACACGCTGTTCCGTACTTCGCAACGATGTTATTAGGCCGTGCATTACCAGGAGGAGTCTGTTCGAACGCGCGGCAGACATCACCAGACCGCAACATCCCAGTGGAAACTTCATCTCGGTAGCTTCCATGGAGACACGTCCTCCCATCCTCCACGTGTCCTTTCTCGGCCTCTTCAATAAAGCTCCTTCCTTCCCTCCAGCACAACATCAAAAGTGTTTCTAACGCTTGTGCGCGGTTCTGTATCTCGACGTCAATAAAGAAGCCTACGACAATGTTACCCAAGAACCTATCGTCACTTCCCAACAAGAAGCCAAAATTGGCAGGCGCGTCGCGTCTTTCCATTGACCCAAAATTTTGGGTGTTTCACGCTCCGAAGCTAAACCTGCACTCTTAAAAAAAGGTCGTGGTACTTACTAATGGAACACTAACTAGTTATTCGTCCCAGCATAAACTAGATACTTCGTTGATTTTACTAACTAGCCATGCATAACTTAGTAAAAAGCTACGCGTGACAATGTGGATCGGCTGAGCGTGCCGCGCGACAGACACATTCAACACGCACATATTCAACACGCTTAGACAACCAACAAATAAATTGAGCTATAAACCAACGGAATGCACGAGGAGAGCGAGTACAACTTAGTTACCTTACAAATACGCCTGCTTCTCTTGCTTTTATAGACAGCATCGGAAAGTCATTTGATACAGTTTAGTGGGCTTGTCGCAAAATCAAACATTGTAGCGATAATTTTAAAATTATGCATTTTAATTGGAGCATATACAAGTCAGCATGCGGATTTGCAAAAACTTTTTAATCGTAAGTTGGAGTCGGAAAAGCGCTGTAGATATTACGTTCAATAATTCATAGAATTTTGGTACTGTCAGTAAATGTTAGTATCAAACAAGCCGCAGCTACTAAGTGCACGGTCTAGACTATAGTCTAGACCGTGCACTTAGTGGCAGGACCTACGTACCGTCCTGGAGGGTAGTAAAGTTCGTAAGGAGTTAGTAAATACAGCCGTTACTACCCTTTTACGAGCTTTCGTGTTATGAGTGTGGGATATGAGGCGCGTCGTGGTGGAGGACTCAGATTAATTTCGGACCCCTGAGAAATTTTTGAGGATGCTCCAAAATCTCGACACACAGGCGCCGCATGCCGTTATTCGCTTCCATCAGAAAGAAACCATTTCGACTGAGGCGAACACTTTAAGCTCGACGAGCTGTACTGGAACCGTTTCTACACTAACAGAGCAGGACATCGCCGGGTACTACCGCTAGTATCTTGTATGAGGAATCTAGAGCCACTAGATGAAGCGTAGCTTATTTAGTGGCTCTAGAGGAACCCATAATGGACAGCTAAGGATTAATTTAGCTCACCTGGCATCCAAAATGTCAGCTCCGCGGGAGTTTCTGTATCTCACTTTCACCAAAACTATAGCCTGCAGCTTGAAAACGCTGACGCTGGAAAGGCATGAAACTGGAAGCCTAACCGTGCCCATAATTACAAGTGAATAAAAAATAAAGAATATGTAGCGGGAAGCGAATCCAGTATGGCCTAATAAAAGAACGCCTAGGACGAAGTTACACTTTTTTTTTCGAGAATATCCACAAAAAAATTCACGCATCTCCACGAAGTGAATCATGACGAGTGGGCGAAGCACTGGGGATCGTTCTTACCGTAAATCACCCGTGGCATTGCCCACTCGCGCATTTAAATGAGTGACAACGCGTGTGTACAGTATATACAATTCCAATCCAATCCAATCCGTTACAATTCAATTTTATCCAATCTAATCCCAATCCAATCCAATGCTCATCGCGCATGCGCAACACTGTGTACACGGACGCCAAGCCCCGGACAAAGCGAGGTCCTAAGGTGCTCCGCCCCTAAAAAATCGTTGCATCAGCGTTACATGAGTTCGGTTAAACAGACCCTATACCGCAAACTGAAGCAAAATTGAGCAACCTGAATAATGCTGACAGACTGGAAAACACGGAGCTGCGAGATAAACATGGTTTCGCGGCTGCTGGACTTCCGCACACAATCGGGCGGTATCTCCTCGTGGTATCATATCTAACGGTCGCCGAGTTTCCAGAAGGAGCCCGTTTATACTGTTGACCGATCATCCCCCAGCTTGGAGGGTTGTGTTTATGGGTGCAACAGCACCGCCGAGTTTTCGTCGGAAAATCCCACTCAAAGATGACGCTCTCCCGCTATTTCAATGCATTTCACGGCGCTTGCGTCACTCGCCGCAAGGCTTACGTCAGACGGAGAACGAGTTGCCTTGCGGGCGAGGCCAAGCGAGTTGTTTGCACCACACGGGTTTGCCGTGATTGGAAAAAAAAAATGTAGTGGTAAGGCTTTACCGTTCACCCACTTATAGGTGTGTTTATTCCCCCAATAAATTGACCCCGTGTTTTCGCGCCACTTGGCAAATTTCCAATTTCTCCTTGTACTATACAAAAAACTGCGGTTGATTCCTCTGTCATAGGAATCGGTAAGACACGAAAGTGAAATGTACAGCAAAATATGAAGCTGAGCATGATTTGCGGGTCGGCGGCTGTCTTGTTGGTGTGCTTGGCGACCGAAGTCCTGCTGGCGGGTCGCCTCGGCAAAGGTGTACTGGCGTCATTTCTGTGACGGATATGACGTCAGTGAAATCTTGGTGTATCCCGGCATAAAACACTTTCGTGTTAAAAAAAAATTGCCAGAACACATATCATTGTAACGATGTATTTTACCCTTCTAATACCCATCCGCTTAGTGATAAACCAGGAAGAATCGAGTGTTCACAATGCCACAAAATTTGACGGAGCTTTGCTTCAAACAGGGGCGAATCCAGAGTGGCATCAAGGGGGGGGGGGGGGTCATTGAAAACGGAAGGCGAGGAGAGCGAGATGAAATTTGCCCCCTCAAGAAATCTACGCAAACACTCTTTTTTTTTTTTTTTTTCGTGCTGGTACGTGTACTAAACCTGTGTACCCCAAGCATGCTTATTGTAAAGGCGTAGCTAGGAATGGCATTTGAGCGCCGCAAATGTATCTCTCGATCGGTGCTCATTTGGCTCCAATGTCATTTGAGCCGAAATTGGCATTTCAAAACCCAGTGGAGCAGCACAACTTCGCATTTGAGTCAAATGACATTTGGTTCAAATGACATTCGGACGCGAGTGTTGCAGGGGTATAAAATCCTTGCGGCACTACACAATGGTTTTGAGAATGCGCTGAGCTATTGTTGTGCTGAAGAAACTAGGGAAAAGAAGCACGCAGTGTGCACGTGCGACTGGTCAGTTACAGTACCAGTGGCCTAATATGTTTGCAAGACAAATCCCATCACGTCTGTATAGTGATTTCAAGCGTTAAGTTCTAGTTAGCTTCGTCGCACATTGAATAAGTAAGTATTTACTGTATATATATATATATATATATATATATATATATATATATATATATATATATATATATATATATATATATATATATATATACATGCTATGTATCGGAAAGAAATCTTATGCAGAAAACAAAAAGAGTCAGTATACATTGTTTTTAGAGCGTTTATTTGGGCACATGGCATAGATGAGGGTGTAAGAGTAGATAATGACGAAAGTTGATTAAATGAATACGAAATGTTCGCTTCGCGGATGATGTCTAGAAGGGAACGATGATGGGGCCCACGTGTCCACGCTGCGTATACGGTCGCGTCGGCGGAGGCGCGTCGCCGTGAGATGTCGCATCCTCGTCGGACGCAAGGAGAGGCAGGACCACAGCAAGTGATGGCTGTCAGCTATTGCATCACATGCGATGGCAAACTGGGGAACCGGGGCTTGTAAAACAATCTCGGAAGTGAGGCCATTGGCGGGCCACGGCGGGAGTTAAGGCCGCCCCCACCCGAATCCTCCTAAGCGCAACCTCCTCGGCACGGGCAAGACCCGGCCGGGGGTAGGTTGGCAGCACACGGCGGAATGAGAGCACGTGTGCGGCGCCGGAAGTGTTCCTTTCTAGTCAGCAGGAGCGTGGCATCATCCAGCTCTAACGAAAACGTCGGGAGATGGAACGGAAGCTGCTATGTCTGCCTTCAGTAGGTCACGCGGAATCCATTCAACAGGGATCTCGTGAGAAATTCGTGCCGCCAGTTGGTGGACATTCTGGGGCTGCAGCATAAGGCTACGACTAACTAACCGCAGTAAGCGAACTGCTTAAACAGCAATCGTTCGAATTACGATGCGTGCCCCGGGCTGCGACGTGATTCCGGTTACAGTCAGCAGAGCCTCTCAAACGGCTACAAGTTCCGCACAGAACGATGATGGAGGTTCCAGGACCTGTTAATCTGAACGACGTGCTGAGAGCTTGATGGTATAGTGCAATGAATGACAGTGTAAATCCCACGCCCTTGAATACTGGATTACGTAAATAATATGGTGAAGGCTGGACCAGGAAAAATTCGTCCTGGACCAGGACGAATTTTTCTTCAACTGCGAGGTTTCTGAGGAAGCTTTATAGCTTTCCTTTGTAGCCGAAGGGGTGCATTCAGGTGGATGTCAAACTTTCCTTCGCAGGAACTTACTTCACCTTGGGGATTTCCCCTAAATCTGGTCGATTAAAATTAGTGCTGGCGCCCGAAAAAGCACAGCACACGACAGCAAGAGCTGTTCGGTGTTCCGAACTGTGCCCCACCAAACCCAAAGTAATTCCTCAACCCCAAATACTGTTCCCTGCAGCATCCTACGGTCTACCTATCGCCAAACAGGGTTGAAATCGTCGCATGACTAGGTAGAGCGGTAAAAACTTCGGAGCCAACGTATGCGTGCAACTGCGTCGCGTGATGGACCAAGTCGTGTGCGTATGCGACTGAAAGCCGATTGCAACGCGAGGTGTGTCACCTGTTCAAGGACAACAACAGAAATATTGTAGCAGAAAATCTTGCCGCGTTGGAGCCAAATTTAAGTGATTTGTTCTAAGGTCGCTTGCGATTCGCCAGCGCTTGCGCTGGCTGTGCAGCACGAGCACGGCGCGGCTTGGGAGACGGCCTCGCGTGCACTAGCTGCTACGCGCCACCATCGTATCTAAACTGCCGTACGCGTGAAACATTTCTTCAAAACCATTATCTAGTTTTTGCACTCAACCACGCATTAGAGGGCACTTGTGTCGACATCCGTGGTCGCAGGCTCTTGCGCAACGGGTCGCTTTCGTTTGCAGCCAAGGTTTCATTCTCCGGTGATGCGAAGGTCTCGATGACGAGGAGAGCGCCATCACATAATGTGAGTGCGATTAAAAGTAAATCTTTTGGCACCCCCGCCGGGAATCGGGTTGAAACGGGGCGGACAACACGCACCAGTTTTTTTATTTTATTTATTTTTTTTCTGCGAGGTACGGGCGCAGTGGCACCAGCCGCGTCGCGCCATCTCTGTGCCGAAGCGGCACAGACATGGCGGTTTCCAGTGATGCCAAGCGGAGAAATGGTATTCAGTGAATACCATCTACATAACATACTTTCAGACATACATGGAATCGCTCAAGCACCAGACAGCAGAAAATGACGGTGTACTCTGCATGCCTAAATAAACGTTTCGAATAAATTTCTCAGCTTTTAAACACACAAATTCTTGATGCGACTTATAAAAAAAGATGGCATAAACTAACGAACCCGACACAGGAAATTCAATCTACAGCCATTCGTTTTCCCTTATAGACGGATTGCAAAGATAACAAAAGTCAATCTGCAGCCATTCGTTTTTTTTTTTTTTTTTTCATATAGACGTCTCCGTTATCCGTACAAATAATAAAGACAGGAGCAATCTGCGGTTCCCACCATGAGGAAATCGCTCAATCACACTATTTACGTCGACGAAAACGTCCCGGTGCGTGTACAGTAAAGCAAGTCCTAACAATCATCTTCGGACATGGTGGACCGAATAACGTCTTCAGTTTGCGAAGAGTTGATGCCCCTTTCTGGTGTTGCGACGCTGATCGGCAGCGTCACCATGGACCAGTAGGAGTGTGCGATCGCTCGGAAAAATGTCCTCGTCACAAGCGCCAAAGGCCTCAATGGCTGTCGACAGAATTTATACCCACCACATTCCTCTTCTCGGCATCATTTCGCAAAACACAAGCCATACTCAACGCAGAACGCCTGTTCAGGATTAGTCGGTGTAATGCGAGTAATTGAGCCGTACTTCATTGTAAGGCTGCTGCGAATCAGGCTGGTTCCGGTAGGGCAACAAGCATGTACTAAATTAGAAAGCAATCAAGAAAAGAGCTGGAATATATCCAGCGTCTCAGATGGAAATCTTTGGATGATGTCCACGACAGACTTGGTAGTAATGAAATTACAGTAATTTGATTACATTTTGCTGTAATGAGTGATGCAATGAATTACTTTTGAGCGTTGGTGATTCAGTAATGTAATAAATTATTTCAAGCGAGTAATTTCATGAAAATTACTCATTATTTCCCAATTACTTTTGACTACCATATAGCCTGTCCGCTTCTCTTACGGCATAAAAAGTTGACCAAGAAAAGTTGACGAAGTAGAGTTCCAATGCCCAGAGAGTCTCTGGGCATTGTAACTCTTGAACGCGAAGAAAACAACGCTTCAATGAGAGCTTTCAAAGTAAATTCACAGTAAGTTCATTACTTTTGAAAAGTAATAGTAATGTAATTACTTTCGGCCACCTGTAATTTCTAACGTAATTTAATTACATTTTAGAAAATTCTAGGAAAGTGATAAGTAATGTAATTTAATTACTTTCTAGAAGTAATTCTGCCATCTGGTCCACGATTACATTGTCCAACAGAGGCACGTAGACAGTTTGTCTAAAGCATAGAGTTTCTCACTAGGTGAGAAACTCTATGGTATGAAGTAACGTTTGAAGTAACGGCGCAGGCGCAGTCGCTTACAACTGGAGCTGCGCATGCGCAGTGATGCGCAAAATGCCGCGCCGCCGCGTCCGCCCGCGAAAACAAGAGGACTTTTATTTGTCAGTTTGGACTGCTCGGAACTCCTCCAAACCAGTTCCGTATTTCATTTGCCCATTTCCGCATATTTCATTTGCGTTATGCGGGGAAGTTCTGGGTGCCAGGGAACTGATCAAAACTGCTCTGGACAGACAAATAAACGAGACCGAAGGTGTTGCACAGAATTCGGGCTCTTTTTTTTTTTTTTTTTTTTTTTCTCAGTCTTTGTCGTCAGCATTCGCGCTGCTGAACCGTGCTCCCTTGCTCATAGCCTAAGCGACTGCTTTGGGACAGCGCTTGGCAGTGAAAAGTTGAGGAAACATTGAACGAGCCGCCGGGGTGGGGGGAGGGGGGTGAAATGTGAGACGCTGCGAAGTGTACATTCCCTCCCCTCACCACTGGGAGCAGATGTTGCGGGACCCGGGGAGGTCAGGCCAAGTTCTGACCACCTCCCGGGCCCTGGCTGTCGCGGCGGCCCTGTGGGCCTCCTCCACCCCCAACACCTGATCCCGATGGACGAAAAAACGTATTCCTTCCTTCCTTCCTTCCGCCTATTATGAGCCCGAAGCCACGAACCGAATACTACTTTGTTGGCGGATGAAACAGATAGGTGGAGATGGGTATGTAAGGAGAAAGCAAGGGGAAGAACAGGTGTCTTGAAAAACGATTTCGGTGTCTTGAAACTATGATTTCGCCTTCACGTTCTTAGAAGTTCTAAGCATACCCCGAAATATTTCGCGTAAAATTTGGCTAACCAAAAAAAATCTACCAAGGTCACCCCTAGCGCGGTTCTCCTGACTGCACGATCTCTTCTATGGCCTTCATGATTTCAGTATTCCACTACTCGGCTACTCCTCCCGGCCTCAACTCCACTCTTCCCGTATTCTGGTCGCGTGGTCCTTCCTTGATAATAAAAGATTACAGCAGTAGCAGCAGCAGCAACAGCATCAACAACAACCACAGAGATTACTGCACAGAATACCGATGAAATGCCCACGACTGTGACGCCACCGGTCGGCTTGCTGAAGTCCCTTTCGTTTATTCCTTCTGTCTGTATAGTTTTTGTTTTTGTTTGCTTCCACATTGTTGCTATTTTTGTTTGTTTACTTTTCCTTTTAAACTTTTCATTCATTATTTCTAGGTTTTCCTTTCAAACTTGTCTTTCAATATTGCTAGGTTTTCTTTTCAAACTTTTCATTCATTATTTCTACCTTTTCCTTTTAAACTTTCCATCCATTATTTGTAATATTTATTGATTCTTTGTTTGTATTTGCGTACTTCTTTTTATTTCCCAGTTTTTGCACTTAGCTCATGTACTCTACCTCCTTGTTCTATTATCGCCATTATTTGCGCTATATCGTGCCGGAATTTGCTTGCCTCGCATTCAGCTCTTATTCCTTCCCTTTGTTCTATTATTTCCATCAATTTCATGTACATCGTGCCGGAACATGTTCGACGCAACCGACCTATCGACTCCACGATGCGATAAGTTCATTCATCAATGCTCCGCACTTACAATTAAGGCACACTGAACAAAGGTGCGGGAGGGGGAGGGCGGACGAGAGCCCCCCTCAGTCGAGGCTGTAGACAACATTGGTATCATAACCCTTGTCTGAGCGGTATTATAACATTAATTGGTTTGTGCATATCCGCCTATTCTTGCGTTGTTGCGTGCAATGCGGTGCAATGCGGTGCAATGCAGGGAGGGGGAGGGCGGACGACAGCCCCTGTCAGTCGAGGCTGTAGACAACATTGGTATCATAAACCTTGTCTCAGGGGTATTGTAAAATTTATTGGTATGTGCATATCCGCTTATTCTTGCGTTGTTGCGTACAATGCGGTGCAATGCAGCGATGGATCGGTGGGTGGTACGCACCTAGTACGCGTCAGGTACGCTTTTCACCAAGAGCCTGCGAGTGGCACGCCCCCCACTGACCATGCTACAGAGAGAGCAGTTTACCGTGCTCCCACGGTGCTTTGCATTTGGCAAGCGTCGGACAGTCACCAATGTCTGCGACACTATGCCGGTACATTCAACTCCAGGCAGAAGGCAAAGATGAATGGTCATGAAGGGCAAAAACAAACAATTTCACCAAGAGAAGCGGATACCCCGCCATTTTTTCCCTTTGGAGAGGTTACTTGAACTCGCCCTGCCGCGCTCTCCTGACTGTCTGCTTATACGCGACTGCTTTTTCACGACGAATCATTTCGCTGCTCTCATCAGTGACGAGCAGATCAATGTGATGACGATACGTAGTGACGTATATATAGAACGTACGTACCAACAATATATTTTTTTTCTTACAACTACGCATAGTTTAGAAATTGAAGATTTTTATCGACGAGCGTGTGACATACGAAGCCGTTTGAAATGGCCAGACCATATTACGAATTTATTTTGCTTGTTCCAATTCAACGAATGAAGCCGGATCTAGTCAGACAAAAGCAATACCAAAGGAAACCCTGCATTTTTGTTTAGCAATTGTACAATTTGAAAGTGAAAGTTTATTTCATAAAAACAATACAAACATTTTGATATATTTCACACTCTGTGAGCGTCCGATAAGTTGGGGGGAAAAAAATAAACACGACGCTAACAGCAGGGTGAAAAAAATTATAGTCCCCACACACAGCGTTAGTTAACAACTGTAGCTTTATCAAAGCGAAACTTTAGTGTTTTCACTGATGGCGTCTGTAACGCGAAAATGCCCTGCAGGAAAGCCAACTTTCTCTGAGGATGATGATTATTGATCGTGGGTGAAGTGCAAAAAAAAAAAAAAAGCGCTTCAGTGGCCGGAATCGAACCTGAGACACTCGCGTTATGAAGCCGGCGTCTATTCGATTGCTTCATTTCGACATGGTCGAAACTCCAAACTCAGACGACAGCGCCAAAAAAGCCGTCATGAGAAAGCTTCGCATTAATTCGTTAAAAGGAGGGGTGCATGATTTTATTTTATTTTATTTATGTATTTTTTGCAGCTCTGAAAATTTGCAGCGCATCGTGCTACCAGATCCTAGCGAGTTGACATGCTCAAATTGTGCCACCATATCTGGCTCAGTCAGCGCTGTGTTGTAGAAAGCACGAACCAACTCGCCAAAACAAGGTTCCACTTTAACATCACAGAGAGCTTTAGTGGGAGAAGTAACGACAGCTTTTTGTATGAGGGACAAACGACATTTTGAGACCAGTAGGTCACTGTAGGTGCAACGATTGCCGAAACATTCCCGCGCAACCTTGAAAGAATAAAAAACAACGGCAAAAGAAAAGGAGCTCGACATATTTTAAATATATATATACTATCAGTTAATCATTAGGGAAAATTTCATGACAGATACATTTTTAGTCGACTTTTACTGACAGCGAAATCTTTACGACTGACCTGGAAGAAAATAATCACGCAGTGAGGTTTTAAAAATATTTAACTGGCATGTGTTAATTAAAACGCAATTAGCAAATGTCATCCGAGTGGCACGCTCAACAAGCTGAAATAATATATGAAATAAAAAAGCCTTCTTTGCAGCAGAAGAAGGTGAGTCCACGTGTAAACGCTTTGCATTTGGTCCACATCGAGCACCCACCGCCGAAAGCCGACATCATGCCGGTTCATTCACCTCCAGGAATGGGTAATCGTGAGAAAAAAAACAACCTCCCTTTTTTTTTTTTTTTTTCATTTCCTACCTTTGTGTATCACCCGAGATATATATTTTCCCACGACTGATTCGACTTTTCGCCACGAACGCATCACAAACGCGTCGTTTTCACAGGCGACCCAGCTGTGAATCACGCGCGCGAAGCGAAATGTTTACAAAGATGCGCAAGAAAAAAAGACGACTGAAATAAATAAACTAAATCGGGGGCGGGGGCGGCTAGATCTAGGTAAAATTATAAAATTGGTCTAATTCAGATGCACAGAGCACCAGCGGACTCCGCGCGGAAGATGACGGATAATCGTGCCATGCTCGGAAGTCACTCACCCCTGCGGCAAAATCGAAGATACGGACGCGTTGCTCTCCAACGCCGCTTTCCTCGCGCACGAGCGCGCAAGCAGCAAGAACTCTTCATTCATAAAATCGGGAGTTCTACTACCGCGAATAATTGCTTGCATCATGCATACTCACCTAATCCCAGATACGAACGCATATTGTAATCCACCCGAGGAGGCATCGGTGGCTTTTTGCCGAAGCCGAGGTGCTTGAGGATCTTGGCCATCGCCCGATGTTAAGTGAGCCGGGTTGGCCGCTCAGCTTCCCGCAGATACCTCACAACGCATTCACAGCCATCGAACACAGTCAGTGAAAAGCACTAAGCGGCCCAGCGCGGTGACCGGCGTTGAGTTCTAATTAAAAACACGACGGGATGCACTTGACAGGTTGGGCTCGCGGATGCACCAGATGCCCGACCAGAAACAGGCACGGATCCGTTGGTTCTTGTTTCGGCCGCTAGAGCAACAGAGGGCCGCAGTTCGCAAACAAACCCCCAGATGCCGCATTCAACTAATTCACTACTATCAACGTCAGAGCTCTTCGATGATCGAAAACAATACTACTACTAATGTGTGGTTATATAGTTTATTAGTAAAAATAAGAAATAAATATTGATTTTATTTAAGTTATAAATGAACATTTTAATTTTCTCATGCATTTTTTTTTTATTGGCCAGTGGTTTGTTTTTATTATGGCGGCTCCCGTCGTAAACAACATGGAGGAAGAAAATGTTAGGAGGGAGCATGACGTCAGGCGGCACAGCTTTGGCAAGCCAACCTCCTCTGACGCCGCATTCTCCTCTCCTCGGGCTCCTCCCGCGCAATGCATTATGGAAAAAGCACTACTCTCAGGCCCGCGGTAGCATTTAGTGGCTCCGGCTGGCTGCCGGTGGAGATGGAGGCGAGCGCCGTCGCCGAAGGCGCCGTACAAGATTGTTCGCCAGCGTTGCGCTCCAAGCTTCGTATCGTGGAAGTACTGCCGCTGTCGCTGTTCAAAGCAAGGCGAGACTTCGATAACCTTCTTACGAAGCACCCTCACGAGCTGCAAGCCGAATTTCACTTCTGACGTTCGATCGCTCGAACGCGCCGCCGTAAACATTCACAAGCATGGAGCGGCCTGTTACAGCTGCGCGGTGTTTGCCAGGTGTGCTGTGACGATTGCGTTTGGCATTCTGCTGAGTTATCGCGCGTAACGAGTGTCGTGTTGGCGGGGAGGTGGTGAGACTAGCTTTGGTTTCGCGCGCGCTTTTGCATACGTTCGCCTTTCCGGTGCTCCGGCGTGATGGTACGTAGTTTTTATCTACTTCAGTGCACTGGAAAACAAAGGGTTCAGAACCCTTATGTTGGGTGTGACCACCTCGCGTCGCAAGCAGTACTCCGGCTGTTTGTCCGCTGAGGACCGCTCGATCGGTGCGATACGTATATGAAAAACAAAAAAAAAAAAAACGAATGCTAGATTACGCCTGGGAGGGACCTTGCTAAATTGTGGACTGACTGCGCCTTTCCAATAAATGGTTAAAGAAACGGTTGAGATGGTTGATCTTTTCAACTTTGCCTGAGCGGCAAAGTTGAAAAGATCATTTCCACTTCTGCACGCGGCGGCGGCACACAACTCTCTGACTGCGGCGTGAAACTTCGACGGGTCCGAAAGCTCAGTAAACAAAGATGTTTTCTGCCTCTCCCGTCCGACCACTTTGCCCGCACGATCAGGCCGCTGCGCGTTTCGGGTTGCAGGCAGAGCTGCGCGCAACGACTCGTCGCCGAAACTCGAATACGCGGACGGCCCGGCAACCAAACGGATAGACGCACGCACGCAGCGTCGGCGAAGGCCACATGAGGCGCAAAGAACTACCGCTTGCCTGTCACGTGAATAGAACACCTCCCATCAGTCTTTCCTTTTTATTTTTTATGACTAGGCTTCACGATTGTCACGTGACGCTCCCTCCTAAACTTTTCTTTCCTCCATGGTAAACAACGTTGCAACGTGATCCTTGCCGGCATTTCGTACTAACTTTTTCGTACTAAACTTAACCGACAAGAAATAATGGATGAGCTTTTAGATAATCTTTCGGGAAGCTTACGCGTGACACTTGACGAAAGTAGTACTGCGACTCCGCACCCTAGGTTTGCGTCGTACAAGGCAAAATACAGCGCGTCGGCGCAAGTCGAGCGGAGGCGGACGTTTTTTGAGAATCAAAAGAAGTGAGTTTATTGCATGCTGACGAAGCGTGTCGGTGCTCACGTTGCTTTTCGTTACCATCAGGAACCGGTCCGACCTCTTCCAGCATGCTCGCCGCCTTGCAATCGGCGTTGACGATCCAAACTCCAAAAGCGACGATGAACAAATGGACTGCACCACCAAGCCGCCTCGAAAGAGTGCACCAAGGACTTACAAAAACAAGGTGTGCGTCTTAATGCATCAGTTGCAGTTGGTACATTGAACTAACTGTAGCTTTTGTCTATCGTCGCGGTTTCGTGGGCTTTCGTCAGCCTACTGGTCATTTGCTTATCATTCTGAGGTAATCAACTGAGAACAATTACATATCAGTCTTCGGAATGCGGGTAAAGCGCAAAATGACGCGAGATATGTGAAAATTGTATTAAATCAAAGAATAACGAGGAATGGGTGATGTTTCATTGTTTTCTTTGCAAACCTTCGTCTGCGACATTTTTTGTCACGTTAAAAATCTCCTGAATTTGTTGATTGCCTGTGATTCTTAATTGCAGGCCGCTGGCCGTACATAAGGGAAGACTGCCGCAAATTATGCGTGCCTTCTACTGTTGCGCTTTTCGAGGCGTCTCAGAAAGGGACTTTTAAATTGAACGGCAGCTGCAGTAAGGGCAAGATCAGTTAACCTTATTGTTATATGTGCCATTCACAAAAATATTTATTTCGTTCTGATGTTTTACTGAGTTGCGTTGCTTTTGCTATTTCAGCTGATGCTGTCGGAGTGGCTTGTGGATGTTCCGGAAGACTTTGCAGAGAATTGGCTTGTTGTTCCGTGCCCAGTAGCAAAACGTTGCCTTGTCGTGTCATCGAAGGTGAGTTTTGACGTCGTTGATAGAAATGTCTGGGGATTGTGACTCAGTACTGCCACATGTTAAGCGCATACTGTAGAACCTTCACAGAGCCTTAAAGGTTGTAGCAAAATCTCTACTTTATGAAGGTTCATTGATTGATTGATTGTAGGGTTTAACACGCCGACGCAACGCAGGCGATGAGGCGTGCCTTATGGGAGGGCTCCGGATTAACTTTGACCACCTGGAGATCTTTAGCGTGCGCCGAAATCTTGTACACTTGGGCGTTTTTACTTTTCGCCTCCATCAGAAAAGCAGCCGCCGCAGCCGGGAATCGAACCTGCGTCCTCATGCTCAGGCAGTTCAATGCCTTAGCCACTGAGCCACCGCGGCAGGTCTTTACGAAGGTTGCATTTAACAAAAGTTTAGGTACACGGGTATTTGAAACAACATTCGAGTAGTGATGCCATTCAAACTTTCCAATGTCATGTAAACTGCAAAAAGCTTTCTAGATTCACAGATTTACCAGCCGCAATTTAATTAAAGCTAGAAAAATCACCCGCCATGTTTTGGTGTTGCGACTGCTGCAAAGTTGTCTTCTCATAACTTGGCGAAGACATCTAACTGCAGAGTTAAAGTGGGCCAGAAAAACAATATTTTTCGTAATAAACATGATTATAAATGTAATTATAGAGACGCAATATAGAATCAATAGAATAAGTTATATAGAATCAATAAATGTTGAATATTTCAGAGAATTTGGCTATAGTTAGGAACACACTTTTTGTTGTGTGTTCATAGTTTGTTGCTCTGTCTTTATATTGTTTCATCACTCTTTGTTTTCTATCGTTTCATATAAAATTTCATTAAGAACTTGCTCCTCAAAGTGTAAATTTATTTGCAGAAAATTTCATTTTGTAATTGTGGCTTGATGAAGCTGTGCACAATGTTTGTGTTTCAAAGGAAGTTGAGACGCTCAAAGGTTGCTGGGTGGGCTCCTTAGACTCGCGTAGCATCTTGAAAGACATCGTGTCGCAGCCCAATAGTGGAACTTGAATTTAATAACATGTGCTTCCAATGCCATGGGAACACGTCTGTAGCAGGGGTATAAGGTGTTCATCACGAAGCCAAACAACATTACGGATCTTGTTATGAAATGCCAGCAGTCCTCAAATACTTATTTGTAGAAAATTTGCCCATCTGAATATATTGTGCTTGCAAAACCACAATGACGTGGTTCTTACAGTATATGTAGGGTTCTGTCTGCATTTTCGGAGAGTGTTTTTCGGATTTATCCGAAAAACTCTGAATTCAGGGACCGCCGCCTGTGAAAACCAGACTACCCTTTATCTTTTCCTGGCATTCTCAAACAACTTTTCCTATTCTATTTTCATGTCTCCACTTTTGTTCGTTCCACTTACGTTCCCAAGCTTCACAAGGGGAGTCGCTTTGGACCCTTATCATGAAACACAAGATCTCTCCCCACAACAATAGTCGCACCAAGGTCAAACTTTTCTCACCTTCCCTGCCACTCCACTTCGGCCCTTTTTCCCGGATATGATCTTTTCCTAGAATTTCATTTGCCCTTCCCTGACCTCATTTCACTAAAGATTGAACGTTTGAGTAAGTGCAAAGGAACACGGACGAACGAAGTGGACGGGACATGGCGCCACTATCAACTCGTTTATTTTCACTGTGACGCCCGATTTTATACAGTACAGTGCACTGCGAATGAAAGAAAAGAGGGAAAGGGGAGGAGCACAAGCAAATACTACAATAAAAACTAAAAAAGGGGAGGATGACAGTTCAAACACCCGCGTTAAAAAAGGCACTTTAGGATTGCAAAAACTAGTAATTGGATAAGAATTTCAGTTCTTCTTTGTCAGTGTTTTGGAAGCTGTGCTAACTCATTTGTCTTTTAATGAAACAATCTGGTAGGCCTCGATGATTTCTCTTGTTACCTGATCCTTGTGTCGGCCTACAATGCTGGTCTTATCAAAATGTGGCCTACATTCACAAGCTATTCGATTGTGTTCGATATTCGTTTCCTATATTCGATTCCTTTATCGTGTGGCAGACAGTACATTGGTCAGTCAGGTCGGTGCTTAAATGATCGACTTAGAGAGCATAGGAACAATGTAGAAAAGAGGAGTAACGGACATCCGGGAATAAATTGCAGAGTTTGCTTATGTAGGCCACATTTTGATAAGATGGACTAGATAGTTCGAACTAGAAGCTGAATCTACATTGGTGCATGAGGTCTATTCCCTACGTGCCGTACGCCTGGAGGCACTGTTAAGCCAATGGACCGATGCCTCAGTGACGAGTTTTGGCAGGGAAGTCGACTGCATGCTCGACATTGTTGACGAGGAGAAGCGCTTGTACACTGTTAACAGCTTCCATGAGTACTATGGTACTGTAGCCGAGAAGTGGAGCCAGACCGTCCAACGAAATATTGTGGATGACTTGCAATAAAGCAGCGATTCGTTTTGGTATTGGGTGCAGATCGTCAACCCGAACTCCTGACATGTTCGAGATCTACAAGCACTTGTTCACACTGGTCGTGCAGCAAGGGCATGATATTACTGAGCTAGAAAGAGAGTTCCTGGTGTATCAGGCCTACGTTGCAAAGGAATTGTGGAGCCGCTACAGTTTTGGCGGATGTATGCACGAGATTGGCTTACCCTTTCACGTTGCGCACCGGATTTGCTGGGTCTTCCCATATCTAGTGCGAATGTCGAAAGAGTATTCTCAATGTTTCGCGTGGTCAGTCGGAAGGAGCGTGCTGCAGTGACAGACACTAACATTGGAAAGTATGCCTGCATATACTACAACTCGTAAATGGATGTCACCACAAATGTTGCAAATATTGACTCTGCAATAAAAATGTCTCTGCTGTTTGATTTCTTTTATTGTTGTACATGGCATTTCTTAAAGATCAATACTCTACGACCCTAATAATCTGAAAAACTCTGAATTTCCAAAAATAAATGAACTCCAAAAAACGCCCTCCGAATTCGCTCAAAAATAAACTCCAAAAACGCAGAACCCTAAGTATATGTAATGTACTGTGAGTATGACATGCACCAAGAAATACAAGTTATTATAGAGCACTAGCAACATACAACATCCATATTAACAGTACATTACATATATGTAATGCTGCAATCAAAGTTTGGGGATATCTGAAGAATTTCAAGTGCCCATATTTTTAAGAGCTCTCTTGAAAAGCAGGAAATCATAGAAAGAGGAACCTTCAATATGCACACGCACTCAGCATCGTAAAAGCAACTCCTCTGAGACCATTACATAAGAGCAGTTATGGGGAGAGGGGGCTCTCACTGGCACCCAAATGCAAACTGAGCTCATCGAATTGGAGCTGTCAATTACAGAATCAATTCATTTTAAGCACAAAAAGTATGTCATGCCTTGTGCACCTGGATTCTAATTTATCCAGGGTAAATACCTTGAGGACGTCATTTTTGGTGCATTTTGCTTGTGTGATACAGTGGCGAGAGTGGGCGTGGAAGAATTTATTCCAAATCCCACCTAAATGCAACCGTGAAAAGGGGGTTAAGTAAAAAGACTAAATCCCATTTAAATGCAACCATGAAAAGGGAGTTAAGTAAAAAGAGTGAAAATATTGGTTTAGTACTAATGGCTGTGGACATCTAGTAGTTCAGTTTTCCTAAGAAGATTGTGGTGTGGCTAAAATGTTACAGCACCTTAAGTACTCCATATAGCTTTGGCTTTTTATACATAGCTTTGGTGTTCAAGCCTGAATGAAGTGCCAGTAACTTTTTGCTTTGGCACAAATTTATTAATCTGCTAGAAAGCCTGCAAGATGTATAAAATTCTGCTGCACACACGCACAAAAGAGAACACCTTCATTTTAGGGGAATTGGCACCACATTTGGCATTGGCATAGAATTCCTTTTTTTCTTGTCACGTATAAAGATGATTTTGGCGTGTTTATTCCTTTTGTATTGTATTTGTCATCTGTGTTTCATCGTTATTTTTTAATACCAACTGCAGCTGGCCGTAGTACTAAATGAGGGATCACAATGAAACTAAATATAAAGGTTGTTGCACAGCTGGCATATGTATACACGGTTTATTTCCTATCATAACGCCCCTTTTTTTAACTTTCATTTCGTGTTTGTAGGGCTCAACAAAATCCTATGCAAGGAATGGCTTCCATATGGCCACTTTCTCTTCACCCCTGCCTGGCGGAAAAAAGAATGCTGATGGAAAGTACTCAGGTCAGTATTCTCCTTCAGCTTTCATGGCAACGGTCATATTGCTGATGTTTTGCAAAAATCTGCAGTGCTGCTAAGGCAGCCATGCTCACAGAGCCAGTATGGCGATTTTTTTAAATATCCTCTTGGCAGCAGTGATGTACCTAGTTGTACAGGTGGCACACAACCGAGGCAGGCAATCCACACTGCCACAGTCTTGCAGGTTTCAGGGCTTACCTCCTCCCCTTGGCAGAGAGGAGAAGGTCAGAGGGAAGCAGCAGACCAGAGAATAGCCACGTTGTTGCCCTACACGGGGTCGAACTTGTGATTTGTGGGGTTCCGGACGATTTGTGGGGTTCCAGACCACCTGACGTACAGAACTACACTAGGCATTTCATTCCATGGGGGTGGGGGGCCTTGCTCTGCATGAGAGGTTGCGGGTGGCAAAGCGACGCGATGGGGTTTGATGTAGCCACTAAAGTGCTCCAGAGCTACCGGTGTGACCGCCTCTGGGATTTTTCAGGGGACCTTTTTTGAATTTTTTTTATTACATGCCTCACCCACACCTGTAATTAGCTTCGTGGAAAAGATGTTCCTCCTGCAAAAGGCATGACAAAGCTTTGTTACAACTTATACAGGCGTGTTCTGTAGCAGGTTGGTGTTGCAAGAAAACTTTTGTGCAAGCAGCTATTTGGTGAGGGGGTGGGGAAGCTCCTGCACTCTGTTATTTCTGTTTACTCAAAAACCAATTCATTTCTGCGGTAGGACAATTTAATGGTAAGTTTGCTAAAGTTGGACGCGTTTTTCTTTTTTTTTTTTTTTTTCTATGGTGACTCAGTTTCTTTTGCTAGATTATATTTCCTGTAGCTACTGGCAAGGCATACGTAGTCCAAAAGAAGTTGCGTTGCCCTCTGGCTGAATAATACATTTCCTTGCATAGGAGAGCAGGCTGAGTAAAAAGAACTGTAAACTCAGGTTAGTGTGCTTGAAATCTGCCTTCTAATATTATGCACCCATGCGGTGATCAATGAGTACATGCTGACCAGTTGCAGCACACATTGTGCTGCTTCTCTTGCTCCAACAACCTCAACATTATGCAATGGGAACTGGAATAGTGTTGATTTGGAGAAGCTGATTGGTGTAACTTTTATCGCAGAAACAAGCAAGAATATGTGAACAAATAGTGCCCAGTGTTCAGCTCTGTATTTTAAGAACGGTGTGTCAGACGTATTGTAACCACGTTCTGAGCATCACCCACTGTTTACAGTGACCGGCTCGTACATTAGGGGCACCATCCTGTGCTTCATCGTCTTCCCCTCATAATCTTCCTCATCAATATCCATCCCATCGTCTTCTTGTGAATATCATCGTCATCGTAGGCTGGTTCAGATTCTGCGACGGCTGCAATGCTTCCGAATAAACGTCCTGCTGCATCTGTCTCTCAAGGCCCTCTCAGCATTAACATTTAAATGTTCTCCATTACTTCCACTGAAATGTATGGCCATCATTAATGGTACTCAGAGAGGTAAATCTGACAGTGAGGATGGGTTTTAAATCTGGTAATTAATACCTGTTTTCTGTAAGAACAAATAGCACCATCGTTATAGTTCCTTGCATAGTGCCGCAGGCCCAGAGTGGTCGTTATTCACCTTCATGACATCATTGGCCTAAAGAGGTTGATTGATTGATTGATTGATTGTTGGGTTTAACGTGCTGGTGCAATGCAGGCTATGAGGCGCGCCTTAATGGAGGGCTCCGGATTAATTTTGACCACCTGGGGATCTTTAACGTGCACCAAAATCTCGGTACTCATGGGTGTTTTTGTTTTTTGCCTCCATCAGAAAAGCGGCTGCCGCGGCCGGGGGTCGAACCCGCGTCCTCGTGCTCAGCAGCACAACACCTTAGCCACTGAGCCACCGCGGTGGGTAGGTCTAAAGAGGTGCCTTTAACTCTGGCTTCCATAAGTTAGTCCATTCTCAAATTCCAAAAACCTGGAATGGAAACACTGAATCAATTGTTATGCATGTTGCTGACATAGAAGACTTTACATATTTCATGTGGAGAGAGGAATCCACCTCTGTGTATCGCATTAGCTAACCTTTGCTATGTACTCGTAAAGTTTGTTTACGTAGAAGTTATTCTACCAAAACTTTCAAGCTGGCCACACAGTTGTCACAGTGGTGGTATAACAGATATGCCAGGTTCTACGCTCACTGCATTAATTTAGTCTAGGCCAGGGGTTGGCAACCTTTTGAGGTGGAGGGCCGAGTTTCATTGAAGCTGACATGATGGAGGGCTGCACAGCAAATCAGGTTGGGGGGGCTTGACAATAATATTTGACAATAATTGGCAATAATCTGCGTAAATTTGAAGATGGGGGACCATGCCAACAGGAAGCAATCAATTCTATGTTCTTGCCTCCCGTCTAACCCCTTTTGAGGTCAAAACTGGCGTGTCACTTCAGATAAGAAGTGACAGGAGGAGAAGTGGAGGTTCTGACGACGTGCTGCGGGCCATGTAATACTGCCCCACGGGCCACATGCTGCCAACCCTTGTCTAGGCAACCAGGAAATCAGAGGGAAAATCGGAGTGCAATTAGGCAACACGATCCAAATTGACAGCGTCATCTGAACAGACAATTCATTGCTGCGGCTCTGCGTGACTGCTATTCCCTATGTGGGTGCAGTCACAGCTGTAGAGCATCCTTGAACATTCTTTGGATGTGATACATTACCGGATCACCTGACATGCACTTCTCATTGGTTGATTCATGCCACCCCTGCCACGACGTCTAGAAGAGGCAAGAGAGGGGAGAGTGCAGAGAGTGCAGGCGCGCCGTAATGGAGGGCTCCGGATTAATTTTGACCACCTGGGGATCTTTAATAACGTGCGCCAAAATCTCATACAAACGGGTGTTTTTGCTTTTCGCCTCCCTCAGAAAAGCGGCCGCCGCGGCCGGGAATCGAACCCGCATCCTCGTGCTCAGCAGCACAACGCCTTAGCCACTGAGCCACCGCGGCGGGTGAAGTGGGCTTGGGGCTTTTCAGCCACTCTGCACCAAACCCTGACAACCTATTTTGGGAAGCTGTCGCTATAAAAGGGTGGCAGTGCCTCAGGGCACTTTTCTGTTCTGCATTCACCAAGTGAAGTCACGTGTGATGCCAGTGGGTGATGTGTATGGATTGGTGGCTGTCTTTGAAAGGTGCCATGAAGACAAAATGCAACTTAGTAGGACTTGATTGCTGGCTAGTTGGTTCATGACGTACAAAGGAATAAGTTTGCGCAAAAGACGAGGACGAAGGGAAGAGAGGAAGTGAAGGGAAGAGGAAGTTGCGCCCATCTTGTCCTCTCTTCTCTTCGTCCTAGTCTTTTGCGCTAACTTATTCCTTCGTACAAAATGCAAGCTTGGTTCATTCGATGGATTGCCTCGTTTGAACTTAAAACAATAGTGACACCTTTTTAAATGCAAACTTCACTCATAAGAAATGTATAATGAGGAAAACAAAGAATGGCCGTGCAACACCCTGGCTACTTCTCCACACTGAACTGATGACGTATTATGGGCAGCTCGTTGCGATTGGCTTGAGCCGACAAAATCCAACACAAATTGAACAGGTTAAACAGGGATTGTAAGCTTGCAGAACGAGCTATTGGCGCACACATTTGGTGCAAATCTTTTTTATACCAGTAACCATGTTGGGCTAAGCAATAGAATTTATGAATGAACACAAACATAAAAGCATAGTGCGTACGGCGCGCACTATGCCGGCCGATGCTGCACAGCTGTCAAGCGTGTTGGTCTTGTCTGGCACGATGTTGGCCTACTGGCATAAGTGACGCTGCCACTTATGTGGCCATGCCTGTCGAGTCTTCCACAATACATAACGACACAATTACTATCAAGCGTAATAATAAGCCAGGTACAAACCCAGCCAGCAAAAAAACCGTATGCGGAGTGTGGTTCTTCGGCAATATCGTTACACCATCTATGAAGGAGACGGTAACTAGGCTAACCAAGAATACATTTTTGCCATGGGCAGCAGCCTCAGTGAACATACTAACTTTTGTTTTATAAACCTGCCCTGGATACGTCATTGTTGACATCGGGAAACACACAGTGCGGCGGTAGAATTGAAATTTTGGCTTAAATTGTTTAATTTCTCAGTGAACAAAGCATCATCTGCTGCTGGACAAGTGCTGAGGGCACTATAAAATGCCAAATTTTTCAAATCAAACACTTTTATTTTGTCTTCATACCCCTTAAAGCAAGAAGAGTATGGTAGCTTTGTGTGCTTCAACTCAAAGTAGTTGTGCTTGAGGTGGAAAATGGCATTCTCTTTAAGTGGTAAGGAAATTAGCAAATGGTTATGGTGAAACTGAGGACGTGGCACCATATCAGCGTGGCCCTTGTAACAAACTGTGTGACAGTACTCAAGTTGAGGGAAATATTGAGCATTCAGGTTGCCCATTCCCTCATTGGAGCTTTACCCGCTGCGGTGGTTCAGTGGCTAAGGTGTTGTGCTGCTGAGCACGAGGATGCGGGTTTGATTCCCGGCGGCAGTGGCCACTTTTCTGATGGCGGCGAAAAGCAAAAAACGCCCATGTGTACGAGATTTCGGCGCACATTAAAGATCATCAGGGGGTCAAACTTAAACTGGAGCCCTCCACTACAGCGCGCCTCATCACCTGCACTGCGTCGGCGCGTTTCACCCTACAATCAATCAATCAATCATTGGAGCTCGGGTGGTCTCAGTTGTCCAGGATGACAAGGAAATTTAAGGAAATTATTTCCATCGTCTACGACTTAACACGAGGGCACACCTTTTTTTTCCCCACATTGTAATAAAAGAAAACTTCCTGCAATACATAATGCTTTAGTGTAGTTCTAAGTGCACAGCAAATGCAGTAATTAAGAAGTTGTGAAACTTTTTTTTTTTTTTGCCGTTCTTGGAAGTAGTCGAGTCAGGGATCAGTTCCAGACAACCATCGTACTATGGACTTCCCAGTCAATGTGCAGTGCAGGTGTTGAGGTGTTTGCTTCTGTTGATATTTCTTTTCCTTTTATTTGCAAGTTTTTTTCATTACAAACGGTTCGTGTCTTGCCTTCCTCATCTCGAAGGATGGAAAAAAAAGGAATTATTATTACGATGTCGTGTGGAAAATACGATTACATTGTATGTTCTGTTCCACGTTTGAGGTGGAAAGGTCTTAATTTATAACATGTCATTTCTAAATTGCGAGGCAAGGTTTGGAAAACAAGGCTGGTATAAAACAGTGATAAAATACATGTAAAAGTACACCGTAAAAGTACACTGTGTAAAAGTACACTGTAAAAGTACACTGTTCCGCCTTCAGATACAAATAAACTTTCTGGTGTTTTGATTCCCTTTTCCCAGATTTCTGCCTGCTCGACTGTGTCTTCTCAGAAGTGCACCGAGTGTACTATGTGCTGGACATCATGTGCTGGAAGTCACATCCTGTTTTCGACAGCGAGGTGCGTACTCTTTTCACATGTTCTAAGTAATCGGTGAAAGCTGATCCTAACTGTCATTCTCATGCTGCAAGGCAGTTTTATTTCACTGCTTTTATAGTGTACTTGGCCGACTGCATTTTGTCTTGTTTAGGTGATCTAACTTCTCTGCCGTTCTGGCTGTGGCTTTTGTTTGTTTGGCAGCTTTTTTATCTTGAAGGGACACTGAAGTGATCTCTGAAAAACTTCTGGGATTACTTGTGGAAATTGTAGTCTGGCGTCCCAAGGCCATGTTTCGACCACGCTCGGTGCATTTACGCGACTTTATTTTGCAAAAAAAAAAAAAAAAATCAATTCCAAAGTGCTGTCCTGCTCTCTGAATCCGCCTTGCCGATTTCCTATGACGTTTCGTATGATGCATACTCAAGAAAGGTGGGCCCTGCCGCAGGCTCGCCAACCCTCCGACAGACTCAGTCAGCTGGCTGCCTGCGGGTCCTCGTCGCAATTCGTCCACTCAGCTAAAACTAAGCCACAACATGACTTGTGCGTCGAAGAATGTGCCTTTAGTTTGCTAGTTTGTAGACTGTATTGAGCTTAGTAATGTCTATGAAGTCATGGTAGCTCCACCCAAGTGCACATGTGACGCTTCACTGACTGGTACACTATTAAAAAATATAGAACCAATTGAAGGCGGCAGAAGAGTCTGCAAAATTAATATAAGTACTAGGGAATTAAAATAAACCGAAACTTTTATTGTAAAGCGCTTGTAAACTGGAACCACTTGTAACAGGGAAGCTGTCTAGCAAATCATTATTTTGCATGTCCGTAGTTAAAAATACCAAGAAAATGCTGAGCACTCGTGTGTGCGTGCCTCGTGGCGACCGCCCAGCGTCCCCAGCGCACGTTTGTCAAGCCAAGTATCCCCCCTAAGGGAGACTGGCCAAGATTGGCCACAAAAGGAAAAGAAAAGAGAAAACTCCGTTCGCCATAAACGGGGCAACACTTGCTCAGAACGAGAAAGAGATGTCATAGCGAATGCCCTTTAATGTGATGTCCAAAGATTAGCACTTCCAAAAAAATGAAGGAAGCTCACACTTACCGCAACAGTGGGGGATTCAAGGTAATTGCAGCAGCGAAGAAGTAAATTCACTGCAATCGTGTACTTAAACTGTTGTGATGGTTGTGACGGTTGCATACAGCTTCGCTATGTTCAATGTTCAAGTCTTACGAGTTAGTGTGAGCTGCCTTTTTTTTGGGGGGGGGGGAGGGGGGCTGAATTAGCACAGCCATCAGCAGCATGACCGCAGATTTGCGATCGCTTTTCCTGCCGAAAAAACACAAACAGGCTATATGATATATATACTTATATTTCCATCCCCGATGGCATTGGGGCTATGGCCGAGTCATCGCAAGCACTGGGGGCAGTGTGTTCTAATTCACAAGTTCGAATCACATAGAGCTTCTTTGTCGCGTGTGCTGCATGAATGGAGGCTGATCTCTAGGAACTAGCCCAACTTCACTTCAAGTTGGCAGCATCTTTGTGTTAATTTAATTGCACGTAATTTCAACACAGTAATGTTACAACAGCACTGCAGAAGGGGAAGTGCATATCACCTGATACAGTCGCCGATTATTTATTTGGACGCTGAAAATTCGGACACCTTCGCGGCGTGGCGACTTGACCCATTGAAGTACATGTTTATCCACGACCGATAGTTCGGACAACGCACTGCACACCGTTCGATTTTTCGGACTCCAGCTTCGGTGCCTCTCACGGTGTTCTCACGGGACCTGTGTCGCCACCTGGCAGAGGCGCGGCACAACAGAAGGGAGTTGTCAGACTGCCTGAACTGTAGAAATCGAAAAGGCCCGTACGTGTTTGCGAATTTTGGCCATTGTCACGTCTGTCGTTTTCTGTGCTTTGTGTACCGTTGTGTTTGTTGCTTGGCATGCTAAGACTGATCTCCTGAAATGGCCCCGACATTACCCGTGCCACCACGGCCACCCGTGCCATCAGGAGCTTTCAGGAGTTAAGAAACAAGGCAACTGCCACACACTAAGGTGGAGAAAAAAATCTTGATTGATTGATTGATTGTAGGGTTTAACGCGCCGACGCAGCGCAGGCGGTGAGGCACGCCATAGTGGAGGGCTCCGGATTAATTTTGACCACCTGGGGATCATTGACGTGTGCTGAAATCTCGAACACACAGGTGTTTTTGCTTTTTGCCTCCATCATAAAAGCAACCGCCACGGCTGGGATTCGAATCCACGTCCATCAGAAACCGTGTCCATCAGCTCACGAGCACAACGCCTTACGCACTAGCCATCGCGGCGGGTGGAGAAAAAACAAAAAATTAAAGCCGTTCCATTCAATGTGAAAGCTGTCAGAAGTGCAGAGCGGTGATTCGCCAAAATGGGCTGCAGCGCTGTTATCCGCTCACTACCGCATTTCAAATTTCCCGCCTTTGCAGTGCTCGTGCGCCCCCTGCCCCTGCCTGAAACTGCACCAGCGGGAGTTCTGTTCTTCTTGTGCTTGCATTAAAACCTCACAGCTGAGATGCTGCCTGCGGCAGCATCCGACATTTTCGATGACCTCTGTGCTAGCAGTGTCGATGTTGGAGCGGCTAAGTTTGAAGATTTCTCCAACGTAGATATTGCCGTTCTGCCATGTTCCGAGGTGGATGATGACGAAATCATACGCCAGGTCCCTGAATTGGCGCAGATGGACCACAACTCCGATGATGACATGCCACCAATGGCAGAGGTGTCAAATGATCAAATACTCATCTTGCGTGAGCCCTTACTTACAGTGGTATTGTCTGCCTACAGTGACGGACAAGCGCTGGCGGAAATACAGGCGGACTAAGTCGTGCGTAGGCGTGCGTGTGTAGAGACACACATACATACATTTTTCCAGCCGTTGGGCCAATGAAGTTTTTTTTTTTTTTTTTTCAGTGATTTTTTTTTTTTTTTTTTCGGACTCTCGATTATTCGGACTTATCGGTGATTCCCGTCGAGTCCGAAAAAACGGTCGGCAACTGTATTGCGCAGCCACTCAAGGAAGCTTGGGAAGCTACCATTGCCGAATGCGTTGCGCTCTCATAAATGTCTCGCCTTCTGAGGGTAATCCCACAACCACTTCGGTTTTACATGCTTCATATTAACAGGGCATGTTGCCATGACCGACTATGCTTGTAAGGCTTAGTGCAATGATTGAAACAGCATCACAACACTTGATCAACTGAAACAAACCCACGTTTTTATTTCCAGAAGCTAAAAAAATAGCACACATGTTTATGAGGATATTGCTGCTGCACTGCCGATTTATTCAGTAGACTACTTAAAACACGGCTCAAAACACTCTAAATTTTAAGTTGAGGAGACACTTCGAACAGCCTAGGAACAGTGCCGGGCTCCATCTTTAACTTCTCACGTTGTAAAGACACACCGCTGCAAAGAGCGTCTCCTTTTATGATGAAATCGCTTCGAACAACGTCTGTGGCATCAAAATGCTTTTCACATACACGGACATGTTTGGAGTCATAGAAAAAGCCTGTACTGTGTGGCTCGACTTCTTCCACCAATCAACGTCACTCAGTATACAAAACGATACACGGCAAGTCTTTGGCATTTTCGCCCACTGTTCCCATGCATATGATAAAAAACGTGACATATGCAACTTATTTGGAACTACAAATACAAACCGCCGATTCCACCGCAGTCCGCGGCCGCCTAGTTTCTTCGACACAGCACGCAGGTCTTGTTTGACCCCCACGGTTCTTCCAGTACCGCCACTCAGTGGCAGTTGCAACTTATGAACCTCTTCCATTGTGTTACAGCGCATTTTCCTGAACAAAAAAGCATTGAAGGACTCTTTTTAACAGTTACCCTTGCCTCTTTTTCTTCCCGCCTTCTAAAGTGCAGCATAGAGGAGGCGAGTGCACGTGAGGCTGAACCTGGTCACTGTCTCCCTGATGTTGCAGGCCGAGTTTCGGTTGTACTGGAAGGACGAGAAGCTGAGCGAGGTTCTGCAGCCTGCCGAGTTTCCCGAAGGCAGCAGGCGCTGTCGATTTGTGACTCTGCCCCACCATCCTTGCACACCGGAGGCCATCCACAGCCTCATGAACTCACCGCTTCCTTTCATGGATGAGGTGTGTTGGAAACCACTGATGTGGGCTTGTTTAAGTATCCAAGGCCTTAAAAGAAAACAAATGCTTGAGTTATAAAAGCAGATGTTCTCAGTTGTTTCTCTACCTCGCACTTCCGGTCGTCACCTGGAATTCAGAAATTGGGGAGTGAGTGTAAACGTCATTAATTCAAACCTGTTTATAACAGCAGTGTGTTTAGGCTAGGCACTGTCAGCTTTATCGTGGGCTTGGTGAAATAAACCGCTTATCGTAATGCTGAAGTGCCATGCTATGGGTTCTAACAATTAAATTTGTTTAGCATAAGCCACCTCAGAAAACAAAAAAATAATCAAAGCCCCGTTCTTGAAAGAAAGTTTGTTAAAACGTGGAGCTGCTTCGACCGTGTTGGAATAGGGCAATCAGATAGACGTCGGCTTCATGACGCAAGGACACAAGTTCCATTCCGACCACAGGAAGTGCTTTTTTGCTTGAGGCACTTTGTGTAAAGTAGGCTTTCCTTCAGTGCATTTTGGCACGACATCAAATGCCATCAAGAGAAGCATAGCAGGCTTCACTTTAAAAAAGGTGGGATATTCTGGAGCAAGCGTTAATGTGTGGCCTTTTTAAGTACCGTGTAATTTTATGCCTGTTGTTTTGTAACACCACAAAAACATATTTTGATTTGCCGTTATGCAATGAATTTAAATGCATTTCTTGCATATGTACTTCAGAAACTTCCATTTGCCTAACGTGAAGCAAACAGAAAAAAACCTGCATATTTTTTTACTATGAGAGAGTTAATATAGTTGGTTCCCATTTTCGTTACCTGCTTTAATGTTAATGCCTCAAATCCGGCCCGGCATATTTTCTACAGAACTCGGTTACAACAGTAATGATTGCAGGGGTGAGACAGCTGCGCATATTGCGCAGTTTTGATACAAATTGGTTTTCCTGCGCCAGGCTGCTCCAAAAGCTTGAAAATTGCAAAAATTGCGCCAAACTGCTCCAAAACAGTCCGAGAGCCAAGGATTTTAACGCTCCCGTCACTTTCAGTGGGAAAAATGCTTAGTGATGGCGTAATTTTCCAGCACCCCCAATGTCATGCTGTTTGTAAAGGTTTAATTTATTGATCATTCAATAAAATACCGGCTTAAAATTGTCCCCGAGACAGTTTTTTCAAAAATGACAATGACGGGTTGCACATGTTATAATAGTCTCCGAGTTTTTAATGTTTTTCCATCGAAAAACATTGCAAATTCCTGCAGAAAAAATACTTCTGTGTACGGAGGCGACAAACTGCTTGTGCAAGTTGATGAAAAAACAGCAATTTTCGGAGCGCCGTATCTCCGGAACGACATAACTGGGCGTCGCCATCTTGGTGTGGTGAGATTGGAAAACGTGGCCGCCGGGCGAAGAAGTTGCTCGGGGTTCAGGCAGAGTGCTCTTCGCCGATTTCTGCCGTGGTTTTGGTTATGGGGGTGGCTGGGTTTGCATTTAGTCGTTTGAGTTGCTGCGGGAAGTTGCGCGACTCGAAAGACCGGAGTTCATCAAAAACAACGTGATGCCCACGAATTCGCCATGTTTTGGCCTGGAGTGTGAGGAGCAGCTTGTGCTTGAAATGAAATTTCGGACTCATTGCAGTGTTATGAAACGCTGAGTTATTGCTGCCTGTGACAGCGAGCTCGCGAGCCGCGGGAATGGGGCGATCGACACTGCCGAAGTGGCGGCGCAGGCTAAATCGCCGCAAAATGTTCAAGCAGTGTCCAATAGCGGGACGGGCTATTATTGCACGCCGGGCGAACTAATGGTTCACCTATCGGAAGTGAAATTTAATGCAAAGAGAAAGGTGGCTAGACATACCACCGTTACTCAAATTACGGTCGTAGTGAATGTGCACTTTGGGGATTGAAATGAGGGCTGGTGGAGTGCGACGATTGTAAGGGACCTTCGCTTTGCGCAACTTTTGCCGGGGCTCTCTACTTTTGTGCGTAAGGCCGATTATGGGATTACAAAAATATTAATTTCGGCATCCACATGATAATAAAAATGCCTTACGATTGCGCAGTTTTTCAATTCAATATCTTCGACGGCACTCCAGGCTATCTATGCACACATCCTAAGAAGTAAAAAAAATGGCTTGTAAAAAGGTAGTGCAGTTCGTACCTTGTGATGCTCCGGTAGAAAAAACTTTATTAAAAGGCTGTTTCAGTGTTATGCACGTTCGAACCCTATTAAAAAGTGCAGTTTTCTCCTCCAAGTTGCCAAAAATGTGATTTTTTAGGCTCCGGAGGTGACATAATAAATGTCGTTCTTCTGCTCCAAATCAAGGTTCTTCTGCTCCAAAATCGAAATTTCGCTGCTCCAAAAACTGCTCCCAAAACAGATTTAGCTGTCTCACCCCTGTGATTGTAAGAATGTCATTTTCTACTAAGGTAAGTGCAGATTAATTGGCTCAGTTTTCACTAGTACAGGTTCAAGTAAAACATGGAGGCTTCACAGATCCCAAAATCACATTGCTTGTAGACTGAACAAGTCTGACATCATTTAGCCACAAAATGGGGTGTGGGCAAACAGACACTCCGCTTTCAAAGCAAACATGCAAACATCCAATTAAAATTATCACAGCTTTTGTGTACAACATAGTTTCTGCCGTCTGCTAGAAAGAGGAGGAATGCTGGCAGTATAATTTTATTCACCAGGTGCCGGGAGCTGCATTGGTGAGGCTGCCGCCCACTGTGAAATGAACAGTGCATTAGGGGGAACACAACCTTTACCACACTTATAAGTTCAAGTTGTCCGCAACCAGCTAGCTAGAATCGAGCAGGGGAGAATGAAGCGATGGCTGCAACAACACATGCATAGCATTCTGCGTTGTGTTCATTACCTGAACTGCAAATTTACATTTGTGTGGGTTCTACGTGTAAAAATGTGTCATGTACGTGACTTCAGAGAAATCCGAGAAAAAATTTTCCGGAAGGAATCATGACGCAAGTGACGCGAGCTGACATAATTGGCTGTAAAGATTGTTGCCCTTCTTGTTATTCTCCTGTACCATTGACAGCTAGATGGCCTGCTGTTCTACCACAAGAGGGCTCATTACTACGAGGGGGTCTCGCCTCTGGTGGGCTGGCTCAAGCCATACATGGTCCCAGAGATGCTGGGCATCGCAGTCAGCCCCTACTACCTCGAAAAGCAGCCCCCCGAGCAAGAGAGAGCACTGAAGGACAAGCTGGAGACCAACAGGTCCCGAACACGAGAAAAGGTCAAGGCTGCTCAGTCACGTGACCAGAACAACGAAGCAGATCCCAGCGCAGCCCACTCGAATAGCCAAAACGGTGAAACAGAACTGGCAGCTGTGATGGAGGCGTAATTTCAACAGATTTTGCAGTGGGCATGTTGTTAACAGATGATGGTCTCCTTGAGGCATTTGATGTGAGGGTTAATGGAGCGTGTGAAGTGTGCCAAGTGTTCAGTGGCTCGATGTTCTGAGAAGGTATATCTGTTGTATAAGCAAGTGAAGGTCTTGCAGATAGGTGGTTTAAAACATTCCTATCAATCTGTCGGTGAGTTCAGTCAATGGGCTTTGCACAAATCTAATTTTGTCTAGGCTAAACAGGACAAATTGGGATTCAGGCACACGATGCATGTTCCATTTACCATGTGCTGTTTGCCATCAGGCTATCTGTATAATGTGTAAATATAGTCATTTGTTGTGTGCATTGAGTCATTTGTACATAAAAAAACATGTTTGAAACCTACCTTGGTCAGTCATAGCATCTTTTCATTACATGATATTCTTTTACCTCACTAAGTGAACTGCTTCTAGTTGACTGGTGTATTCTGTTTGTGAGCACATTGTTAATCACACTGCTTATAATGATCTAATGGCGAGGCACAGAATTTGATCTTGATGAACATAGGTGTAAGTGCCGGCCTAAAAGGGAAGAAAACGTTACCTGTACGGTCATATGTCAAACAAGTTTTCTTCTCACGATTTGGGGATAGGGTGTCTTGCCATCAATGCATTGGATGTTTGTGATTGCAGTAGACCTTTTTATACCACCTTGGTGGAGCTAAGAATGCATTGACTGCATCTGTTGTAATGCAAAGCCTTTCTTGAGGCTATAAGAGCAAAATGCACGGGATACTGCTCCAGTAATAAGATGGGTCGAGTGCAGATTCCCCTCTTCATTTTACTCCTCGCTAAGGGGAGAAACGAGATCTACACGCTGCCGGTGTCCGTCTTGCTCTTCATATGCCACCAAAAACAAAGAAGAAGGGGAGTGGGTGTAACAATGCTTTGCATCCAGAAAATAACTATGGAATAGTTCTGACTGATAATTTGATGAACGACATTTGTGTAGGACACCGGCAAGACCTGCGGTGCTTTATACGGGCTGTGGCTGAATGGAAACAATATTTTTTAATGCACTACACCTTCATTGTTCCAGTATGTATAACCCACAGAAATGCTGCTTGGTGGTAAGCTGCCATAGTTGTGCTGCCAGGCGCCGTGCAAGGGGGAGGCAATTGGTTTGGTGGCCTGGTGTTTGAACGCACATACAGCACTAAACCAAAAAATATTTAGCGCGCCAAGAATGCTACAAACCTCTGAACCATGACACCTTGCACCACTACCTGACAGCTTGTTTTTCATAGTTGGTGTCGACCTTTTCTCATAGGATGGACAAGACTGCAGTTGGTTGCAGACTATTGCTCAGTATTTTGCAAAATTGAGAAACCTAATTGGCCGACAACAAAAGACATTGTTGGTGTCTTGTCACTCCATATGTAAAGAATATTGGTTCCAAAAACCACACGCACTGATAAAGTCTCGCAGTCCACTGAACCAACGCCGCCTGTGTAAACATTGCCTAATGAGATCTGCAGTGCGCCCCAGAAGGGCACCCCATCGCGGCTAAGACGTGAGCGAAACAGCTCTTGAAACCCAACAAGCAAGGTGACAGACACACGTCGTAGATGTGGGTGCAGCGTTCGCGACTCGCAAGCAGTGATGTAAGGCGGGACGTCCGCAGGCGCGCGCCACCTAGCGGATGAGTGCCTGAACTAAGCGTCCCTACTGTTCTTATTGGAAAGCAGCCGACGCGTTAGGCAATGTTTATACAGGCGGCGTTGACTGAACAATGGGATTAATACATGCCACATCGAGCGCTTATTAAACTCGGAGCAATTAAAGTAAGTGAGTGAGTGAGTGCTTTATTGATACAGAAAGTGGAAAAGAAGTGGACTTGGGGTGCCATACAAAGGGCAAAACAATTCTTAAAGAAGTGCAATGACATCAGTGTGTGGCTGCTGTCACACAAGACCATACCAGGTATTAGTGGCTTTTCACCTGGAGGCGAAAAGCAAAAACGCCCGTGTGTTCGAAATTTCGGCGCATGTTTAAGATTCCTAGGTGGTCAAAATTAATCCGAAGCCCTCCACTACGGCGCGCCTCATCGCCTGCATTGCGTCGGCACGTTAAACCCTACAATCAATCAATCGATTTTCACCCGGTAGGTTGCAAATCGTCCACTACCTAGGACTACTGTGCCAGCTGCTGCTAAAGTGCTCACACCACGCTGTAATAATTGGGAATTCAGGGCTAGAAACAAAGCCTACAGTTCACACAGCCAGGAACAGCCTTACAGTAAGTATCCCAAATGGTGAAGCAAAATGTGGCACAAGGGTCCAGTTGGCCGTGCAGCTTGTTCCTTAATTAACTTATCGGAATGTCATCTGGAATCACCCAGCCTACTTGAAGCCATCTACAGCCAGCAACTACGTCCAGGAGCGGACACCGGATCCCATCTCCAGGCCGACTTCGAGCTCAAAGGAAGGTGTGGCCGTGCTGTGGGTTGCCAAATGTGGTGCTTCCATTCAGGGAGTGAAGGAGTGGTGTGCGGTGCATGGAAACCAGTCAGGGAGAGTCAGGTGCATACTGAAGGGGAAGCAGTGGAACTCTACGCCAATAAACCGTAGTACTATTCATACCTGCATTGGCTATCACATACTGTAATAAAATTGCAGTACTTTCCTGTCAGAGGAATTGGAAGCAAAGGCATCTTAAAAGGATGGAAGCATCGTTGGAGCAGCTGTCGTTGAATGTGCCCCTACTCAAGCTAACAAGGACTGGAAAACTTGCAGCTGTTCAACATGAGTAGGAAGAATACAATTCGGTCGAGTGATGCGGGTTTACCTGCCCTCGTCTGGTTTGAGGAGGACCAAGACTCTCCTCAATCTGCTCATTAGCAAGGAATGGTCAGGACCATGTGTTGGTTGTTACATGCGATACCTACGACATATCACATTCTCAAGGGGAACATTGGCATGCCATTGCGCTTTGTCACAATCATTAGGAAGAGGCATTCGTTAAAGAAGTCCCACTGTTGCTGGCAACATTATGAATAGGTATTCGTGCAGCGTCCACACGAACCATCTAATCCTGCCATCGCCGAAAGTGAGTGAGAATGGAGGAGTATAGCAGAGGGGAAGGAGAAATTTTCCTCCTTGGGAACAAGCGTAGTACATACTGGCATAAGCAGTATTTATGATTAGAACAAACTGCAGTACGTACATTTTGGCGCTTTCTGGAATGCCATCACCATGCAGGGTTCGCCTGCAAGTGTGCTCACGAGCTGAAAACTCTGGCACGAAGGTTGCAATCAAAGGTTTGCAACGTCAACCATAACTGCATACAACTAGCTCTCAACTATTCAAAATTGCAGCTGCCATGATGCTGCAACTGCCGCCACACGTAATTAGCCATGTCTTGCTATACATGCTAACAAAATGTGAGCAAATGTCCCGATTTAAGCGGGATATGTCCCGGTTATACGGCGGTGGTCACGCTGTCCTGGCAGTCTTCTTGGGGGGCAGGTGTTTTGTCCCGCCTTAGGCCGAAAGCATGGAAGACGGGTATCAAGCTCTGCGTCATTAGGCTGAAAAGCTGGAGGAATGGAAGAGCCAAAAGAAACCGCTTGAGGAACTTCAAAAAAACAGTGCAGATGACGGGACTAAGCAAGAAACACACAAGACACCGCCTGTGTTGTGTTACTCAATTAGTCCTGTCGTCTGAGCTGTTTTTTTTTAAGTTACAGTGTACCAACAAGCCATTCAGCACAGCCTCCTGTGTTTGAGGAACGGTGGGTGGATGTGCTTCAGCACTTTGAAACAAATGACGTGCCTTGCAAAAATGCACCAGTTGAAAGGGAGTTTTTCTTGGATGATTAAGATGTGGACTGGTGCAGAGAAGGCGCAGCTTCGTTTGACCACACTCAAAGCAATGCTGTTACTTAAGCTGAATCTGCACATGACGTTAAGGGGTACTACAGATACGTCAGACAAAACGAAGGTTTAGGGCAATTCATTCAAGCAAGAAGTATCATGCAGATGTAGTAATAGAAAGTGCAATTTGTCATTTAAGCTACATGCCACGTTCTGCCTTACACCCCCTCCCCCTTTACCCTCGTCCCAATTTGGGGTCCCAGGAATATTGTCACTTTATGCGAACAGCTAACCAAAGCAGCAGGAGGCGGGCAGCATGTGCCCTGTGTGCATATCTCCAGGGTCCCGGCTGCCAAGCGCCCTTGCCATTTTTGGAAATACAGAACGTAGTGTCTGGAGTGCCATCCGATGGCTCCTTGCATGGGCGTTGGAGTGCGTCTGGCGGCGTTACGAATTTCATTCAAGCAGCGTGCGACACGAACTTGCGAGAGCGGCTTTCGCAAACTAAGCGGCTCGTCGCCGCATTATAGCAGATGACATGCAGTTGCTTCCGTCTCATGCTGTAAGAGCACATGTGCGGATGCCTCGGATTGTCACCACTTGTATTCCTTGGAAGACCGTCGTTAATTTCGGCTGTCAAGGCACCGCACCTTTTTTTTCAACAGCACGCGATCACAACCAAAACATCGAGATACTCGGCGTGTCCACGAGGTAGCGGATGAAAGCCAGTGTTTATTATCAGTTTCGTATCTAGGAACATCAAAGTTCTTGGATACGAACGGAGTTACAGAGTTACGATAACATTATAGTTGCGGCTCTCTTCAAAATTCAGCAGGACTTTTCACCGTGCGGTGTTCAACATGCGACGTAACAGAAGGCATCAAACATGTCATCTGCATGTGCTCAAAATTACAGTGGCAAGGCAGACTGTCCTAACATCTCTGTGTATGCCGCACCACCCAGCCTTGAACTGAGGGCAGTTTTGGGTCCTTTGTTGGACCCACGCCAGGCCGTACGGGCTACCAAAGCTCCGTTGGTGTTCTTGCAGAGCACTGGCTTGGACCAAGTGTTTTGAATATTACTTCACTGCCAAACTCTTTGTATGCACATGTGCTTGAAAATTTGTGTGCATCACCACACTTTTTTTATTTATTCATTTTAATTCACAGACCCTCATGTTCTTGTTTCCTCATCTGGCGTAGTGTAACGGACTCGTGCACATCGAAATCATAAGGCACTCAGTAGACGAGGTCAGGATAGGGTACGAGGAACTTCTTGGTTGGAAGCTCGCCCCCGTTGCAGTACCACATAGAAGGACGGTAGACCTGGTACAACTCGTACCACAGGCGGAGGTACTCGGCGTCCTTGCGGGCTATGGTGACTTGTATGCCAAGATTTTGTCCGGGAGGCCACCCAATAGCTATCTGATAACGTCTATACTTGGCGGCAGAAAGTTAGACGTGCAGATGAGATCAAAAAGTTTGCGGGGATAAATTGGTCACAGTTGGCAAAGGACCGAGGTGATTGGAGAATAATGGGAGAGGCCTTTGCCTTGCAGTGGGCGTAGATAGGCTGTTGACGATGATGATGATGATGATGATGAACGTCTATACTTGTCCAAGCTTTTCACGAGGTACGATTCCTTGTCGAGGTAGACGCCTCCGTACTTTTAGAGAATCCTTATGCGAACGATGTCCGAGGCGTGCTGAACAGAACTTAACTCTTTACCGAAGATCATTTTTGGGTTTTCGACGTATCGGAGGCTTAATCGAGGAATGTCCTTGATGTGCTTCCAGGAAGAGCTCCGTTCGGTTGCACTGCATTTGTCGCAGTGGATCATCAGCATATCCGGCCTTTGCTGGATCCACGCTGCCCGAATGCACATGACTTCAATGAAAGAAAGAGTCTTGTTGCCAAGTCTTACGAAGTGTATGAAGTTCAAAACGTACTGGTCTTCGTCAGCGGTAACATTTACCTCCGCTACTGGCAAAAACTAAGAGAATAAATCTGGCACAGGGTGCCTGGGAGTCTGGCCTAAATGAAGAAAAACCGCAATTCCCCGGCAGATGCAGAGAACTTCGCTGAAAGCAACCAAGACTGAGCATCTCATATATATTTTTATATTTTTTATTTGAACTTACTGCGCTATTCACAGTGCAGGCTTGCCGAAGAGTCAGTTATTTATTTATTTATTAGTTTATCCACATCGCCATTACTGGCATTACAGCGGAGGGGTACACATGTGAAAAATTTCAATGCAAGGAAAAACAAACAGAGTAACAACGTCCAATTTACACTAATACATGCGTACACATGCACTTTCACAAAGCCTTCACAAACGCTTCATTATCAACAATACTGACATCTTGGGAAAGAAAGATAACTTAAACAACTCAGTTTTGCTGCGATATTCATGTACTTTATGGTTGTGGTCGTGTCGCTGCGATATGTAGTGTGGTGAAAGTAAGTACTTATCACGGGGTATCCTAACTTGATTGTAGTAAATATTATGAAAGAACTTTAACTGCAACTTTTTGCTTCTTAGTTCTAGCAATACACACCCCAAGGTCTCTTTTAAATTCGTCATACTTTGAAGTCTCGCGTAATTTCCAGAAACATAGAGCTGCTATAGGTTCTGTACTTTTTCCAATACACGTACTTTTTGGCAGTGTTTTTAGGCGAAACATCTGTCGCTATTGGATTCGTCTTCGGAGTTTCGGAATTTCGGCCTGGCAACTACATCATAGAGACTACATCAACTACGTCACTGCCGGGAATGGTGGGATACATCGCCGCCATGTCGGAGCACCGCAGCGCACTCCCCGCGCAACCATAGAGAATCGGGAAAGCGACAGCGAGTTGGCGTTTCACTATGGTCATGTGCGCTATTGTGGGGTGCTCGAACCGCAGCAAGTCAAAGGCGAGAGCGAATTCGTCGAACACCAGCCTCTTCCGCCTACCGACAGTAGTGACAAATCAATGCGAGAGGACGAAGGAGCTCACTGCAAGACGGCGAAGCATGTGGCTATCGCGCATCAAACGAGCTGACCTGAACCCGAACAACCCTAACATTCGAGTCTGCGGTGCCCACTTCGTGACAGGTAAGCCAGCAACGTTTACAGTAAATCGAGGCGTCGCGTACGATTGCAGATTTTTTTTATCGTGCTTGCAGGCAGGCCAGCCAAGCTATGGGAGGAGGCGCACCCTGACTGGGCGCCGTCGCTTGCACTTGGGTACGCCAGGAAACGCGGGTGTACCGAGCGTTCTGAGCGATTGAACCAGCGACGTGCAGTGAAAAAGACAGCTGAGGCCGACGCAGCCGCGGTGGTGGCACTGGACGCGGCGTCCACGCAGCCGATGGACCCCAGCTACAACGGGGACGTCGCGGCCGTTCCAGATCGTGACGGCGGAGTCAACGAGCACGAAAATGAGACAGGTCAGTCTTTTCCCCTTTTTTCTGAATCCGCAAAACTACAGTGTAGTTAAAAGTTGTACGGCTATGGGCATTTCTCAGATTTCTTTAGCACAAAAAGGTCCACCCATTCTCTTCACAGCACTGTGCTAAAAATTGCGGAAAACGACGAGGCTGGCATGAACGAAACTCGCATAACTGTGCTTTGTTCTATGTTTGCTTTTCACATATCACGTTCGTCGTTTTGTGCAATTTTTAACGTCAGGTTTCTTTGAAACAGTCTTCCATGCACTTAGCAAAATTGCCTCAGAGTAGCAGTTTTTTTTTATTATTTCAGGCATTGCTGTGCTGACCGACTTGACGATGGGGGACATGGCTGCCCTGGAGCAGCAATGTGTGGCACTGAATGACAGGATACACGCCCAGCAGAATGAGATTGAGCGCCTTCAGTTGACGGAAGAGGCCTTCAGGACTTTCAAAACAAGGGTTACCTTCTACACTGGGATGGGAAACTTTGCACTTCTGCTGGCCTTGTTCAGCCAGATGGAGGGGTACGTCGCGCATTGTGCTAACAGCTTGACGAAGTTTCAAGAATTCGTCCTGTTTTTAGTGAAGCTGAAGCTGAATTTGCAGAACCTTGACCTGGCCTTCTGGTTTGGTGTTTCAGAGTCCGCGGTATCGCGCATCTTTCACAAATGGCTGCACGTCGCCTACTGCAGGCTGAAGTCGCAGATTGTGTGGCCTGGGCGAGATGTGCTGCAGCGAACGATGCCACAGGCATTTTGCGACTCTTTTCAAGATAATCTTGCGGTAATCATTGATTGCTTTGAGTTGAAGATTGAGAGGCCGTCATCTTTTTTGCTACGAAGCGAAACATGGTCCCAGTGTAAGGGAAGCAACACAGCCAAATTTTTAATTGGAATAGCCCCTCAAGGTGTTGTCACATTCATATCTGAAGGGTGGGGAGGGCGGGCCAGTGATAAACACATCATGGAGCATTGCGGTCTACTAGACAATTTACTCCCTGGTGACGTGGTACTTGCCGATCAAAGTTTCAACATGTCTGAGAGTGTAAGCTTTTACTGTGCTCGACTTCACATCCCAGCATTTACCAAGGGCAAACGGCAGCTCTCGGCCGAAGAAGTCGAAGGCACCAGGAAGCTCTCAAATGTCCAAATTCATGTGGAAAGAGTTATCCGCCTCATCAGGAACAAGTTCGATATACTAAAGAGTGTTCTTCCGGTTGAATACGTTGCGCACCGACCTGGAGATGATGTGACGCCCATCGACAAAATTGTCACTGTGTGCTGTGCGCTGTCAAATCTCTGTCCTTCGATTGTTGCGGAACAAATAGAAGCTAATTATGGGCAGGCTTCTTAACCTGTGGGCTGGCAATGTGGGCAACGTTCTATTATGCAGCTCGTGGACACGTAAGCACTTGTGAGTTGTGGATGCAAAAGCAATAATGTCAAACTTAACACTGCTGAGTGCTGCTTTGTGATAGTGTTGAGCCTAACGGCATGCCAAGCAATGCCGAGCTCTGTGTGCACTAGTCGCCCATGGTTTGTAAGTCAAAGCCCGCAATGCATGCAGCAAGTGTGGCTTCAGTAAGCTACAGTTGTGGAGTTTAAGTGGATGGGGTGTGCGTGCTTGACTCGCATCTTGGGGACCTGAGTTGGAATCCCACCCAGACCCAAATTTAACTAATTTCGTTTGCTTTCGTTTTCTGTGCGCTGTGGGCTGTTGGAGGATGTGTGTCGTATTAGACACCAGCTGTTCCGCCTAATGCGTTCCATTTGACGCTTTGCAGTCTGAAACGTTTACCTGCTTTCCGGCCGTTCCATTCCACAACCATTTTGGAAATTTCTGGCACCACGAATAAGAATACAAACTGTGCAAAAAAAACTCGTTTTTTTTTTTTTTTTTTTGCGTTGTGCTTGCAACTTTTTTACCAATGTTTGAGCAGCATGTGCAACCGCTTAATAAAACATTCTGGGTGCAGGCTAGGGTTGTTATTGCAGGTTTTGCAGAAAAACAGTTTCCCTTCTGCCGCTTTTTGTTTTTAAATCGCTGCAAACAGCGCATAGCCTTACAACGGGCAGCTACGGCTGTTTTGCTTTGTCAGGACAGACCTCGAAAGGTTAATGCTTTTGCGCTAACATGTGCCTTTAAAGGCATATTGTTGGCTGCACATCCTAAGTGGCATGTTCAGTGGAAGCATTAGCTATATCACTACAATTTTGTCGCACTAAATCATCTTCATGATGGAAAAAAAAATAGCGCAAAAACAACAAAGTAGAAAAAGAAGGGAGACAGGACACGCACTGTCCTGTCTTTTTCCTAGTTCATCGTCTTTGTACTGTTTTTTTTTTTTTATCATTAACAAGTACCAATTAGCCCAATTGACAGTCCTTCTGCACTAAATCACCTTGCTCATGAATGTGGAAACTTGCTTTGGCTTTGTGGTCCTTGTGTATTTTGGCAATAGTAGTGTGTATTATGCCTTATGTCTGTATGTTGGCTTAGTCTTAAAGGTGATGTGAGGTCCTTATAACTTCCTATTTCATACTGGCCACCGGACACGTGCTACAGCCCTTTGCATATGTTAGATTATGAGACCTCTCTTTTCGAATGAAATGCTGCATTTCCATTACCAGTCTATTATCAAGCAGTTAGTTGCCGGTGGCTGTTTTAGAATAGACTTGGCAGCTTTTAACACCAGCATATAGCCTGTATTCAATAGCGAGGCACGCATGCAGGTAACCATGTGAGTGCGCCGCTACTGGTTACGTCGGGCTCCGCAGGATGGCGGTACTTGTCCGTGCTAAGCGCACGATATGGGTTGGACATTCAAAGCTCTAGCTCGCCGAACCCAAAGTAATGCCTCGACTTCAATGTGAGTGCGATTAATAACAACTCTGTTGACACCACCGTTGAGAATCTGGTTGAAACGGAGCAGACGACGCACGCCGGTGTTATCTTCAGCGTGCGGCCGCAGTGGCACAAGCCGCGCCATGTCCGTGGCGCTTCGGCCATGTCTGTGGCCATTTCAGTGTTGCCAAACGAAGAAATTGACAGCTAAACTTTTCAATGAATACCACCTATACGGGCTTTCTCTTTGTGTAGTGTTTTAACCTTGTATGCAACA
This sequence comes from Haemaphysalis longicornis, assembly GCF_048455015.1. NCBI lineage: Eukaryota > Metazoa > Arthropoda > Arachnida > Ixodida > Ixodidae > Haemaphysalis > Haemaphysalis longicornis. The sequence goes on from NW_027526295.1 coordinate 235,165,390, forward strand.
TTTTGCCTTGCTTTTCTGAATGAGTTAACCTGTATAGTAACTTCGTTTTGTCTAATGTTCAGTTTTGACTGTAGTTGTGCAGAAATAAAATGCACCACTCTAGTATGAAGATATACAGGTCACTGTAGATTTTTTCAGGTGCTTTATTGAATCAGTTGCAAGAAATATGTACAAGTCTCGCATTCCCGAGATCTAGGAAAGAACATTAAACATGGGTAAAGTGGCTCTCCCAATTCAAAATTATGAATATTTAGGAAATAACATTAAACATGAATGAAAGGACTGTGCCAATGAACGACAACTGAAACTGCGAAACGGGAGACAATTATAGACCTACATGTTCATGAATGTATACCAGCTATGGGTACCTTGCGTCAAGCACAATCACACGTTGTCAACTTAAGCCCTTAAGTGTGGAAGGAAATTGGTTGAAAAAAAAATGTCTGGGTCACATACACTGAAGAGATGACTTTCAACAAAGGATCAAAACCAACTGAAAACAGTGTGAAAACATTTTGCCTTGCTTTTCTGAATGAGCTAACCTGTATAGTAACTTCGTTTTGTCTAATGTTCAGTTTTGACTGTAGTTGTGCAGAAATAAAATGCACCACTCTAGTATGAAGATATACAGGTCACTGTAGATTTTTTCAGATGCTTTATTGAATCATTTGCAAGAAATATGTACAAGTCTCGCATTCCTGAGATCTAGGAAAGAACATTAAACATGGGTAAAGTGGCTCTCCCAATTCAAAATTATGAATATTTAGGAAATAACATTAAACATGAATGAAAGGACTGTGCCAATGAACGACAACTGAAACTGCGAAACGGGAGACAATTATAGACCTACATGTTCATGGATGTATACCAGCTATGGGTACCTTGCGTCAAGCACAATCACACGTCAACTCAAGCCGTTAAGTGTGGAAGGAAATTGGTTGAAAAAAAAATGTCTGGGTCACATACACTGAAGAGATGACTTTCAACAAAGGATCAAAACCAACTGAAAACAGTGTGAAGATTCAAAAAGTAACATGAATAAAATGACTGTCCAAGCAAAGAAAGGACAACTGAAACAAATTGCAAAACAGGACACAATGATAGATCCACATGTTTGCACCAGCTGAACCCGTGCTCACCAGCTACGGGCACCTCTAGTCAAACACGCTAACACCCCATCGACTCTAGTCCTAAAATGTGGAAAGAAATTAGGTAGTTGCGGGGAAAGAAAAGACATACAGGTCAGACAGCTGAAAGTCTTGGAAAAGAACGTTCAACATGAGTTCCAACAAAGAATCAAATCCAACTGGAAACAGTGTAAACATTCACGAAGTAACAATAAGCATGAATAAACTGACTGTCCTAACAAAAGACAACTAAAAAAAATTGCGCAGCACGACATGACGATAGGCGCACATGTTCACTAGCCTTGAAAGTTCAAGCACACGGAAACTATTTCAACTAACCTTCAAGCTCGTGTGTTTGCTGTGCCTACACGTGATGGCAAATTTATGAGCATTGGAGGTGAGGTTTCATGTTAGAGTAGATTTCAAAAGGTGAGCAGGTGAAATTTGTTTTTGAGAGCTGAAAAGGCCTCCGAGTTGATGAGTAGGCTGAGCAGACTAGATTCATTTCCACACTCTTGCAGCAACCAAAAAAACAATGCAGGTTTAACATGCTGAAGCTACACGAGGGCTACAAAACACGCACGCTGTAGTGGGGGGCTCTGGGTTAATTTCAACTGGGGATCTTTAACATGGACCAAAATCTTGAACACATGCGCGTTTTAACTTTTCACCTCCATCAGGAAAATGGACCAACATCGAAGGTCAGCAAGCAGCACAACGACCTAGCTACTGAGCCACCGCATCGGGTCTCGTGCAACAACAAAGACCAGGAAACATCAGTTCTCTTTGCTTTCCCCCTTGCACTGTGGGCAGTACCAGTGCTTTGTTTCCGGTGTCCGCTTAAGACCGACTCCAGAAAAATGAAACCACGTGTAGGCACACGACTTGTCACACGCCACCATTTTGCTGCAGTCGTGCAAAATATTTTGAGAACAGCTCAGGTAAAATAACCTTCCTAAAAAAAATCTCTTGCAGTAGCAAAGGTAGCATCGCAAAATGGCACATCCCTTCCGATTTGCTCTACGTGCAGCAAAAAGGGAGCCCACAGATTGAAGTCGCAATAGTCCACTTGACATAGTCATTTGTGTTTGTACCTGGTAGAAGTAATCATGACTTTGTTATAACAGAGTTGAAGAGCACCACTGGCATTTGCCAGGCACGCCTTTGCAGCACGGAAGTCTGTGGCATCTTTAACGGGGGACAATGGTCTTGAGAACCGAAAATTTACCAAAAAATCAATTTCTTTATTAATTTTATTTGCAGTCTACAGGCCCCAAATATTGTACCCGCAAAATATTATAGCTGTACCATAAGAACTTGTGAAGCTGTCGCGTTTTGAAGTCGGCTAAATGACCGACTTGATTTCTCAAGATCAATTTTTTTTTCCCATGAGGTCAGCTGTCAGGTACAATATCTTGGGATGTACTGGCTGGATTTGTATCATTTTTATATCACCCAGATTCGTATCACCCGGTTGTGCACTCCTCTGCGGGCCCAGGGATGTTCACCACGGTGAGTGGACACTGGTGTTGTCTAAGAAGAGGAGGAGGAAGGCAGCACTGCGAAAGCCAGAGCAAAACTATGTCCCAGCAGTGAACAGGGCGAGCGGTGTTCCGGCATCGGCAGCTGCCAACCACTTGAAGTGCGACCCACCTTTGCCAGTGCCTGTGAGCCTCTGCTACTGCTTCTTCTGCTGGCTTTGGTAGGCCCACTCAAGGTGGAGCTAACACCTCGCATGGCACTGCTCATGGCAGATGTGGCATAGATAGCACGTGGCTTCCAGGCAGGGGGAGAGCTGTCAGGTGGCTACAGCTGCATTGACTGGTGCTGTGATTGAGGTCACTGGCTGCAAAAGCCGCATTTTCGGACCGGAGAACAGCCATGTCACCGGTAGGTCTGGCACAAGAGTAGGTAATCAATTCAAGGCTGGTCACATTGCTTCCAATGCTTCCAAGAGTTGTAGACGTCTGGTAGCTTTGATGCCGAGCTAGGGGGTCGCCGCCTCTGATGTCCAGACCAATCGAGGAAAGGCTGTGACAAAAACGGACCCAGGTTGCGAGACAGCTTGTTGTGATGCCCTGGATGCTACAATGTTAGTTGGAGGAGGAGGAAGTGATATAGTTGTGGGTGCTAAGTTTGACAGCTTTGTTTCTTTCCGGCAGTGTTTCGAAGCTTGGTGGGCAGAAGGCAGGCATGTTGTTTCAATTAGTGACTCGCACAAGAACACCACACCTGACTTGCGCGAGGAGTTGTATTGTAGGGTTGTGTACAAGTGTGTTCATGGGGATAAAGTAAGGTCCCGGGGAACTGGCAAGAGAAATAGTCAGAGCTGCAATGGTACTGGGTGTGGAATGTGTTAGTAGCCCTTGCTTCTCTAGCTATCCACTATGTGGTGACTAAAGTGGAGGCAGCACATAGTCGTGATCTGCAGTTGTATGCTTTGTACCCGCAGAACAGGCTTTTGAGTAGCGAGGAGCAGGCACAGGTTGTCAATTGACAAAATCTTGGTGTACCGTCAAGGAAAATTTGGGAACAGGTCAAGAGTACGACAGGTAAAACTAAAAACAAAGGATCTTAACAACATTTCGCAATGCTATTATATTCCTATTCGCAATGATGCAGCTCATGGAGAAATGTTTGTGAAAAAAATTGAAAGCTTAGTTGCAGAAGATCCAAACTTTACTGTTCATTATGAAAAAAACAACATGGGTGAGCTGCAATACATCTTTAATTCAAACAGCCTCCATCACAAATGTTTTGAATAATTATCCCGGTATACTTTTTGTTTGCGGAACATGCAGAGTCAATGTGGAAAATTGTGTTCTTTATTCGATTTTAGTTGAAGACAGTTCTGGTCATGGAAGGAGTGCATGTTATGCATTCTTGAAAAATGAGTCTACAGAAATTGTTCAGCGCATGCTTTCCAAGTTTGTTGCTTTGAATCCAATTGTACTTTCTGCTTGCAAAGTTGTAATGGTAGACAAGGATTTTAAATGCACTGCAAATTTTGGGCAATCTTATTCCCAATGCTACAATCTTGCTGTGCACTTGGCACGTGCTCATGGTACTTGGAAAGACAGGCCCATGAGAAATCGAAGATGGATTCTAAACAGTTGAAGCCCATCATTTATAATTTAATTTACTCCCGTAGCACAGAAGAGTACTTACAAAATTTGATAAACTGAAAGCTATTGCTTCTAAAGAATTTTGCTCTTAGAACTTACCAGAACTTGCAATTTTGTACGGAACTCTGGGTTCACGCGTACCGGCTAAATGTCCTGACGCTAGGCAATATAATACAAATAATAGAATTGAGTGTCATAATCAAAAGATAAAATCTTACCTTCAATCACGCCTCCATCTGATTGATGCCATAGAGGCACTTCTAAAATACGTTGACACAGACAGTGAATTTGAGCAGTTTGCCAAGCTAAAGGAAATGAAACTGGGCTTAAGAGTAGGCGCTATAGATAGATTAGAGGTAGCAGTTGCATCGCATTGTACTTCGGAAACGAAAAATAAACTACGAGAGCAGTACGAAAAGCTTAATGCATCAGAGTACACTGTTAGCCCAAGAAATAGCTCGTGGCAAGTCACTTTTGCAATCAAGGAGTACAGTGTTACCCACAATCTAACCACTTGCACGTGCAGCTTCCATGGTCAGTATGGCCTGCCCTGTGCGCACATCTTTGCAGCCCATCGTTTTGCTAAAAAAGTTCTTTTTGATGCGGGTTGCATCACAGACAGGTGGCGAAAGGGCTTTTATCTTTGTGCTAGCTCTCCACCGACTGCAATCACAAAGACTAAGAGCACAGTCACGAGCAGCATTCAGCCGCCTTGGATACTCCACAGGAAAAGTATTGCTATGCGTTCAAGGCTCCATGCGAAATGTCCACATTATTGGCTAATGTATTGGCAAACTGGGCACTAACGAATTAATGGAAAAGCTTTCATCCTGCGATGCCTTCTTTAGAAGCTTAACAGCATTCACTCGCAACCAAATGACCGTAAATTTGCAGGGTGCACCTGCCCCGTTACAAGTTCAGCAAATGTCTGCTGCGGATGGTGGGAGCACCGCAAACCTAAAGATACCCTTGGCAAAAGCCAAAAGCCAGAAGAATGTTAAAACTGTAAAGCGGAAAGTTTTCCCCCTGCAGAAGAAACGAATAAGCCTTGCAATGATAAAAGCAGACTTGTTGGGGTTGTATGGCCAGTACTCTCTCTGTGATAAAGACCTAAATGCTGTAGAAGGGAGCACTTCATTGTCAGACAGCGTGATTAATGTAGCTCAATTTCTGATCAGACAAACGTTTCCTGGAATGAGTGGTTTCCAGGATGTCTTATGTGCGCAGGGGCTGAGGTTTTCCGAAATAACTGGCGCATTTGTCCAGATCCTTCACATTAGAAATCCCAACCACTGGTTTACTGTAACAAATGCTGGTGCCCCAATGATACTGTTCATCTTTAGGGCTCCGATCGGGACATCCAACCTGATGTTGTTCGCCAAATTTGTAACATGCTAAAGTCTAAATCAGCAGCACTCATTACAGAAAGCAAACCTGCACCAAACCAGGGCAACACACTTGACTGTGGCTTATTTGCAATTGCAAACATGTGTTACATAGCTTCAGGTAAAGAGCCATCCAGCCTTACCCTTAATCAGAAAGCTTTACGCGGACATTTGTTCAAATGTATATGAACAGGTACAATGGATGATTTTCCTCTCCTTCAGTCTCTTGCTGTTCGTGTGCGTCCGAAGCGGCATAGCTATAGTGTTAGTGTAGGCAACCCGTTCTGAATGCAGCCGAAATGGATGTAAAATGTCCTGTCTGCCTTAAACTGTTCCATAGGGGGTGTCTGCAGCTCGCCGCTAGTAAATTAAATAAGGTTCCAGTATGCTCGGAGCGGTGCAAAAACGCTGCAAAGAACAGGCTGCAAAGATCAGGACAGCCCTTAAGCTAATTCCGCCTTTGTGTCAGTGAATTTTGCCTTTTGCAACTTATTAATGCAACAACTCTTATCTACATCTGGTCAGAAGTAGCTCATTTATTTTAATATGCTGGTTCAATCTTGCATTTGCTAACTTTTTTTCCCTTTCAGTTTGGTTGTGTGATGTGCTATTGCGTTGTCATATTATCGGTGTTTCCCAGCTTGATTTTTTAATTTGCCACCATTCTTTTTTTCCCTTTCAGTGTACGGTTGTGTGAAGGTCTATTGTTTTCTCATATTGCTGTTCCCTATGACGTGTTATTCATTGTTTTCCTGTTAACTTTCATCCCATTGCCATTATGTATTAGTGATTGAGGTATGTCTGATTTTGTAACGCGCAAAAATATTTGCTACTTGCAATATTTGATGTTAATGTGGGTACAAGTGCAATATTGAAGCACTCTGTTTACTGGTAACTGCCAAACAGCAGTTTTATGCTGTATAAAAAAAAACACGGGCATTCACTAGAACACTCAAGAAATCTGCCCATTAGGGGAAGAATAAAATGTCCCACATTACGTTCACAATACTGCTTGTCTCTCGGCGGAGCCTGACCGCGAGAGAGCGCGTTCTCAGGTGGCGGATAGGGAAATGCCTTGTTCTTTTTTTTTTTCCTTCTTTACAAGGCAGGCACTTATGCCCATGGACCAACAGGCTTTAGAAATAGTTGAGAACCTTTGTGGCAATGACAATTGAAGTAACTTGTCACAAGGTAACTTGTGACAAGGCCTATGATACATGTTGCACAATTATGTAGAAATGGTGCACGTCCTATTTTGTGCCTTTTCCTTCCTTGTACAGGAACCGGAGCAACACCACCTGCGTGGATATCAGTGCAAGCTGTGATTGTCCAGTCCTGTTGGTGAAAGTTGCAGTACAGTTCCACAGTGCACCTCGAGTAGCTTCACCAATAAAATCACTGCTTGAACATAAATGTGTGTCGGTATCCATGAGAAGCATGTGGGCCTCAATAAGTGCTCTGCTGTTGACATTCTTGTTATGCAAAACAGGCAATCTTCAATCACTTAGGCCAATTTAACACAATGCTAAAATAGGCCCTGCTTGCTCAGGAACCAGTCATTCTTTCTGCCAAACCCTTGAGCCAGTGCAGACAAAAGCCCCTAAAAATTCTGTCTGGGAGCACATTCCATACAGTGATGTTTGCTTTTCATTGTAACGCCAAAGCTCCTCAAACAAAACGCTACATATTCCCTGCATGACAACACAGCTGTGCCCTAAAGGACGTAATCAAATGATGTCTTTTTGTACGACACCGAAGCTGTGCAGAAAAGCCAAACCAATACTTTTCTGCACAAAGCGCTCCTACAGAAAAGCAAAATTACAAAATATCTTGTTTATTTCTCTTATGTAGACCACTGCAAACTATTCAATACAGTGTGTAGTTTAGCACCCCATTGGGTGATTTTTTTTTTAATTTTTGTTGTTTCAGGCACTGCAGGCTTGTGGAAAAAAAACCATGGGAAAAACATTTGCACGTGTGGACATTGCAATTGGGTTTCTTTTTAAAGTTTTTGTTGGTTCAGGCACTGCAGGCTTGTGGGAAAACATTGGCATATGTGGACAGAGCAATATAGCACATCTGTTGTACATATTTGTGCAAACATCAAGAGAACCTGGCCAATTTAGTAATATCAAAATACAGGAAGGCAATGGCAAAATATGGGAAAAAGAATGCTCTACTGTTTGTTATGAGAAACAAGTAACTAGAGAGGGGAATGAATGGCTGATTTTTTCATGAATGATAGTGTCCACGGGGGAGGAGAAAGACAGCAGCTGCAAGTTCGACAAGATAGGTGTGCTTGGGTAGCTGAGTTCGCACAATGGCCAATGCAGCTTTGGTTGACGGGGGCTGGCTATGGAGCTTTGGGTACATCACTTTTTCTACCAAGTGAGCCAAGTGATGTGCGATTCATGGCGATTCATTAATAGTTTGGATGCCGACTACACGCCATTTCCACCAGTCGAGTTGTGTAGCACCTGGGGGGGAGTACATGTATACGTGTCCATTTGCGTGCAGAGCTGCAGCACAGCACTGCACAGTTAGGAGTCCTTGGTAATCCACACACTTTGAACTTTTCACCATTAGCTTTTCAGGAAAATACGCAGCAACATGTTCGTTGCACCCTAACGCCTTGCAATATCCTTAATGTTGCCAACCACCATCAAAGTCATTCTTGAAGCACAGTCTGACACACTGTATGATTGGTCCCAAATACCTGCCTAACCTAATCCCTCTGAAAATTTGCACACGCACCCTTGTGTTTGTCCAATTTACTGGCATGGTACCGGCATCCTTTCGCCGCACTCTTTACATTGTGACACTAGTCTTCCTGTTGGGTCCGTCACGGGCAGCCTCTCCGGCACCTTCACTGCAACTCGCCGCCCACCACTGCTGATTAAAATCGCATCTACTTTCACTTCGTTTGGCTTCAAAAGTGGCCAGCTTTTTTTCCGAGGCAGCTGAATCCACCATCACATCAAAAATAGCGCACTATGTTCTGTGGACTGTTTCCAAACTTTCATCTTGCTGTGACATGTGCCAGCACATGCCTTACTGTTTTTTTTCTGGGTGTCCCGGGTGTCCTCATAAAGGACACTCAGGACTTTTTGGACACAGATAAAAACTGCATGGGAAGCTCACCACATACAGGTCTGACCACAATAAAAACTAGCACTAACCAGGAATGTTTATAAAATCCATCCAGATTGTGAACAAGGCACCCATACGGGAGGCCGAAAAATCTTTTTTGGATTTTATAAATATTCTTGGCCAGTGCCAGTTTTTATTGTGGTCATGTTTTACTGACCAGACGGGCTTCCGTCCAACCCTTGATTTCACATACAGCTCTGCTGTAAAAGCTTTGAGGACATCTAAGCACTCTTGAGTTGTGAATGCAAAGGCATTAATGCCCACCTGAATATTGCAGGGTGCTCTGAGCGGCGTGAAGCTCAGCCTACTGCGTGCCGAAGTGAAACCAGTTTAACCAGAGGCACTCTCTGCTTTTTCAATTGACTCTGTGCGTGCCAACTTCCCGAGGTCCCACTCAATGGGCATTTAGGAGGACGCAGGCGTACCCGAAGACTTCATCCCCGATGAAGGATCTTTCGAGGCCACAGCCAGCTGGCCTGGAATCAAGGAAAGCCAGGAATCACAATGCAAGTACGAGGAAGATGCCTGCCGCCTGGCTTGTGAGGACGAAGTGTTGACCGGGGCGCTCCCCTCCTGCTCCCACGGCGTGGCAGCGGCGGTGGCCAAGGTCCTGCGGAGACCCTCGGCCTTTGGGCTGGCGGGACCAGCGCGGCGCGCCATCGCACACCTGGAGATTGCCGGACTGGTGAACGAAGAGGTGTTCCAGTCAGACAAGCCGACAGGCCGCCCGGAATTCAAAGAACAAGAAGAGGCAGAGCCCCGGTACACGGTACGAGTGGAGAACCGCTTCCAGGTTTTAGAAGATCTCATGGACACGTTTGAGACCATGGGAGACACAGAGCGGCCGTGTTTAACCAGCCGTCCCGCGCAGGCCGGAAGTCAAGAAAGACGAGGAACAGGTACGAGAACGCCTGTCCAAGGTAGCACCAGAACGAATGTCTGCAGAACAGAGGGCCCAGAATGCCCTGAAGGCCCAAAATCGCATTCGAAGCAAGATCCAGCAAAGACCCCCATTAACCTGGCAACGTATGCGACCACACACATCCTGGGGAAGTTCACCCGGCGCATACTGGCTCTGGAGGCCCCCTGGCTGGTTGACCCAAATGACGGCTATGACATGGGGCCCCTAGCGTGGGTTGCGGCCTGCTTTTTCAACCATGTGTCCTATGTTGCCCTGTACGGCTTCTGCATGGCATTCCCGCAGCTTGAGAGACTGGCTTCGGCCGCACCGGACACCACCTGGGTCCGAGACCTCACTGAGGATAGGGACGTCGAGGCGAGCACGGGCACGGTGTCTGCCCCAAAGACGATGAAGGAAGTGAAGAAAGCCCAGCCGCGCACAGAGTGGGTACTCAACAGCACCGCGCCCAGCTGGTCGTACGTGGACGCCGCCTGAGTATATCTCGAGAAGAAAAACACGGCGACGAACAGGGCAGGTTTCGGCTGTAACGATTTGCTCGACTTCGCATACAGCTACTTTCCCGCCAACTCGTCAAAACATTTGACATTTCGCGCGTGCCCGTTCACGTCCCAGTACTACCCTACACAGTTGCAGACGCGCATGATGGCCCCGACCCAAGACCTTGTCATCGGCCTGCTCCAGCCATCGGAAGAGATGGTCCCCCTGTGTGTTGAAACAGGAACTGAGCATTTGCGCGTGCCACGTACCGGACGGGGAGGTGTTCTACATCGTGGAGTACAAGGGCACCACGCCGGTGCGGATGGCGGCCTGCGGTCTCAAAGCCCTGTTCGTTCGTACGAAGACGGATGAGTTGTTTGTGTCGCCGATGGGGTCTTCAGGAGTGACTCAGACTCTCATCTTCAACCAAAGACATCTGACCACGTCCACCGGCACGGCAACAGCCATGACACCGTTCTGCGCCGTGGTGGACTCGGACGGAGAACTTGTGCGCTGGATGGTCAATGGCGTCGAGAAGCCAAAAGACTACTTCAAAGTGCGAGAGGGGGTCAGCCCACCCAAGATGACAGGCAAGGGTCTGTTGCCTTCCCCCGACTTCAAAACTGTGGTGGTGGGGTACCACACACCTGTGAGTGGCAACGGTTGCCATGCTTCTCTGCGCTTCCGCACCTGGGGGCCGCAAGAATACATCGGTGAATTTGAATTTGTAAATTTGGAGACGGTTACAGCAACATAGTAACAATGTAAACAGTAGATTAGTGTCCTTTTTGGCCTCGCCAAATACACACAAGTTTGAAGTCACAAAATATATTTTGGCAGGGCATGTGTTGCTGCTGCTGCTTAAGGCCTGACTTATCTCCAATGATGCACACACAAGAAGGATGCTCAATCGTACTGACCGAAACCTAGGTGGTACAGGTTGTGTGCTGCAACCTGCTTAAACTCTTAGCTTCCTTTTTATCACTTCAACTGTGGATGAGACTATCTACTGTTCGAGTGTCTGAAATGTTGATTCACTGTTTAGTAACTTGAGGTCACTGTCATTGCATTTTATTTGAAGATTTACACTGACCAGCCAAGTTTCTGTCAAAGTCTTAATTTCAGGCTGGTTCTTAAGACCAACCTTGATGGCAAGCTGAATGAGTTAGACTGAAAGGTTGGTCAGTGGTATTACTATCTAATCGCAACCATCATGTGGGCAGACGAGAAGTCCGATTGAGCAAGGTTGTGTCAATCTGTCTAGTGACATTGGTGTCCTATTTTGTTGCCACTGTTCAGAGACTCAAGTTACAATTTTGTGCTTCCGTCTTGCACTCCCATACCTATTTAAACAAAGGGAAGAAAACTTGAATTTGTGAATGCATGTCCAGGTATGTCAAGTACAATTTTGGTCAAAACATGGGCCCTTTTCCCGTGGGGCGCATGCTTGGCACGGTAGCACCACGGTACAAGGCTTTCACGCCAAGGGCATTTGATTTGTCAGAAACAAACATGAACATGAACGTAGTGTTTGTCAACTGCCTGCCCAGCGGTGATAGCAAAATGAGAAGCGAGGCAGGCATGCAACAACTTGGCGAGCTACGTCAGGAAGTGGAGAAAGATGGAACGCGTGAAGCGTCAGCAAAGAATGCAGGAGTTCAAGAAACGCAGGACCAGAAAACGTGGGCGCTACTCTTTCTGTATACATTCGTTCTCACGCAGCAAGTATACGTGATCTCATTCTTGTGGCCAACGCTACAGCCATCACAGCGCTACAACGCTTTTGGTCGGCGTCCATCTTTGCCGGTACTCTTAACCTCTCTCAACCACTCGAACCTCTTGCACTTTCCGACGCCCGAATGGCCCGAAGACGGCCCATGCGTCGAGAGTATGCCCTGTTCATCCGCGCTGTCGTCTGCCGTCACCGGTCTGGTTCCAGAAATGTCCGTCGTGTGAATCCCCCTTAAACGGTGAGCTAAGTGAGCTTGTTCTTTAACGCACGTGTAGCCTTAGTAATCGTAAACCTGGCACCTGCATTTACTTGGGCTGTTCGCCAAACCCCTGCATGTCTCACGCACTGCATGTTACTGAACCCCTGCATGTTACTGAACCCCTGCATGTTACAAACCCCTGCATGTTACTGAAATGCTGTGCATTTAAAAATGGTGGCGTGTGACAAGTCCTGTGCCTGCACCTGGTTTCATTTTTCTGGAGTCGGTCTTAAGCGGGCACCGGAAACAAAGCACTGGTACTGCCCACAGTGCAAGGGGGGAAAGCAAAGAGAACTGATGTTTCCTTGCCTTTGTTGTTGCACGAGACCCGATGCGGTGGCTCAGTGGCTAGGTCGTTGTGCTTCTTGCTGACTTTAGATGCTGGTCACTTTTCCTGATGGAGGTGAAAAGTAAAAACGCACATGTGTTCACGATTTTGCTGTAGATTAAAGATCCCCAGTTAGTCGAAATTAATCCGGAGCCCTCCACTACAGCGTGCGTGTTTTGTAGCCCTGGTGTAGCTTCGGCATGTTAAACCTGCATTATTTTTTTGGTAGCTGCAGGAGTGTGGTAATGAATCGATCTGCTCAGCCTACTCATCAACTCAGAGGCCTTTTCATCTCTCAAAAACCGATTTCACCTGCTCACCTTTTGAAATCTACTCTAACATAAAACCTTACCTCCAATGCTCATAAATTTGCCGTGTAGGCACAGCAAACAACCGCCACCAGCAACTAACTGCTTGATAATAGACTAGTAATGGAAATGCAGCATTTCATTCGAAAAGAAAGGTCTCAATCTAACATATGCAAAGGGCTAAAGCATGTGTTTGGTGGCCAGGATGAAATAGGAAGTTATAAGGAGCTCACATGACCGTTAAGACTAAGCCAACATACAGACGTAAGGCATAATACACAGCACTGTTGCCAAAATACAAAAGGACCACAAAGGCAAAGCAAGTTTCCACATTCATGAGCAAGGTGATTCAGTGCAGGACTGTCAATTGGGCTAGTTGGTTCATGATGGAATTTTTTTTTTCCGTCATGAAGGTGATTTAGTGCGACAAAATTGTAGTGATACAGCTGATGCTTCCACTGAACATGCCACTTAGGATTTGCAGCCAACAATATGCCTTTCAAGGCACATGTTAGCGCAAAAGCATTAACCCTCCAAGGTTTGTCCTGACAAAGCAAAACGGCTGTAGCTGCCGTTGTCAGGCTATGCACTGTTTGCAGCGATAGAAAAACAAAAGTAGGCAGAAGGGAAAGTTTTTCTTCAAAACCTGCAATCAATAACAACCCTAGCCTGCACCCAGAATGTTTTAAGCGGTTACACATGCTGCTCAAGTATTGGTAAAAGAGTTGCAAGCAGAATGCAAAAAAAAATAAAAACCCTGCGAGTTTCTCCTGCACAGTTTGTATTATTTGTGGTGCCAGAAACTGCCAAAATGGTTGTTGGAACGGCCGGAAAGCAGGTAAACGTTTCGGACTGTGAAGGGTCAAATGGCACTCATCAGGTGGAACAGCTGGTGTCTAAAACGAAACACATCCTCCAACGGCTCACATCGCAGAGAACGAAAGTAAACGAAATTAGTTCAATTTGGGTCTGGATGGGATTCCAACTCGGGTCTCCAGAATGTGAGTCAAGCACGCACACCCCATCCACTTAAACTCCACAACTGTAGCTTACTGAAGCCACACTTGCGGCATGCATTGCGGGCTTTGACTTACAAACCATGGGCGACTAGTGCACACAGAGCTCGGCATTGCTTGGCATGCCGTTAGGCTCAACACTATCACAAAGCAGCACTCAGCAGTGTTAAGTTTGACATTATTGCTTTTGCATCCACAACTCAAGTGCTTACGTGTCCACGAGCTGCATAATAGAACGTTGCCCACAGGTTAAGAGGCCTGCCCATAATTAGCTTCTATTTGTTCCGCGACAATCGAAGGACAGAGATTTGACAGCGCACAGCACACAGTGACAATTTTGTCGATGGGCGTCACATCATCTCCAGGTCGGTGCGCAACGTATTCAATCGGAAGAACACTCTTTAGTATATCGAACTTGTTCCCGATGAGGCCGATAACTCTTTCCACATGAATTTTGACATTTGAGAGCTTCCTGGTGTCTTCGACTTCTTCGGCCGAGAGCTGCCGTTTGCCCTTGGTAAATGCCGGGATGTGAAGTCGAGCACAGTAAAAGTCAACACTCTCAGACGTGTTGGACCTTTGATCAGCAAGTACCACGTCGCCAGGCAGTAAATTGCCTAGTAGACCGCAATGCTCCATGATGTGTTTATCACTGGCCCGCCCTCCCCACCCTTCAGATATGAATGTGACAACACCTTCAGGGGCTATCCCAATTAGAAATTTGGCTGTGCTGCCTCCCTTACACTGGGACCATGTTTCACTTCGTAGCAAAAAAGATGACGGCCTCTCAATCTCCAACTCAAAGCAATCAATGATTACCGCAAGATTATCTTGAAAAGAGTCGCAAAATGCCTGTGGCATCGTTCGCTGCAGCACATCTCGCCCAGGCCACACAATCTGCGACTTCAGCCTGCAGTAGGCGACGTGCAGCCATTTGTGAAAGATGCGCGATACCGCAGCCTCTGAAACACCAAACCTGAAGGCCAGGTCAAGGTTCTGCAAATTCAGCTTCAGCTTCACTAAAAACAGGACGAATTCTTGAAACTTCGTCAAGCTGTTGTTAGCACCACGTGCAACGTACCCCTCAATCTGGCTGAACAAGGAAAGCAGAATTGAAATGTTTCCCATCCCAGTGTAGAAAGTCACCCTTGTTTCGCAAGTCTGAAGGCCTCTTTGTCAACTAAAGGCGTTCGATCTCGTTCTGCAGGGCGTATATCCTGTCATTCAGTGCCACACATTGCTGGTCCAGGGCAGCCATGTCCCCCATCGTCAAGTCGATCTGCGCAGCAATGCCTGAAATAAAAAAAAATGCTACTGTGAGGCAATTTTTGCTACGTGCATGGAAGACTGTTTCAAAGAAACTTGACGTTAAAAATTGCACGAAACGACGAACGTGATATGTGAAAAGCAAACATAGAACAAAGCGCAGTTATGCGAGTTCCGTTCATGTGAGCCTCGCCGTTTTCCGCAATTTTTAGCACAGTGCTGTGAAGAGAACGGGTGGACCTTTTTGTGCTAAAGGAATCTGAGAAATGCCCATAGCCATACAGCTTTTAACTATACTGTAGTTTTGCGGATTCAGAAAAAAGGGGAAAAGACTGACCTGTCTCATTTTCGTGCTCGTTGACTCCGCCGTCACGATCTGGAACGGCCGCGACGTCGCCGTTGTTGCTGGGGTCCATCGGCTGCGTGGACGCCGCGTCCAGTGCCGCCACCGCGGCTGCGTCGGCCTCAGCGGTCTTTTTCACTGCACGTCGCTGGTTCAATCCCTGAGAACGCTCGATCTGTACCTCTACGTTTCCTGGCGTACCCAAGCGCAAGCGCCGGCGCCCAGTCAGAGTGCGCCTCGTCCCACAGCTTGGCTGGCCTGCCTGCCTGCAAGCACGATAAAAAAAAATCTGCAATCGTACCCGGCGCCTAAATTTGCTGTAACCGTTTCTGGCTTACCTGTCACGAAGTGGGCACCGCAAATTTGAATGTTAGAGTTGTTCGGGTTCAGGTCAGCACGTTTGATGCACGATGGCCAAATGCTTCGCCGTCTTGCAGTGAACTCCTTCGTCCTCTCGCATTGATTTGTCACTACTGAGGGTAGGCGGAAGAAGCTGGTGTTCGACGAATTCTCGCTCGACTCTGACTTGCTGCGAGCACCCCCAGTGCCTCCTTTATAACTTTTACAGGAGGCACTGGCACCCCACAATAGCGCACATGACCATAGTGAGCCGCCAACTCGCTATCGCTGTCGTCCTTCCTGATTCTGTATGGTTACGCGGGGAGTGCGCTGCGGTGCTCCGACATGGCGGCGATGTAACCCGCCATTCCCGGCAGTGACGTAGGCAACGTAGGTGACGTAAGTGACAGGCCATCGCCTCCTGTATTTTTACAATGCCAAACGCATCAGCTCGGAGGCGTATTCCCAAACCATATCCCGTAGGGGCCCTGACCAACCACACCCCCTAAGCAGGGGCGCAGCCAATGAGGTTAAAAAATTGCAATTTTTTAACCTCCTCGGAAGCAGCACCGTAACCGTCTCTACCTATATGTGCGCGACTTCATGCGAGGTGGATTTTTTCTTTTTTCCCCCTCCCCTCGTTTCGGCTGCTTTGCGGGCGGCCGATGGTTTCGCTCCGTGGGCAACTTGTGTTGTACTATTTATATTTTTATTCCTGCTTTTTCTTCTTTATACATTTGTATACTTTTTTGCGTGTGTGTGGCTTACAGTTGAGGCACGAGCTGTGACACAATGCTGGCGAATTAAAAGGCCAGACACTACAGAAATATATATATGTGGTAGCTAAAAATGCGTCGCAGGAAACAGACACAAACTGCTCATCTATAACAATCAGTGGATCCCTAAAAGTGACAATTTTTGCTGCTATTTGGACTCCGAGATCACTATCGCAAAAATAGTGCGCCAAGGAGATAACTTTTTTACTTAGTTTTATCTCTTCTGCGACTACCGTGACTTCAAGCTCACGGGCAACTACTCATTAGTCCCAGCGAAAAGAATATACGTATCTGAGTGAGTGTAACACTGCATTAAATGAGTGGCAATGGGGCCCTGGGGGAGCAAGGATGAGGAGAAAAGGGGAAGGTCACAACTCGCACAATGAACACAGTTGCAGTCTTGGGGTCCTAATCGCAAAATGAACACATTAAAGTCAGTCAGTGGCAGCAAAACGCACAGTTCACACTTAAATGTACAGTTCACACTGTGGACAATGCGGTTAACGCTGAAAACAGTGCACGCTGCAGACAGTTCACATTGTATAACGAACGGGGAAGTCGGCCAGGCTGCTACACCAATTTGTAGTCTGTTTTCAAGGGCGTACTCGGTAATTGCTTCTAGTGTGGTGGGATCGTCACGGACCCGACTAACATGTTCCTGTTCAGTCGCAGGGGCGGGACCTAGAGTTAAAAGCTGGTGGCGATTACGGTCAAATAATGGACAGAGCCAAATTAAGTGGTAACGATTTGGTGTGCCTTCCCGATTACAGGGGGGCATCAGCGCCATTCGGATCCTGCTGGAGCTGTCATTTATAAATAACGTATCTTATGTAGCAAAATCTCTGTGTACATGAAGCACAAATTGTTAAAAATAACTAATCGACATTGGCAACAGCGTCAGTGGTAGCACGCATGATTACTGATATCAAACTCGGCCTGATGGCTTCAGTGAAGAGACTGTGGTCAATAGCCCTGTACAGAAGACATATATCAAACTCCTCGAGTACTTCAGTTGCTGTACAATCCAACTATTACTTAGTCCTTGGTTGGTATGTATTTTCGATATTGTTTCCCTAGATTGTTATGACAACCAGTGCAAATTATGCAGAATTCATGACCGAGTGTAAAACGTGTTCGTTTGAGCTGGTGTCTTTCTTATCAATGTATTGTAACGTAGTATTTTGGTTACATTCTGCCGCTACTGTAGCATGAAGATCAGAAGGAAAAAGTCGAGACGTCGAAGAAGTTTTAAGGTTAACTTGTTTACTTTACAGATGACATTGATGAAATTTGGCACATACAAACTTGAAACAATTACACTTATTACATAGATGAAAAAGGCAGTCAAAAGATTCAGAGTACTCAACGAAACATGGTTGGCGGGCGAAGGGCTCCCGGCGTCTGGCCCCGACGATCGGCAGCAAGCGGCTCTCCTGGTGTTGCTCGCCCTCTCGCCGCCAATCGCCAGAGGGGCCGCGTTATATTTGCTTTGGGGGGACGCATTGGGGGAAAAAGCGCATCCTAGCGTGTGCGGACCGGGTGGAAAAAGGCTAAGGCACACCCGCAGCCAATCAGGAAGACGCTTCTTAGCTCCAATCAGACATGTCCCCGCCAAAGTGAAAAGGAAAACATCACACACAGAAGACACAAGTTCAAACTCGAAGGCGCCCGTTTCTGGCAAAAGAATTACTGGGGAGAATAAAGTAAAGGTATACAAACTCGAAAAGGAGAAAAGAGAGGCGGCCGTTTGGACGAGACCGGGGGTCGGAGAACATAGCGGCCCGCGTAGGCGCGCAACGGGGGTCGGAGACGCCAGTGCGTGCCGTAACAGAAGTCGAGGCGAGGGTTCGCTTCCCCCAACAGCCGCGACTCTCGGTTTCTCTCTCTCTCTTTCGGTCGGTAAGCGCGCAGAGACAAACTTCGCATGCTCTTCTTAGAAAAAACGGGGCAGGGCCCAGCCGCGTCCGAAGCGCCTTCACACAAACACTTGGGAGGAAGAGCCCCGGCGGCCACACAGAACTAAAAAACAACCAGAAAACATCAAGGGATCTCCTCTTCGCGACAGTATCACCCTTGCAAGAACGATTCACACCTTCCATTGCTGTCAACAAAATGTCAATGTTTTCCTTAGTGGAACTCTTCCTGATAAAGAATAATGCAATGAATTATAGTTAACGAAATTCAATGTAATAGTGCTTATGAAAGTGCCAAAATGTAGCAGCTCATGCAGCTGTAATATTTCGCAAGAGTAGGACAGTTTGTAAATGTAGTCATGGGTAATCCTTACCTGCAGCACCGAATCGTGTTTTGAGGTGTGTATATAGTGAAAGAGCACCCAACTCAATTGTATACCCTTCTGTGTGCTGTAGAATGAGCTTTCAATGAGGGTGTTTGCTTTCCGGACCGTGTATAATTGCCACATGCGCGTGAAAACGTCCATCCGCGCGCGCGTACTTCGAACACCGAGTCGAGCGCTTATCTAGGAACACGATCGGAGGTCAGCGTCAACTTGCAGGTGCGCAAGAAGAGCGCGGAGAGATCAGGGGCTCAGGTACAAAAGGTTAGCTTCTACCACATGTGCGTCAGCTTCCCCAGCGCCGCAGGCCAGCCCCGCCCACGGAGCGAAACCATCGGCCGCCTGCCAAGCAGTCGAAACGAGGGGAGGGGGAAAAAAGAAAAAATCCACCTCGCATGAAGTCGCGCACATATAGGTAGAGACGTCACGGTGCTGCGTCCAAGGAGGTTAAAAAATTGCAATTTTTTAACCTCTTTGGCTGCGCCCCTGCTTAGGGGGTGTGGTCGGCCTGGGCCCCTACGGGATATGGTTTGGGAATACGCAGCCCGGACCGGCCAACCAAGCCCTCTCCTTCTACTCCGGCCACTCTCCCCCAATCTGTAGCCTTCCCAGCGCTTTAGTCGCGTGATTGGTTCATACCGGGGTGACGCGTGGTGGAAAGCGGCAACGTTTGTAAAACGTGCTCCGCCGCGCCTCTTAGTTTCGAACAATCTCAAAAATTGGCTGCCGTAGCAACCAGGCCTAAGCCGCTCTCGAATTCAGTTACGGTTGGGTGATCACGGTTCAGCTCGAGGCGCCATCTTACGACAGGTGGGCACTGCAGGCGTACCACTCACTCCCATTGGGAAGGGCGCGATGCGTTTGGCATTGTAAAATACAGGAGGCAGTGGCCACGCATCCGAAACTCCGAAGATGTATCCAGTGCTGAGGATATGGCCAGCAGAGCTCTGTGGCAGACCTTTTCTTTCCTACATGGTGGCAGAGCTCATCCCCTCCATCTGAAGACTATACCGACAGATATATGCAGCAGGTAATTTCAAGTGACCATTCCCTGTGAAACACAGCAACGAGGTAGTGGTCTGGGGCAGGACTGTTTTATTCCATTGTGCATTTGTGCTTGGTTGTATACGTTATGTCAGCTTCGCTGGATTGGCATTCCTTGCAACAAAAATGAAGCTGGAAAATATCGTAGACTAATGCCGGGCGTTTCGCCTGAAGACACTGCCAGAAAGTGCGTGTCCAGGAATAACTAACTCTTCTGCGAGCTTGCATCGTGAATAGCGCAGTAAGTTTACATCTAAAAAAAAATGAGGCATTCAATCTTGGTTGCTTTCAGCAGAAGATCAAATTTAGTCAAAGTTCTCTGCATCTGTCTGGGAATCGCGGTCCTTTATTTATGCCGCACTCCCATGCACCCCGTGCCAGATTTTTTCTGTTGGGATTCGCCAGTACCGGAGGTAAATGTTACCGTCAACGAAGACCGGTACGTGCCGAACTTCGTACACTTCGTAAGGCTCGGAAATAAACCGCTTTCTTTCATTGAAGTCGTCTGCATACGAGCAGCTTGGATAAAGCAACGCCCAGATATGCTGATGATCCACTGCGACAACTGCAGTGCAACGGAACGGAGCCGTTCCTGGAAGCACATCAAGGACATTCCTCGATTAAGCCTCCGATGTGTCGAAAGCCCGAAAATGATCTTCGGTAAAGAGCCAAGTTCTGTTCAGCACGCCTCGGACATCGTTCGCATAAGGATTCTCCAAAAGTACGGAGGCATCTACCTTGACAGTGACTCGTACCTCGTGAAAAGCTTGGACAAGTATAGACGTTATGAGATAGCCATTGGGTGGCCTCCCGGACAATATGTTGGCACACAAGTCATCGTAGCCCGCGAGGACGCCGAGTACCTCCGCCTGTGGTACGAGTCGTACCAGGACTACCGTCCTTCTATGTGGTACTTCAACGCGGGCGAGCTTCCAACCAAGAAGTTACTCGTACCCCGGCCTTACCTCGTCTACGGAGTGCCTTACGATTTCGGTGTGCACGAGGCCGTCACAAGGATTCTGTACAAGCAATGTTCGTCCGCGTGGAAAAACTTCACAACCATCCACTTGTTCTTCAGGAGCAGGAATTATTACAATCCCTCCGACAAGTTCGGTCTGGTCGACTTCGAAACAGTCGGAAGGTACAACACGAGCTTCGGGCAGATGGCCCGACTGGTGCTTGCTGGAACGACAAAGCTTGGTGCACGTCGCGTTAAGAACATCACTCTGATGAGTGCAGCGAAGCTGGATTACTCTGGGGTATGCGGGTGACTCGAGCGTTCTTCATTTCCACTGGTGAATGCATCCTTTCCTTCAAAAAGAGTCATTTGAGAAGTAGTGGCTTTGTATAGCGGGAGACGCTCAGGGCTGCCTCGAGGTTCCCACGCCAACTCAAGACAATTGTTAGTGCCGAGTCAACTGGGAGATGAAAATTTCATGGAAGGACATCAGCGTGCGTGCCGTCGTGTTGACAATAGAGGCAGTTCAAGTGAATGGTGCATACGGGCAATACAAAGTGACCTAGTGAATAAACGCACATGTAATTTATTGGCTGATTTATTGGTTGGTTGGTGATGTAAACTTTCGTCTCTTTCAGGCCATTTTTTAAAATAGTTTCGAGGGTCAAACAAATTCTCTTCTATATAGTCGCCCATATAGTGTATCCGTACAGCTTGTGGTTCTCTGGAGATTAAAGCCAACTCTGCGAAGCGGCTGTTATGTTATTGGCATGGTTGAAAATATTTTATTGCATTATAGGCAATGGTTATTATAGGGGCCTGGGATACTTTTCCCTGAAGTCGCCGTATGTGAGTCATTGTGTAGACATCCATATGAGGGTATATCCGTGTGTGTGTGTGTCCGCCACCAGTAGCGCGGCGCATGCGCGGCCATTTATAGATCTGTAGAACAAATGCATAAATAATGTAGAAGCTATAAAGAGTGACTGTGGAAGTGATGGTGTTAGCATTTGTTTTTGTGCGAAATATTTGTGTTGACGAACTGCCCTAGCTCTCTAAATCGCTCCAGCCCCTCCAACCACCCCTCCACTCTGCTTGGTTCGAAGGTCCAGTTGACCCCTGTTACGATTCAGCGTGGCGCTACCCTGACGATTACTGATGATTGCTATTGGTTTTCCCTTTGTAGCGGGGTGATGACGTGTCATATTACCGAAAAGGACTAATATACCTATGTTTTACACTCTTGGTTCAATACTAGCGCTGCTTAGGGCAGGCACAAAAACTTATTAGGCACAAAATATTTTTTTTTGCTGTTACAGGTGGTAACTGTCCTAGGCAATATTCCCCGCTCTGTTTTTCGTCCACCAGTATTTTAATCTTCTTTTCGTCGCCTCGACAGCCTTGAAGTTAACTTCCTCTGTGCTACCCTTAAATCCTATAGGGCTTCTGGAAGCCGAATATTTCCATCATGTAGATTTGGATGGATACCCTCGCATTCTAACACTATGTGCCGCATAGTTTCTGTTTCTTTTCCGCTGACCACGCATACACCATCATTTTGTGAATACTTCCCCACAAAGCTCTTAGTTCAACCTGCTCTAGCCTCAAAAGGAAAGCACTGCCCTGGGAATTATCGTAGACATTTTCCTTTCTCATGTCCGATTTCTCAGCCCTGTACATCTCAACGACGTTTTAGCTTCGATTTTTTCTCTCCATTCCGAAGATCTGCATGCCGAAGATCTGCATGACGACCTCTCTGAAACTCTCTCGCTCCTCTCCCCTGCCTCGGTCGCTGTGGTGTGGGTGCCGGGCCACTCAGGGATTATTGGCAATCAGCTGGCTCACCAGCTTGCCCGCCAGATTACTAGC
This sequence comes from Haemaphysalis longicornis, assembly GCF_048455015.1. Taxonomy (NCBI): domain Eukaryota; kingdom Metazoa; phylum Arthropoda; class Arachnida; order Ixodida; family Ixodidae; genus Haemaphysalis; species Haemaphysalis longicornis. The sequence goes on from NW_027526295.1 coordinate 235,188,110, forward strand.
CGGACGCCGGTGATTCCTTGGCCTTTCCCTCCCATGGCGGACGAGGCATCTTTCTGCAAGAAAACCCTCAAACAGCACTAACAACACCTCCGGCACTAGCTACAGACTCTTCCGCCAACCCACACTACCCTATCCATTGCACAAGTGCACACCCTTCGGGCAATCCAGCTGAACACCCTCACCACTCCGGCACGGCTGTATCACTACGGTTATCGCTCTGACCCATACTGTCCCAACTGCCCCCCTACGTACGCAAATGTTGAGCACATCCTTTTCTCCTGCCCCGTTGCCCACCAGTCCCCTCATTACCCTAACCATCCTCATCCCAACTGGAGAGTGTGGTTGGCGTCGGCGGCCCTCGTTGACCAGCTGGCCATGATTCTTCTTGCGGAGGAGTACGACGCATAGGTCTTAATCTGACCAGAAATAAAGTTTCTCTCTCTCTCTCTCTCTCTCTCTCTCTCTCTCTCTATATATATATATATATATATATATATATATATATATATATATATATATATATATATATATATATATATATATATATATATATATATATATATATATATATATATATATATATATATATATATATATATATATATATATATATATATATATATATATATAGGGAGTAGTAGAACTTTGAAGATGGTAGAGAACACAAGAGAAGAAAACTTCGAACAAGGTAAAAGCACGATTGTGGCCTACGTTTCAGCAAAGAGAACTTGCTTTCCTCAGGGCCTGAGGGAAGCAAGTTCTCTTTGCTGAAACGTAGGCCACAATCGTGCTTTTACCTTGTTCGAAGTTTTCTTCTCTCTTATATATATATATATATATATATATATATATATATATATATATATATATATATCAATCGGCTTTCCAGAGCCTATAAATTTCCATTTCCAGGTTTGCCAGGTTCATCAGAGTCCACTGTTCACATGCACTCGGACGAATGGGAGAGGAGACGTTAGAAAATAAATCACACGTACATTTCAGTCGACGAGAAAAAAGATGCGACCTAACAAATACTTTTCCATGTTTGCAAAGCTGGATGGAGACCAGAATAAAAATTTGTTCGCTATGCTAGAATCAACTATAGATAAAACAAGCGGCGATACTATGGCGTACTTTGCGGACTAAACCTTGTAGGTACTGTGCCCCTTTGGAGGCGACGATGGCCGACTGTGGCTGCTCTATACACATGAAACAGCTTAAGGCTGCTGCACATCTCAAGATTTCAACGCGAAGCTCTTAGCCTCCCGTTGTTCTAATATTTTCGTGTCGTCCGTCCGCAAACAGGAGGTGGAAGCGAGCCGGAAGGCGGTGAGGAAGAAAAAGTTTAGCCCACACTAATGCTTAGGACGTGAAGGTAGCGAAGCTGTACGAAACCGTTACGACAATCACGATGGTTTAAGTGTACGATTGCAGCCGATTTGTTTCTTCGCTGCCGCAACGACCTTTACTACATCCCTGTCACTGTAAGTGTGAGGATCCTTCATTTTGTTGGCAGTGGTAATCAATGGACGAAGGGCGTATGCTATGACGTGTCCTTCTTGTTCCCGAGCAAGGGTTACCACGATTACGGCGAACGCTGGAGTCTTTCTCGTACCGAGCAAGTGTTGCTACGAATACCGCGTACGCTGGAGCTTTTTTTTTTCCCATCTTGGCCAATATCCTTAAGTGGGTATGCTTCGCTTGACAAACGTGCGCTGAAAACAGTGGGCGGTTCTAGCTAGCAGTTGGCGTTTTCTTGCTTTCGTTATGTGCCAGGCGGCGGCCGCGAGGCCCGAGATCACGTACGCGCGCTCACGTGTGCACGCTCGGCAATTTCTCGGTATTTTTAACTGCGGATAGAAAAAATTACAATTTGCTAAGCAGCTTCGCCGTTAAAAACCAGCCAAGAAGAGAATAAATGCGACACAGCAACACACGTGCCTCTCCAAGGGGTCAAAGACGCCTGGGAAGAGACCGCGCGCGACAACGTGACATCTTACAGACTAAATATTCACGTGTACGCCGCAAACACGTGCCCAGAAAGTCGCCGATCCCGTGGGCACCACCCACCGCAAAGATGGAGCACATGTAGGGCGAAGAAGAAGCGGGTGGCGAAGAGTATAAACTGATGACCCGCGCATGCGCTGTGATACGGGTGGCGAACGCACGATGATACTCAGGCCGACGGTTATACACGGTGACGAGCACACGGCGACGGATATACGCTGTCAAAAAATTACCCCCTAGTAAAACTAACTATTGCTTATAATTTAATAAACTGTTGACGGCTTTTGACTTCAAAATAGGTGCCGTTGCGGAGAGTTAGTTTTGGTTTTCAGGGAGCTGGACGCTGTTTGGATATACTCAATATGCAACAAGACGCGAATTTATTTGGCCCTGTTACCTATTTGAAGAAATATCCTACAAGAGACAAAATATGTATTGTTTTCGTTAAGACATATTTTTTTTGTTCAGATGGACAAGGATTGGAATGTCCTCCCGCCCCACGTCGTCACCACTCCAGCCCCAATCTGTTCAAAGCGCACATTAAAGAAGCCTAGTACAAATGCCCATTCTTCACGTATCACCCGAACTTGGGTTTTAGAGGTATAATAATTAAATAAATTTATAATAAAATGTCTCAATCAATCTATGTAGTTGTCATTCAAATGTGCGTTTATTCGCTGGGTCACCTTGCATTGCTCGTACGCACCACTGAGTAGAACCGTCTCAACTTCTCATCACGAGGCCACGCATGTAGATGTCCTTTCGTGGCATCTTCATGTCTCAGTTGGCACAGCACTTATAATGGGCACATAGCTCTGTGGCAGTTTGGCGAAGTAAAGGCCAGTACTTGTCAGGACACTATCACTTGTGAAGGAAGGGATGCATGCAACAGAAAGAAAGGAAGAACATCGAGTCATACGCACACTCCAAAGTAATCCAGCTTTTCTGCACGCATCAGAGCGACGTTATTAACTGGATATTCACCAAGTCTCGTCGTTCCAGTGAGCATCAGTCGGGCCATCTGCCCGAAGCTGGTGTTGTACTTTCTGACTGTTTCGAAGTCGATTGAGCCAAAGTTGTCGAACGGACAGTAGAGGTTCCTGAGCCTGAAGAACAAGTGGATGGCTGTGAAATTTCTCCACGCGCACGAGCATTGCTCGTATAGAATCCTTGTAATGGCCTCGTGCACACCGAAGTCGCAAGGCACTCTGTAAACGAGGTCAGGACGAGAATGGAGGAATTTCTTGGTCGGAAGCTCGCCCGCGTTGTAGTACCACAAAGAAGGACGATAGTCACGGTACGACTCGTACCACAGGCGGAGATACTCGGCGTCCTTGTGGGCTACAATGACTTGCGTGCCAACATACTGTCCAGGAGGCCACCCAATGGCCAGGTCGTAGCGTCTGTACCTGTCCAAGCTCTTCACGAGATAAGCGTCCCCGTCAAGGTAAATACCTCCGTACTTTCGGAGAACCTTGATGCGAACGAAGTCAGAGGCGTGCTGAACAGAACTTAACTCTTTACCGAATATCGTTTTCGGGTTTTCAACGTATCGCAGGCTTAATCGAGGAATGTCCTTGATGTGCTTCCAGGAAGGGCTTCGTTTGGTTGCACTGCAGTTGTCGCAGTGGATCATCAGGATATCCGGCCTTTGCTGGATCCACGCTGCCCGAATGCACACGACTTCAACGAAAGAAAGGGGCTTGTTGCCGAGTCTTATGAAGTGTACGAAGTTCGGAACGTACCGGTCTTCGTGAACGGTCACATTTACCTCCGCTACTGGCGAATCCCAACAGAAAAAATCTGGCACGGGGTGCCTGGGAGTCCGGCGTAAATAAAGAAGAACCGCGATTCCCAGGCAGATGCCGAGAACTTTGAGTAAATTTGATCTGCTGCTGAAAGCAACCAAGATTGAAAGTCTCATTTTTTTTAATTTAAACTTTTTGCGCTATTCACAATTCAAGCTTGCAGAAGAGTCAGTTATTTTTGGACAAGTACTTTTTTGGCCGTATTTTCCGGCGAAACAATTTGCATTAGTCTGCCGATATTTTACAGGTTCATTTTTTTTGCAAGGAATGTCAATCCAGCGAAGCCGACATAACGTAACCGCGCACAAATACACAATAGAGTAAAACCCGTCCGAACGTTTCTGTCCACGACTGCTACCTCGTTGCTGTATTACACATTCGTAAAGCACTACACTTGCAGGGAAAGGTCACTTGAAATTACCTGCGGCGTATATCTATCGGTATTGTCTTCAGATGGAGGGGAGGAGCTTCTGGCCATATCCTCACCACTGGATATGTCTTCGGAGTTTCGGATTTTGCGTAGCTGGTTGCAGAAAGGTCGGTCTTGCGGGAACCTCGTCTTCACGGGCTTCTTGTGTCGATACTGGAGACCGTTCACCCGCTGCGAGCACTTCCGCAGCAGTGCTATCGCCTTGCGCAGGCGGTCACATTGTTGCTTCTTGGCTAGACCGTAATTTTTCGGACGCGAGCTTGCGTTTGAACTTTGTTGCTGATAGCAATGCTTCCACAGTAGTCATCTTCCTGCCGCAATCCACAGAAGGCCTTTACGATTTCACAGATTTAACTGCATGCGAGAAACACGTGCTGCAAGTGCGGTCGCTTGAGTGCAAGACAAGTGCAATACTGCCCGGCTGTTGGTGGTTTCGAGAAGAATACCGCTCACATGTGAAGGATCAGCATTCGCGGCAACGCAATTATTTAACACGAAAGGAATGTCCTTTTCTAGCTGCCACGAATGCGCCTCTAACGCACGTATGCTGCTATTTTGCACCTACCAATAATTACGAGAAAGTGCCGTAATTTTCTTTAAGTACGTGCGTTAAAAAGACCGTCGCTTCTATTTTCCCGGACAATACGGGGGCCGCATTACGCAATAAATACACTTGTATGGCAGCCAGGCTAATAAAACTTCAGGTAGTTAGAGATGCCATTTTTTCACAGCCATTTCCTACAACTATATACACATAATCGAACACCATAAACTGAATTGGCCTTCGGAAAGAGATTCCTCTGGTAGTTGCTCAGGGGATGTGAAGCATATTTATTGGCTCAGTCGCGTTAGTTAAGAGTGGCCGCCATCATAATCATTGCGTTGTGTCGTTTTAAACCAAGTGAGTCTTTTGCCTGTGCGCAGTTCCCTTTGTTTTGTTTCATGCAACAGTATCAGTGTGCTTTGGAGTACATGGCTCTTTTGATGCAGCGTAAGTGGGCTGACGCTGGGGGTGGTGCGTACAATGTGGTTTCTAACGGTCTTCGTGGAGCCATCTTTGGTGGCTAAGTCGTTGGACTTTTTCGTCCCGTAGGGCGCAGCGGGGTGTGCGGAACTCACCTTTAAATGCTAAAACCATCACTGGGATGCCGGCGACCTTCCCCAGCATTGGCGGTATGTGTAAATTACGCTAATTCCTAAGCCAGCCTAACAAATTCATTACTACTGGATGCCTTTGTCTAATCATCTCCCTGACATTGTGGGTTGGCACTCTTAGAACGCGCAGCGCTTAACCACCGTACTGCCTACATCGAAGCTAACGGCTACATTCACCCCATCAATACATCCTCTTACAAAGGGAAGAGGTCATCACTGATCCCTCTCACCACATTGAGCAGGAAGTCTATGCTGACCCTTTGATAACGTGAGGCGCGATGTATGTATGTATGTATGTATGTATGTATGTATGTATGTATGTATGTATGTATGTATGTATGTATGTATGTATGTATGTATGTATGTATGTATGTATGTATGTATGTATGCATGCATGCATGCATGCATGCATGTATGTATGCATGCATGTATGTATGTATGTATGTATGTATGTATGTATGTATGTATGTATGTATGTATGTATGTATGTATGTATGTATACTTTACGGTGCATACATACATACATACTTACAAACCGTAAAGTTCCGAAACAACACCCTCCCTCGAAACATCGCTCACCCCCGTTTAAGGGTGAAATCTTATTTATTTACTATTTACTTACCATTTAAGATTATTATTTGTTTACTAATAGACCCCAAACATCGACCACCCCCTAAAATCGCGCTAGCTTTGACGCATTCCACAGGCCGGAGAGCTCCATCCGCGAAAACGTCCCACGGCCGCGAGCCCTACCGATGTCTCGATTTTCAACAAAAAAGACACAACCTGTCCGGCTTTTTTACTTTGCATCTCCGCACTTTTGGTTGGCGGTGCGGCCACTCTTCTGTACCTTTTTGCACCTGACCCGCGGAATTTCGCCCACCCCGTATTTTTCACTTGATATCTGCGTAGATATGATCTGCGTAGTTTGGGAGGGGGTTCTTTAGAAACTGTGCGGTATGTATGTATGTATGTATGTATGTATGTATGTATGTATGTATGTATGTATGTATGTATGTATGTATGTATGTATGTATGTATGTATGTATGTATGTATGTATGTATGTATGTATGTTTGTATGTATGTATGTATGTATGTATGTATGTATGTATGTATGTATGCACGTATGTATGCATGTAGGTATGTATAATATTTCTTTTGATATTGAGAGCGAGATAAGTATTAATAATAAATAAGAACTGCCTATTTATTTATTGGGAAAATATTTATTTTATCTCCCTCTAGTATTATATATGTATAACTGAAATAGAACAAATTTATAAAAAATAAATGAGCAAAGCTGATGGATTTTTGCCACTGCTCTCGCTCGCAGTACCAAAAGAAAAATTACACCACAAAAAACCGGGCCATGTCCACTAACGTCAAACCTGGGGAGGAGCAAAGCATGCAGTTTTTAAGTGTATTCAAAGATTGTAGGTCTATCTCTTGCCAGACGGCGCGCGCTGATACACGCGACATTGACATTACAAAGACGGAGAAGTGATATTCGAAACTGAGAACTGCAAAATTTAAAGTTCAAGCGAGTACGGAGCGAAATAGAGGCAAGCAAGCAAGCAAGCAATCACGAACGAAAACGATTGTCCCGGTGTGTTCTTTTAGTAAGCGTTACGTTCTAGTTCGAGGTGTTGGAATATGAGTGTGTCGGTGTTTTAGTACCGTGACCCCATGAGAATTCGACGACGAACGACGGCGACGACTTGAGACACCGACAGCACGAGCCTACAAGGTGCTTCCCCCATAAAAATCACAGGACGAACATGACGGAATGCTCTGCAGCAAAGCCATTTGTTTGGATGCTCCTGCATCCAAACGTTGAAGACAATGCAGCGTAGCGTGTGCCTGCTGCCGCAACGGTCTCCTGCAGATGCCTCCCTGCCAGGACGGTCCGCGCAGGAGGCGCCACAGCACAGGTGCCTGACAGCCCGGCAGAATTAATTAAGTGCACCCGCTAGCCTCACAACAATGGGTCATCGCGGGAGTCGCTTCTGTCTGACACTGTCGCGCTATGTTGATCGTTCGCCTCTGGCGTAATCCCGGCTAGGACTTTGACACGAAGTTGCTTTGTCGGCCTGACAGGTGGTCGAGCGGCACGCCTGTGCAGATCAGGCCGAATTAGCAAACGTGTAGGCCTGTCGCGTGTGTTAATTTTCCGAGGCCCATGATCTCAGTTACGATGATCGGCGGCCCACTTCCTCAGAGAAATGGCCACAACTAAAAAGAGACGGCGTTTTCCTGTGGGTTTGGGTGCATTTTTCTGTTTTAGCTTTATGCATACGAGTAAACACGTTGTTATACGGTTTCTATTGAGGAAGAGTTGCTCAATCGCTCGAATACTAACTCTCGTTCAATTGATATTTGAATGTGCAGCTCTTGTTGACTTACAAAGTACAAAAGAAGGGTATGGGAGTAAGCGTACGTGTTGTTAACGTCATAATCTTCGGTAACAGTACAATAGTAGGCTACATGTATCATATGGTGTGTGGAGAATATTCTGTGAAATCAATGTATTAAAAACAGTTACGTAGGGTAGATGGTAAAACAGTATGAGCGGCTGGTGATGTGTATTAACAAGGTTAATATATAAAATGAGAAAATGAGAATTAGCAGTAACACAACTGCGACCTTTATTCCAAATCTTCGTATCGCTTCAGACTATCCGATATACCGACCAATCACAGGAGGAATTCTGCCAACACAAGACACCAATGAAAGGCTTCGCAACTGTAGCACTAAGCAAAAGCGGAGATGTAGCCTTAAGGCACGTCCTCAATTGCGGTAACAAGCACGCCGCGCCACGAGCGCAAAAGCGCGCGCCGCAAAACGCGATTTCGCGGCAAGATTCCTCTGCCACGCCAGGATGGGTCTGGCACCCATTTTTGCGGCAAGGCGCTTTGCGCAAAACTTAACGAGCCAATCACAGTCCGGTTCACGTGTGCTGCGAGGTCAGGGCCACGGTCAGGGCTATCACCAGAAGGCTCGCCGGACCCGTTCCTCCCCTGCTGCCTCGTTGGAGAGAGCTTAGGCACGGCCGCTGGATGAGAGTGCGCCTTTCATCCAGCGGCCGTGGCTTAGGTTATTACCGGTTCCCTCAGCCGCCGCCGCCGCTTTTGGACGCGTGCTCTCCCAGTAGTGCGGCCTTCAAAAAGTGGCGGCGTTTGTGAGCGCGCGGCGGCGCGCGGGGCGGCGCGGCGTTACTGGCGTTACTGCCGTAAGTGAGGACGTACCTTTACGGTGCGCTGGCAACGCCATCTAGCTTGCGACCACCGTCTTATCCCGGCCTGCGGTTGATTTGGCACGCCCTGTTTAGGCCGCCGTGTAGAGATATTTTCTCGTGTATTTTTTTAATAATCAGGCACTCGCATTAGCAGAATGGCGTCTGAATGATAACCCAGCAAGCATGCTTCTTCATTAAGCGGACTTTGGCCCTGGCAATCGTTAAATAACCATTAAAGAGACCATGAAGACAGAATGAAAGTTTGGTTCACCCAAAAATCACTCCATATAAGGATAAACATCACGCAAATTTTAACACAGACAACAAAGAGTTAAACAAGATAATAAGAAGAACGAATTGAATAGAGGTGGCTAACGAGGCATTCTTTTACACTCCCTTTCTGACATCACAGGGACCCGATTGCACGATTGGCAGCCACCTATAATAACTACCGCTAAGAAACATGATTGTGGGATTGCAATATCCTCTCGCTCTGTTTGAGCGCTTTTAATACAGTTCAAACACTGATCACTGTTTTTGCGACCACCCGTATTGCGCCACCACTTAAATTTTGTAGTACGAGATTTGAAAATTGCGTCAATATTTTGGGGGATTTACTGGTAAAAGCAACGTCCTTCGTCAACGGAACGGAGTTGAAAGGCGTTTGAAAGGATGTTCTTTCAAATAAAACAAGGACGTGGGTATATACATGGTCCCTCAAAGAGCCGATTGGCCTAGCGCAGACAACTGATACATGAGTAATTGCCGAGGTTTTGGAAGCTACCTGCAGATCTGTATGCTACTTCAAAAATCTGTTGGTAATCATAGGAACATTTAGGTGTAGCAACACTGAATAGGGCGTTCCCAAATGGGTGTTCATCGCATGCATTTATATGTGTGAACGCTAAGCAACAGTCTGAGCACTGGAAGCCGATGTAAATAAAAAAAAAACTGAGGGACGTTTCTAAATTACGAAATGATTAAAGAAAACCAAAGCATTAAGAATACAAGGCTCGATAAATAAAATACAAAAGCGACATCCAGAAGCCTCCTCATAGGAACCGCTGGCTACGAACAACATCCACGCACTTTTACTAGCTAAAATGGCTAAAAAAGCGCGCAAGCCACATAACGTCACCGGCATCCTGTTGCGTAATCCAGACTTATCTTGCTCAACAGTGAAATGTTCCGTACACCCGCTTCACCTAGCTTTGTAGTTCCTGTCAGTACCAGACGTGCCATCTGCCCGAAGTTCGCTCTGTATAATCCGATGGTCTTAAAGTTGAGCGGACCATACCTGTCCAGTGGGCAGTAGTATGCACGGTGCCGGAAGAACGCGTGGACGGCGGTATAATTTCTCCAAACATCGTCGCACTGTTCGAACAACATCCTGGTGATGTCTTCGTGCACACCAAAGTCGCAAGCAATTCTGTGAACGAGGTATGGCTTCGTCTCCAGGATTTCTTGGGTTGGGAAGTGACCCGCATTATAGTACCAAAGGTCGGGCCGGTACCCGCGATACGACTCGTAGTACAGACGCAAAAATTCGGAATCCTTGTGAGCCACAATTATTTGGTTGCCGATGCTCTGGCCTGGAGGCCAGCCAATGGCCAGTTCATATCGCCTGTACTTGTCCACGCTCTTGATGAGGTAAGAATCACTGTCGAGGTAGATGCCTCCGTACTTCCTCAGCACCCTGATGCGGACGATGTCGGAAGCGTGTTGGATCCAGCTAACTTTGGTTCCGAAAATCACTTCCGGCTTTTCGACGTTTTTAAGACTCAGCCGAGGAATGTCCTTGATGTATGTCCAATGCGGGCTGCGCGTGGTCGCGCTGCAGTTGTCGCAGTGAACCATGAGAATGTCCGGGTTTTGTTGAAGCCAAGCTGCTCGAATACAGACGACTTCGATGAAGGAGAGGGACAGGTTGCCGAGTCTGACGAAATGAACGATGTTGGGGACGTGGAACTCGTCGTACTCTGTTATCGTCACCTCTGGCACGGTCAGGTCCCAGCACTTGAATGGTGCAAGTGGGTGCTTCGGGTACCGAAGATAAAATATTAAGCCGGTCACAACACACGTGGTGCTTACCATTAAGAAATAAAACTGTTTCATAGTCATTCGAGGACGCGGGAAATGTGGCGACATATTTAACCAAAATGTGTAAATCGGGGCGGACGTATGCGGTATGTCCCTTTTGCTTTGTTCTATTGAACTGCTCAGCAGCAATTCCGTCCTTCACAAACAGGTCTTGTAGCCATTAGCTTATGGTGAGCATTCTCAGCACGTCGAGGGCTGAACGAACTCCTCTCACTGTTACTGCACGAGCACTGACCTTGCAAATGGGTATCTCGGAGAGCGGACTGGCTGTTAAAAAAATCCCGAAGATTTGCTCCGACTTCGAGCATGCATTTCTGAAGTCCTCCTGGGAGCAATTGTCGATGCTGTTGCAGAAAAAAATTACTTTTCACTTTCCCGACGGAGGGTTCTTCACGACGCCATCCTGCGATGTAGCGAGAAGAATTGACGCTTGCCGTGCTCTGTATGTCCATTCCAAACGACAGACAATTGAGTAGCGATGATCCGACCACAGCGACTACAGCGCGAAGGGCGTCACCGACGAGACACAATTCACGTCCGGCGCTTCGCAGCTGCCGTCTATCTTCATGCGCTGTCTTCGCAATGCGAGGTAGACAGAGTAGGGCACGGGGCGGGGCTGCGGCTGAATGGCACGACGATGTGCATCAACATCTTGCGACAGCTGCTTTTAGCAATTGCAAGATGGAAAGGCGCAAGGCATTCTGCTACCACTGCTGCGTGAATTGCAAGGGCCTCCGCGTCCTTTGTTCATGAGTGCGACTTCTGCAAAACCTCTTCAATACATACCGGTTTCAAAATGTCACTGGAACTTTTGCTTATCTGATTTTTTTAGCGGAGCAGCTTTTGTGTCTTGCGTTGTGTTTCCGCGTACTACGATGCGGCCTGTCGCGTGTTTCTACTTGATGCTGCTCCAACTGAGCAGTTGGAGCTCCAAGGGAGCATCAGCATGAGCATGAACTGGGTGATGTTCCAGGGGCTCGGAGTTTTCTCCAAAGCATGATTCAACTCCAAAGTGGAAGTATTTCTTGTGAAAGCGCAGCGTGGGCCACCCTTTCACCCCGCACTCCTATGCATGTTCGAAATCTGCTCAGTTATAAATGCAGTGTTTAATCAAGCTGAAATCAGCTGAATCGAGCTAGTTTAGAACATGCAAATAAAAACTAGTTGCTCTAACTTCGTGCTATTAAATAACAGAACCGAGAATGTTACTGCGTATACCTTGCGAACACAAGACCGGCGAGCAGGTCTTTCTTCACTTTTTTTGTATGTCGCAAACATTTCATGAACTACATCTGTTTCAAGAAGAAGAAATGACTTACCATTTTTTTCCTTTGTCCTCCTGGGCATTGTTGAATACCTGCCCTAATATTTGTCTGCATTCAACGAGCTAGTATCATTTCCCGTTTTCATTCGCTATATACAGGGTGCCCCAGGTATCATGCACTAACAGTTTAAAAAAGCAGTGGGGCTACTCGAAGAATGTTTCCAGTACAGTGGAGTAGCAGCCGTCGATTTTTTTCGTTATGTAGATTTAATTAGGTAATTGTAATGAATTATCCAAGTGGAGAAGTCCTTTTTCAATCATTAAAATGTCAATGAGGCAAACGCAGATACTTACAAGGGGAATCTAACTGCTTTGTTTCCAGCGACGTACTAATTGCGGGCTCATTTATTCTGATAGATAAAGAAACCCGCGAAAATGAAAAATACCACGTGATTGCGCTCCAACCCCGACACTTAGTGTATATATATATATATATATATATATATATATATATATATATATATATATATATATATATAAATGGGTTTAAGGAATTATTCTTGGGAGGGAGAGATTGGGTAGGGCAAGAATACTGCGGTTATTCAATAATTTTTCTCCTATGAAGGGGCTTCTGCTGGTTTTCTTTTCTTTGTACTTTACAGGATGTCCAGTGGAGGTGGCTGGTCGCGGTGGCCTCGGAGCGGGAGGCTCAGGATTCCGCGGGTGCAGGAATTTTGGCCCCTATCTGTTGAGGTAGACAGTGTCCCATCAATCCCGAGAGAGTGTATATATATATATATATATATATATGTAAAAGGTAAGTAGAGACGGAGAAACACGAGAAAAGCACTACAAAACTAAAAATTTACTGACGTTTCATTTTTATGTTTTTCTCGTGTGTCTCAGTCTCTACTTAACTTAGTTTCTCGCGCTCTGTGTGAGTTATATATATATATATATATTTATATATATATATATATATATATATATATATATATATATATATATATATATATATATATATATATATATATATACTTTTTACTCATACTTTTTCTACGTGCTCTTTGTGAGTTTTCTCTTTTCCTAGATTTATATCTACATACACACATAATGCAAACATACAGACACAGATCTTTATACAAAGCGTTTAATTTCTGTTATTCTGTATACACCTGTAAATTTTTTCGTTTAGTTATTAAAATGGTTCCTCAGGCTATTTATTTAGTGTGACAGGGACAAAGCAAATGCACGAACTAGTTAACATGTCGTCTGCGCACACGAACGAGGTACAACATACCCATTACGTGTCCGAAGTGTCCGAAAAGGGGCTGAAAAGAATGCAAACTTCTTTTGACCACATGACAGTTAGCATATCTCAGTAAATAATTACTCAACACTTTTCATGCGGGCTAACAAGAATGCTCTGCAACCCCCGTTTATTAGAATACCATTAAAAACTAATTTCAAAATACCATTTACAATGATGTCCACTGTTACGACAAAACGCTGAGCAAAAACGAAACAAGCAGATGACATAGCGTACCACACTATAAGTTATCGCGTAAGCAGTCTGTTTTGGTATGTACAAAGCAAAGACAGCACAGAGACATTTAAAGGAGCCATGAAGACCAAATACAACTTTGTTTTATTCGAAAGATTTCGTATTTTATAGTGCCCGCAGCGCTTGTCCGGATTGAAATGGCGTTTTATTCACTGAGAAATTCATCATTTTACATTAAAATTTTGATTTTCCCGCTAAATCGTGTGTTTTCGTGGTCTGAAATGACATCACTGGAACCAACCGCTCTGCAGCCGATATGAAAGCCTTGTTTACCGTTAGTGAACCTAGATGGCGGCACCATACCGTGGCAAGCCGTTTTCTGCCCCTGCTTTGTTTTAAATGCAGAGCATTTCTTTAACTCACGATGTCACCCGGCGTTGGCGTGCCTCGGCGTCCGCAACAGCCGTTCCAGGTGCGCCCTCTCCCCCACTCCTCCTCGCCTGCTCTCCGCTGCCCCTCGCGTGTTCTCTGCGTGCTCGGATCGCGTTCAGCAACAGGTGGGGCGCGCATGCGTCGTAGTTTGGCGCGGGAGCAACAACAGTTGTGGCGTGATCGTGACGTAGTCGTGACGTGTTCGTGGCGCGGTCGTGCCGCGATGGGGCGGTTCTCGGCGTTCGCTCTCGCTGTCAATTTCTTTCGAACGAGATGAAATCGGGTATGTGCGCCCCCCGAAAATGCTCTGCATTTGACCGTGCCCCTCGCGAGGGGGATGTTCGTCACTATGGGCTCTTTGACACAAGTTCCTTTTTTAACCGTATTTGAACCTGCCTTGTTTTTGTTCCGGGAGAATATAATCGTTTCGTGAAACAGAGTGACCGCTCGACAAATATGGTAACGTAAGACACCGTTGCTTGCGTTAATCGGCCAGTGTCGTCTAAAGCTACCCCAAAGCCCCGCAGACCTGTGCAGCTAAACAAAACATAGTTCGTGCAGTACCAACAGCAGTACGCATCGGTACTTCTATATTTATGTGTGCTTTCGTAACTTCCACTGTCGGTCCCATCATTCTTACTGCTTTAAAAACAAGTGGACTAAATTTAAGCGCAAATGGCTCGTTCGTCAAGCTTATAAGCTCTGCCTAATTAGCGTTTGCTTTTGCCGGCCTCCGCCAATCGCACAGCTGGCTGGTTTGACTTCGTCTTCATGGCTCCTTTAAGTGAATACACTAAACAGGTGACCTGTCGGAGTTTAGAGCAGGCATGAACCATGCGACTGCTCGGGATAAAACCTCCGGGGTATTTAATTTTTGGCACCCACTCAACTGAAAGGCAAATACAGTTGCAACAGGCCGGCGAGTGCAAGAAAAATGGTACCATCTGGGGAATACTCCGGCAAGATTTGTGGAGAGAGAGAGAGAGAGAGAGAGAGAGAGAGAGAGAGAGAGAGAGAGAGAGAGAGAGAGAGAGAGAGAGAGAGAGAGAGAGAGAGAGAGAGAGAGAGAGAATAACTTTATTGAGCCAAAGAAATTGCGGCGACTACGTGCCGGATGGGGTGGTTCCTACTTCACGGGACGCACATGCTTCCGCGGCCGCCTGGCCCCTGGAGATCAGGACGAGCTGTTCTTCCAAGGCGGGGCTGGTTAGCAAGGTCTCCCATCGCGCATTAAGGGGTGTGGGAAGGGTGTTGGAGGTTTGGGTAAGGGGTGGGGGGATGGTCACGGTGAAATCGCACTCTCCGATGACGTGCCGGAGCGTGCCCAATTGCCCACAGAAGCTACACTCTTTCTCGTATCTCTCGGGGTACATTCTGCTTTGGAGATAGGGGTGCGGGAAGGAGCCTACTTGTATTTGTCTGTAGATCATTTGCTGCGCTCTACTGAGTGATTTTTGCGGTTCAGGGTAACGCCGTCTGCCTTCCCTGTAGTGGCTGGTGATATCCTTGTAAGTCGTTATGGCCTGCGGCTCGTGCTCGTCTGCCCGGTGTTCATGCTGGTGGGCGAGTTCGTTGCCCTCCAGCCCTGAGTGTGCCGGTGTCCATATCAGTTCGAATTTCTGCTCGGGTATACGTCGTCTTCCTCGCTCGAGTTTCTGAGTGCCGTCAGAGACACCTGCCCTTTTCTATAGTTGCCATACGCTTTCTTTGAGTCCGTGATTATTTTGCTCACTTAGGCAACGTGAGCGCCACGGCTATTGCCGCCTCTTCCGCTTCTTACGGGAACACCGTTTTAACCAAGGCGCAGGTCACAAGCGCGTCTTGCTTCGTGACCGATATCGTGGGTCGTGTCGAAAACGTGGGTAGACAGGCGTCCGTGTAGAGGGTGACCCCGGTTGCGTCTTCTTGTTATTCCGATTGTCTTAGCGTTTCGATCAGGGCCTTGACCCTGGCCGCTCTGCGCCCGTCGTTCCGACCCGGTTTCATGTTCCGGGGAAGGGGTTAGCTTTCGATTTTCTGTGCTCAAAGATTGTGTAAATGTCCCCTGTTCTTGTGGTCCACCTCCTGCCAGCCCAGCTTGGCCAGTACCATTCGGCCCAACGAGGTTTGGCTGAGCCACACTGTCTGAATAGACAGGTGGGCTTCTACCAACTCTTTTACCGTATTGTGTTTTTCTATGCCGAGCATCTTCTCGGTGGACGAGTGGCGCGGGGTAGCCAGCGCCATCTTCGTTGCTTTGCGCATGATCGTGTTCAGTTGGTCTCTGTTTTTCTTCAGTAGCTGTAGGTATGGCGCCGCGTATACGATGCGCGACGTCACAAAGGCCTGGACCAGCGTGAGCGCGTCGTCTTCCTTCAGTCCTCTTCACCTGTTTGTGACCCTTCGGATCATGTTCGTAATCTGTTCCGTGGTGGTCTTGATCTTTCTCAGCGCCGCTTCCGCCTTGCCGTTGTTCTGGAAGATCACTCCCCGCATCCGGGCTTGTGTGGTCGGCGTTATGTCCGTTCGGTCGATAGTCACACGCACATTATCTTGTTGTCCTTTCTTTCTTCGTGGTTTTATGATTAGGAGCTCTGATTTTTTCGGCGAGAAGAAGAGGCCGCATGTCCTTGCATAGTCATCTACGGTCTCGGCAGCTCTCTGAAGGGTCTCTTCCATCCAACTATCCGACCCCGGTCTAGACGTCCACACGGTGATGTCGTCCGCGTAGAGAGCGTGGTCGATGCCCTCCATGCCTTGTAGCTGGGCCGGGAGCGGGAGTAGCGCCAGGTTCAAGAGCAGGAGTTACAGGACCGACCCTTGCGGGGTGCCCCTGTCTCCCACCGCTATCGGTTGCGACTTCTCGTCCCCGACTTTTACCTTTGCCGTTCTATTGCAAGGGAAGTCCCGGATGTACTTGAACATTTGCTTTCCGCATCCCGTCTCTCGCAGGTTACGGAGTATGCGGTCGTGGGTTACGCGGTCAAAAGCCCCCTTGAGGTCGGTTGCCAGGATTGCCCTCGACGTCGAGTTCTTGTCTTTCTTGATCACCAGTTGGCGTAGCTGCACTAGGATGTCTTGCGTGCTCAGTTGTCCTTGGAAACCGTACATGGTCGGTGGTATCTGGTGGGTGGTGTCTAGAGGTGGTGTATAGAGTTGAGGAAGCATACAAATAAGGCGTTTTTTGCTATTGACAGCGATACGACTACCACAGTACCACCAAATTAAAGTGCCCGCATTAATTTTAAGATGATGTACATCACTTTTGTAATCCTTGTGTTGTGATATCAGAAGTGGTTTGTTAGAGTACTGAAAAACACGGCAGTGACAAAAGCAGCTGCCCAGATCATTCACGTATATGTTGAACACCAGTGGGAATACACGCATTTTATAAGCGCTGCTTTATTTCATGTTTTCTAGCGCTACGATTTGACTGTGATCATACAAATAGTTCTTGGTAAGCAACAGGAAAGAACCTCGAGACCCATAATTATGTAGTACTTTTAGTAATAATTTTTTATCTACGAGAGAGAGAGAGAGAGAGAGAGAGAGAGAGAGAGAGAGAAATAACTTTTATTTGTCCAGTTTGTGGAGGAGACCTAGACCTCCACCCTAGGCGTCGGCCAGGAGCCCTTGGGTCCTAGCAGCGTCTTCGGCTAACTGGACGGCCCAGACTTGATCCGCCGGGTCTGAGCTGAGCAGTACGGTCTCCCACTCCTCATTACTGCTAATTTTGCGGCTCTGAGGAGTCGCCTGAGGACATGCCCATAATATATGTGCAAGATCGGCGCGTTCCTTGCATCTCCGACATTTATCTGAAAATTGCCCAGGATAACAATGACTATACGCGACGGGGTTCGGGTACGAGTTCGTCTGAAGAAGCCGCCAAACCACAGATTGCCTTTTAATGAGGGATGGATGAGCGGGGGGGTAGCGGGCTCGTTCAAGCCGGTAATGAGTAGTCAGCTCCCTGTAAGACACAAGCCTGTATCTGCCCGTCCAGCGAAGCGAGTGAGCGTCTGGGTCAGAAGTGTCGACGCCAGCTCGGTCGGTAAAGCCTCGAGCCGCATCGTGCGCACACTCGTTTCCGGCCAGGCCCGAGTGGGCCGGTGCCCATATAAAGTATATCTTCCCGTTCCGCTCGTCATGGGATCGAGATTTTAGGATTTGGGACGCCTCGGGTGAAATTCGCCCTCTCGGATAATTTAAAATAGCCGACTTAGAGTCGCTAACAATTAATTTAATTTTTGGAGACGCTGTCATCGCCAGGGCGATGGCCGCCTCTTCACCCACCTCTGTGTCCGTCGTGCGGACCGAGCATGAGGCCCACGGAAATTGACCACTGCGAGGGCCATGGCGTCGCGAGCAATGTAATCAGCGGCGTCTACGTATATCTACGAAGTCAAATGTTTTTGTGACATCTACAAATAGGGCAGAAGCTACTTCAATATGATCGAATGAACTATTTATTTACAAGTCTGAAACTTCTTGCAGTCGAAGCTTGGTGCCAGATGCCTAGAATGAAACCGAACTAATTTTTGGATAGCACGCCATGGGGATAAAGAAAACTATGCATAATTGAAAGATGTTTTCTCAAGATCAGAGCAACGCACGAGATTATGGATATATCACGATAGTTGTCAATTACGTGTTTTGACCCACTTTTATAGAACGCGATTATACCCGTCGCGGTGGCTCAGTGGCTAAGGCGTTACGCTGCTGAGCACGAGATCGCGGGTTCGATTCCCGGCCGCGGCGGCCGCTTTTCTGATGGAGGCGAAAAGCAAAAACACCCGTGTGTACGAGATTTCGGCGAACGTTAAAGATCCCCAGGTGGTCAAAATTAATCCGGAGCCCCACACTACGGCGCGCCTCACCGCCTGCGTTGCGTCGGCGCGTTAAACCCTACAATCAATCAATCACAACGCGATTACAACTGTTGTTTTTAGGGATTGAGGCACCTTCGGTTTTGTTAAAGGGGTCCTGAAATACCTTCCGCCGATGCGTGGATGTACATGTAACCAAATAAAGCAATGTATTAGCAATCTCCTCCCGCAAGAATTTTGTTGAAGCGATGAGTATTAGCTGAGAAATCGTAAATCAAAAACCGCGCATTATCGTCGCGCCGCGTTTCCTCCTCCTTTCAACTTACTCTCCGCTGTTGACGGCGAGCGAGCCTTCCCTCCCATGATGCTGCGCTCCTCGGCGGTGACGTACTTCCGCTATTGCGCTGCTCACACCAACGTTGGCTCACACAGCCGTCTGCTACGGGCAAGCTTTGTTGACACCATGAATCCCGCACACCGCTCAAGGCTGGAAAAGCGAACGAAAAATCTGGCCCCATGTGTGCGGCGGCCTGGCCTTGCCCCTTCGCGGTGTACGTTACTGAAGTTCATATCGGCGGCGCGTGACTTTGTATCGGCGGCGAACTCGCAGCCGCACGGGGAGGATCCTGCGCTCGCTCCCTTGGATGCACAGCGCACTGTTTATCCAAAAAGCGCCGTATCAGATGTGGCCCCGCTGGTGCCGGGTCTTATTTTGTGGCGGTGGTAATTCCTGCCGGCGGCGATACAGAACCCGTGCACAAAACGCCAGTTCAGCTTGGGGCGGCGCGTGGTGGAGAGCGGCAACGTTGGCAAAACATGCTCCGCCACGGCTCTGAGCTTCCTCGCGCTGGAGCGAGCACCATTTCTTTGACAATATCAAACATCGGTTGTCCTGGCAACAAGGCACAAACCGCTCTAGAAGTCAGTTACTGTTGCGTGATCCCGGTTCAGCTTGGGGCCCCACCTCGCGGCATATGGGTACTGCAGGCATACTACTCACTCCCATTTGGAAGTGCGAGATGCGTTTGGCATTACAGGAGGCGATGGTGTGTGTGTTGTCAAATGGCATTGGTGTTGTGGACGCCTTTGTTTCGCGATGAAATGCGACGTTGTGCTTCTGCGGGTGGATAGTGCTTCCCATGGTCTGGATCATCTTTCTCAAGCGGCGTACGACTCAACCTCGCATGGGGTATGTGCAGTGTGCGTGGCTAAAAGCCATCTCGGCTTGTGCGCCAGAGTTAAGTGACTTGCTGTTCGTCCCCGCAAACCGCGCGCGAGGTGAGTGCCGAAGTTACGGGGGGCAGGAGGAGGCAACCCATCGTCTGTCAATCGCGGTTCGGACTTGCAACGCATGTTGTGACGTTGTGTTCGTTCGAAACGCATCTCTGGATTGTTTGGAAGGTGAATAAAATGTATGCGTCAAAACCGGGCATTCGGCTCAGGGCGTTCTCTGCGATTGCAAGAAAGAAGTGCCACGGGGCTTCAACGCTTTCTTTATGGAACGTACTCAAGTAAGAGAATATTCATGTCGTGTTATGGCCCTGTTGCATTCAATACAAACAGTTAAGCGTTTGTTTACACTTGTTTCGTTTGTCGTAAAATGTCCAAGCACTCCGGCACTCCGCTGGCAGATCAGCCGGCGAGCCGACGCTGAGCAGACGACTCATCTCTTTGCCGGAAGTGCGTGAAAAAGCCGCCCAATAGCAGGATGTCTAGCTCATGACGAACATCTGGGAATCGATGATGTAGACATGTGAAGATTTCGGCGTCCAAAAACACGAAGGAAAGGGTGAGAAAAAAGCGACAAACTTTGCAACAAAAGTGTGAGCTTTCCGCTGCGCGTAAAAGAGTAATACTTGGCACAAATGATGTTGACGACCCAATCTAACGATTGCGCTAGTCAATTTAGTGTGCTCAAAACGCCTTTCAGGGCCCCTTTAACATGATATAAATGATTAACAGCAAGACTGGTTTTAGATGTTCAAATCTGCGACGTGCCATATCGACAGCAAAGCCGTCTATAGGAAGTAATTTACGCCTGTGGAACCCAGACAGAATAGAGCAAATATCCTTATTCGGTACATTCCGGCAGGACAGCAGAATCCACACTAGAGCGCTGAGAAGTTGTAGATACCACTTTACATTACATACAGTTTACTGAATATTGAGTGCAATGTGTTAAGGTTTTGTAAGTCTTAAAATAAAATTGACCTCGCCTGTAAGGGGCGAATAACTAGTTATTTTAGACTAGTGAAATATAATAAAAGACAAAACAAAACAAAAAATGGGCCCATCGGGCCCATCTCCCCGCGAGGGGGACTCGAGGAAATGCGTCGCATAGGGGGTGGGTGTATTGCGTTAACGTTTAGTGTTTGGGGGTTGGTGCTATCACGTGTACACCACGCAGCTATCACGCCGCTAGCACGCCGCTGAGTCGCCAACGCACGCCGCTGACAACGTAGTTTGAATGAGTCAAGGATGTAAGGCGCGTTCGTAGCCTTTGATTCTGTGTCGGTTTTGTGGCGCAGTGGGAAGAGCACCATGTACCTCGCGTTCCGCCCACAGGTAGTGAATGCGTTATATCAGCAGCTTCTTGACGTAGTTTGAATGAGTCAAGGATATAAGGCGCGTTCGTGGCCTTTCATTCTGTGTCGGTTTTGTGGCGCAGTGGGTAGAGCACCATGTACCTTGCGTTCCGCCCGCAGGGTCGTGGGATCGAAACCAGGCGCCGGTAACTGTTATTTCTTTTTATAGTGTAGGGGGAGGCTGGCTGCTGCGGACGCCGACGCACGGGTGACATCGTGAGTTATACAAATGCTCTGAATTTAAAACACCATGGCAAAATTGCAGGACAAGTGACGACACTCGGGGATGTTTTCTCAGGTAGTTTGCATTGTTCACTGTTACTTCTCTACTCAAATATTGTGGGCTAACGTACGGGATAGCAGAGGACCCCGGCTAGCTTCGCTAGAGAACGCTACGCGCCGTACACTAGCCCTGCGGAATCCGAAGACTCACGCACGGGTTCGGGTACTCACATGCGGTAGACAGGCTCCGGCAATCCAAAATGAGGCTTTATTGCCTGGCAGATACAGGGCATATACCAGACAACACGACTATCGCTCGCGGGGAGACAGTGGCTCCTGTCGCTCGCTCAAGCCGCTGGGCTCAGACCTCGATATCCGTCATCACGGCCGCGGGAGCAGGGGAGGCATCCCGTGGCGACCGATCAGGGCAGAATCTCTTGGCAGAGACCGTGGAGCCAACTGGGTTCACCGTCATCGGGGCATTCAGCGTAAGCACTGCCGAGCCAACCGACTCCGACCAAATCGCCCAGTCGACTCCCGGCGGAGCGCTCGTTCGTCCCGCAGGTCAGCTCGGAGGGGAGAGAAGGTCTTCCCCTGGTTGAGGAGAGGGTGGCGCGAAGGAAGGTGGCAAACTGGTCCTCCTTCCCTCGCGCCCTCGCGCACACGTTCGCGGCAAGCCGGTTCGGCGCGTCGCGCGGGGTCATGAAAAGGACACGACCTACGTGACGCGCCGGCTGCCCAAAATGGCGGCTCCCAGCTCGCGAGAACATGTGCAGGCGAGTCGTAGGGAAACAAGGGTCCCCATAATATGCATTACAAGCCCAAGCTTCGGTTTGAACTACAGTCCTCTTTAATCAGTTTATAGATTTATATAACAAAAACGCCTGCCTTGTTTTCGCCTAATTTTTGTGTTCTGTGGACATTTTAATGTTCGCCCTTCATGAATTGACATGTCAAATTAATTCGTCGTTTTGAGGCAGTGGGTAACAAAATTGTTAGCTATGACTAGCATTGAGGCCTCCTACTTTGCGCCACGTGCATGGCTGCAGGCGTAATGGTTAAACAAAACCATCGGTGCGCTCTCCCTCTGATCTCTATTTTTTGAGAGCCCAGAAGTAATATTGTGCGACATACAACTGTGAGCAGGAATTACCCGCTACGTCAACAGTAGCAGAAAGCATTGTAGGAAAGAGAGCATGAGACTGAGCTTTACTAAATTTTTCAAGATGTGCTTTGGGTACCTTAGTTAAAGTCACCATTGCAAACTCCTGCTGCAATGGCCCTTTCCACCAGCCGATCGCGGTAGTAAGATACTCAATCTTGATCAAATGACCATGACAAAACGATTCGTGTTTTTTCTGTTTTTTTTTCTGGCATCACAGACATTTGCGACACTCCACCTCTTTCCATTATCTGGATTCCTGAAAAGAGTCTCACTCAAACTTTTTCCCAAACTCGAGGGGCCATGGGCAATCGCGTACCAGGATAGACACGACATCTCATCAGATCATTCCTGAAAAGACTATCGCTCAGTTTTTCCCAAAGGCGTAGAGGCCTTAAGCAATTATGTGAGAGTACAGCCATAGAAGAAGAAGATG
Source organism: Haemaphysalis longicornis (assembly GCF_048455015.1). Classification (NCBI taxonomy): domain Eukaryota; kingdom Metazoa; phylum Arthropoda; class Arachnida; order Ixodida; family Ixodidae; genus Haemaphysalis; species Haemaphysalis longicornis. Next base: position 235,211,256 of record NW_027526295.1, read on the forward strand.
TTTATTCAATCTTACAATTACAAGAAGATGAAGGTAACAAAGCAGAATTATACGGACGAGGGTCCCATAGTTAAGACTGCACCGGGACCCTCGGTTAATTATTACATAGTGGAATAAAACACAGTGAAAGCAGCTAAAATCATAAAATACAGTGGCATATAGAGCTACTATATGCATTGCAGAGTAGTAATACAATTTATCGAAAAAAAAACATTGACAATACAGCAAATGCAAAATAAGTAGTATATTTAGGGCGGACTCGACGAGGAAAAAACAAAACAAAAAGACAAACAGAATAGCAGGTAATGCAATATTATACATGTCAAACTTAGTATATACAAAAGAACACTAAGAAATTTTTACTACATGGAGCATACTAAACCGCACATCTAAGTGAAATTTCTAAACACCTTATGCCGCGAAAAACAAAACCAGGCGTAATTACATTCACTCTGTAGGAAACACACAATCAAGCAAAAAGGAAAAGGCCGCATTAATTGAAATGTAACAAAAATTAAGAAAAACCCAGTCCAACACTACAAACATACATTCCGCGAGAAAAACAATGCGCGAAAGTTCACCGACTAATATTCAAAAATACACACACAAAAAAGTTCACTATGACTATTATGTACCATTCAGCACTCTAGAAGAACCTTTTTAAGATGCCTCCTAAATGTTGATAAAGGTGATAGAGATTTAATTTCACCCGGCAGGCTTTTCCAGTTTGCAATAGTGAAAAATGCGAACTCATTTTACCGTAGTTTGTGGAAACGCAAGGAAGCAAATAATTAGAATTAGCAGCGAACCTAGTAGGGTTAAAATTAGTCAGATATTTTAAATCAATAAAGTGGAAAAGAAGTTTATTGTTTAGCAGTTTAAATAACAATATAGCAAAGTTATATTGGAAGAGTTTTTGAACCGACAATAGATTATTCTGACGAAGAAGTGCGAACGCATCAGAATAAAATGTACTCTTAGTGATAATGCGGATGGCTTGGTTCTGAATATGTTGAACAGATGGTATGTGAGAATTATACGCGTTACCCCAAGCAACAATACCGAACGTCAAATGGCTGTGAATGAAAGCAAAATAGAGGGACAGAAGTGCTCGACATGGAAGGACCTGTCGAGCCTGGGTATCGAGATGGGTATCGAGATGCACGCCAAGGAAAATGCCATGATCAGAGACAGGAATTGAGTCTGTGCCAAGTGAAACTTCCGGTAAAAAGGGGACGTGCTTCTGTTCAGGTCTTAATAGCATAAATTTAGTTTTCGAGGGGTTAATGATGAGATTATTAACGTATTACCAATCCATAGCTTTTCTTAACACATCATTCATTGTAGAAATGAGGTGCGGGAGTGATTTGTGAGCACATGATAATGTGGTGTCGTCGGCATAAAGAACACAATGAGGTGATTGAAGATGATCCACTAAGTCATTTATATAAATTATGAACAGTAAGGGACCCAGAATGGAACCTTGGGGGACGCCTTTATTGATTATTTTTGTACGAGAAAAATTGTCGCCAATGTAAACCATGCCGTCTCTATTAATTAGGTAGTTTTGCAAAAAAGTAAGTGCAGGACCCGTTATGCCTTATAAGCGAAGTTTGTAAAACAAAGTATTATGGTTAATAGTGTCAAAAGCTTTAGTAAAATCAAGAAACATTGAGCCTACAAGTAAGCCAGAGTCTATTGATTTTCTAATATAATCTGTTAGAGATAGAAGCGCAAGGCTAGTCGAGCTTCTAGCACGAAATCCGAATTGATGGGGCTTCAGGAGGTTAAATTTATTGAGGTAGTTATTCAATCGATTTGCAAACAACCGCTCAATAATATTGCTAACACTTGAGAGAATGAAAATAGGTCTGTAGTTAGAAATTAGTAATCTATCGCACTTCTTGAACACAGGAATAATTTTTGCCTTCTTTAAAATTTGCGGAAAAATGGCACTTTTGAAAATAAGTTTGATATTCTGCTGAGCGTATTTGAAATAAAATTGGCAACAAGTTTTAAATGGCTGGCACGAATATTATCTAGTCCGGCACTGGTATCTTTTAATTCCAAAATTATTACGCATAGTTCTTCAGGTGTGACGGGAAAAAGGTAGAATGAATGACAAGGGCGATGCACATTACAATGGGGTGAAGAATCCTGTAACTTTGGGAGGGAAAAAACTATTCGCAAAATGCGTTACCAACATTAGCAGAAGAATTATGAATGACCCCATTGCTGTTTATTTCCGACACAGGTACACTGCTTGAGGAGCTGTTCAGGAAATTATTGAACAATTTCCATTGTTTTTTAGGGTCATTCTCATTTTTATCGAATTCAACTTCGTAATAGCGTTTTTTTTGCAGCCGTCAGCAGTGAATTTAAAATCTTGGAATACCTCTGATATCGCTGAGCTAGGGGTAAGTTAAAAGGTTTCTTTTTGGTCTTCCGGTATAAATTTTCTTTCCTGCGGATACTTAGTAGTAGCCCTTTCGTAACCCAAGGGTTGTGGGGGTAATTGTACTTTTTTTACATTTTACTGTTGAAGTGCTAGCGGATACTGCTTTGTTTATTATATTACAAAATACTTCTATAGCTTTTTCCCCATCCTGTAAGGTGTCGATGCAAGACCAGTCAGTTGTGGAAATGATTTCAACAAAGTTTTCTCTGTTGAATACCGAAGTGGAAAAGCAAGGGGGGGGGGTTTGCTACTGCAGCGTTAAATCTAAGGAATACGGGATAATGGTCAGTGATGTCTGCGCATATAACGCGAGACATTATCAAATCAACCAATCAATCAATCATTCATTCAATCAATCATTCAATCAATCACTTAATCAATAAATCAATCAATCACTTAATCAAAAAATAAAATATCAATTCACTTCTTCGTTCATCAGTATTAGAATTGATCTCCTTGAATGCGTCGTTGACTCCAGTACTCACACTTCACTCGTTCACTCTTACCACCACAAGGCCGATTGGCGATGCCAAAAGCCAGCACCCAAACTTCCATATATGGTCTACCATACGCTTCGCACTTCTAATTGAAAACCACCAATCTCAGCACAGTTCCCAATGACCAGCGAAAACTGATCGAGAGGGCAAGCGGGACTGCAGCAGATAATACAGCCTGCAACAGAGGCAGCACCCTCTGGGAGTAGAATAGCCGGACAAATAACTTCACTACTGCGACTGCCGCGTTACTTGTGCGAATTATTCTGCTCACACGGGCACAGCACTTAGAATTTACTCCAAATAAGAGAGCCAACGTCCAGGCAGCACTGTGTGTTTGACGCAATAAATAACAAGCACTTACTTGCAAGGACATTTTCCCACTTCAAAGAAAAAGTCAATTACGCACCGAAGTGGTGAACGCATGAATCATTCGCACACATCAGAGTATTCCAGCTTCCCTGCAGACATTAGAGATATGTTCTTAACCACAAGCTCGCCCATATTCGTCTTTCCAGCGAGCACGAGGCGGGCCAACTGTCCGAAGCTGGTGTCGTACCTTCCTACTGTTTCAAAATCGACTGTGCCAAACTTGTCCGATGGGCAGTAGTAGCTCCTAAGCCTGAAGAACAAGTGCATGGCTGTAAAGTTTCTCCACGCGGACGAACACTGCTCGTACAGAATCCTTGTAACGGCCTCGTGCACACCGAAGTCGCAAGGCACTCTGTAAACGAGGTCAGGACGAGAATGGAGGAATTTCTTGGTCGGAAGCTCGCCCGCGTTGTAGTACCACAAAGAAGGGCGATAGTCGTGGTAGGAGTCGTACCACAGGCGGAGGTACTCCGCGTCCGTGCGGGCTACGATGACTTGCGTGCCAACATATTGTCCGGGAGGCCACCCAATGGCTATCTCATAACGTCTATACTTGTCCAAGCTTTTCACAAGGTACGAGTCACTGTCGAGGTAGATGCCTCCGTACTTTTGGAGAATCCTTATGCGAACAACGTCCGAGGCGTGCTGAACAGAACTAAACTCTTTACCGAAGATCATTTTCGGGTTTTCGACGTATCGCAGACTTAATCGCGGAATGTCTTTGATGTGCTTCCAGAAGGGGCTCCGTTCCGTTGCACTGCAGTTGTCGCAGTGGATCATCAGCATATCTGGGCGTTGCTGTATCCAAGCTGCTCGTATGCAGACGACTTCAATGAAAGAAAGCGGTTTATTTCCGAGCCTTACGAAGTGTACGAAGTTCGGCACGTACCGGTCTTCGTTGAAGGTAACATTTACCTCCGGTACTGGCGAATCCCAACAGAAAAAATCCGGTACAGGGTGCCTGGGAGTCTGGCGCATGCGTAGAAGGATCACAGTGCAGAGACCGATGCAGGCAAGGCTCAGCAGTATTGATGATCTGAAAGTAGTTAACGTTCTACGAAACACGCGGAACTGCCGCATTTCGGCTGTTTTGCGTCAGTCACGATTGAAGTTCACTAAGATAGAAGCAATTGTGTTAGGACAACAGCCTCTGCCGATAAAATCGTTTAAAAGAACCTCATTCTTTGGCACACTTTTCACGCTGGAGGAAATATCTGTGCACATAAAAGAAGTTGACTTGTACTTTGCTTCCACTCGTCTTGATCGTTGATATCTGCTGATGGACACGTCACAGCTGTCGGCGATTTCATCCCAACTGTAAACCTTTCTAGAGCTTTTGTTTCGGCATTGGATGGTTGCACCACACGTGCTCGTCCCGCAACTTATTTTGTATTACTTTAAATAATGTAGGACCACATATGGGCTTGAACTGCATTTCCAAAGGCCCCGCCTGCTTACTCTTTCACTCACTCTTGCATATGGGAGCAGTCATTTGAGGACTCTGGGCTTTTGCTGGAACCTTGCGATGCTTGTGCGAGCCGCCGCTGGGGGGGAAAAGCGGGTTCAGTGTATTGACTGCTTGAAACAAAGCACGCTTGCTGGCATTTGGTTGCTTGTAGGTTAAAGGCGGGCGGACGTACATGCACTGCCCCAGCCCTTTCCGCACAACGTAGACGCGCACGCCAGCAAGCACGGTGAGAGGGAAGAGTCTTTTCCTGTTTAGTCTAGTTACGTGAGGACTCCGCTCGGCTGTGTAACAAACATCGTAGGCTCGGTCGGATGGTTGCGAGACAGGCGTTGAACATTCCCCCTGTCCCACACTTTCCGCGGTATCAAAATGTCAGCAAATGTACTTGAAATGTTTGACTAATTGACTAATTGAAATGCCAGTAATTGACTACTAATACGTAGCATTCTTACTCCGCTTGTAGTCACTATAGCTTTATAGCTAGATTTGGCTATGTGCAGCCAAATACGCCTGGTTGTTTTATTGTTTTCTTCTTATCTTTCTTTCGCTTTACAAAAAATGGGCAATATTACAGCTACTAAAGCCCTTAATTTCGCCGATTGTGCATTTTTGTGTGGATCCAAAGCACGGTGCACAGTTGGTACTTTTTCGTGATTTCTTAACTTCGTGTTTGGGCTGCTTGTTTTCAGGGCTTCCTTAACTGTGTAGTCGACTAGTCGTCGTTTTTGGGCAGGGTAGGAAAGAAACATTTCTGATTTATTAATTATTTCATCCTTTTTTTATTTTCTGACTATGTATAACCTTGTTATAACGCCCAAATGTTTTAACATCGCCAATAATGCATTTTTGTGCAGATCTATGGCGTCACATGGTTGGTGCTTTTGCACAATACCTATGCGTGTTTGGTTTGGGTTTTCGGGTTTTACAAACGCATTATTCATCCATTCGCACAAAAAAGTTTCTCATCGTCACTTAAATACACGTTGTCCTCCAGGAACTCAATAGGATCTTCATGCCCAACTGCATGGCCACCAACATACTCTACATAGTACGGGACCTCTCTAATGAGGGCCTCCTGATACACGCTGCTTGGACACCTGCGCACAGCACAGGAGCGGAAGGCAACGGAACGGCGTATAACGATTTTTGGGAGTGCCTACTATTCTGCCACGGTTCTCGACATTGTTCCAGCACAATCTGGCCGACCGAGCACATCTGAAACACATTGGCAACAAGAACTCCGTCAAACTAGAGACCTCAGCCGGCTATCGGAGGCCTCATCACATGGTTTCCTTGCATGACTAAACACCCTCCTCGGAACAGGAGTTCAGTTTTTGTCCCCTAGGGGCGCGCCAATACACTGGCGCGCGGGTGCAACGCCACACGGGTGCAACGCCACCCCGTTACAAAGGAGAATCCGCTAATCATCATCATCATCATCATCATCATCATCATCATCTCAGCGTCGACGGAGCAGGGGTGCCCGAGCCGCACTGATTCTGCAGCGGCGTTTCGAAACTGCTATGCCTCGGGAACACCTACTTTGACAAGGACATTTATAGCCTCCTTCTGTATTAAAGTGACTAATTAGTAATGTAATTAATAATTACGTAATTAATATTTGTCTTCACCAGGTGAGGGTGCTTTATAAAATCAATATTTTCAACTCTGTCGGTTCACTTTCATTTTTACATTTTTCGTTTTTTAAAATTTCCCGACCGGGACAACACGTGACAACAAATAAAAATTCACTCCCACCATGGAAGTTTGTAAAAAAAACACGAGAGCACTGTTGACAGAGTAATGAGGGCGAAAGTGATCCGGCCTATGTTGGCTTCAAGTCGTCTTAGATTCTTTTATAAACTTGCATGGTCGGAGCCTGGTTTTAATTGCTGTCATCCGTGTTTTCTTCTCTAGTGTTTATAATAATGTGCTAATGCAGGTGGTTACACAGTTGGTGCTCAGGGGGTCGCAAAAAATTCGTACGCATGAAAAAAAAAAAAAAAAGATTGCCAGCCGGGCCAGCGCAGCTTGTAATACAAAGCATTGATGCGACTCCGACCGTAAATGGAGTCTGCATGTTATGATGATCCCTTTAGTTTGTTACTGCGCTACCTGCTTCGTCTTAATAAGGATAATCAAACTGCAACAATGCGTTCAACGTAGAGGGAGCGTTTTGGAATGAAGTTGCTGCATTTACCATTTCAGCATTTCAAACACTGCAGGTCAGCGAAGAGAACAAGACTAGCCGCAACGATTTTTACTCCCCGCGGCACAGGAAAGACAAGCCATCTACGCGTCTGTTGCTTAAGATGTGGGTGTGAAGGGTTGTGGTTGAAAATTTGTGGTTAGTTTGAACGACCTGGCGCCACTATCGGTGTCCCAAAATGTTTATTCTCCAGCGTCGTGACCGGAAAGAACTCTTCTGTTTGTAAAGACGATAGCCTTCCGTGGGCTACTTAAACACAAAAATGTCTGTCTGTCTGTCTACCTGTCTGTCTGTCTGTCTGTCTGTCTGTCTGTCTGTCTGTCTGTCTGTCCCTCGATTACCCTTCCTTCCAAAGGTTCGAAGAATACTCGAACCTTATGTAGGCAAATGTAGGTTTGTGTAGGCAATTTAGGTTTATGTAGGTTTGTGTAGGTTTATGTAGGCAAATATTTCCCAAATTACTAAATCTGGAAACTCTCATACTTTTCAACATCGACCTGCAAAAAGAAAACGCTCGGCATATGTGATGCAAGACTTAAATATATAAATGGTATTTGCAGTGTTAGTTTAATTAGACATACATAGCTGCTTGTTTTTTGTGATAGGAAAGGAAAGAAACAGTCGTTGAAAACAATGGTTTGACCCAAAAATTCAAAAAGCTCTCGCGCGCCTCGTTGTGGCATTTCAAGAAGTCCCACAGCCCCAGTAGATGGCACGCGAGCAGTTGAACGCGCTAAGATTGAATTGGCTGGAGCAAACCCCCACCGTGTGTTTTGTGGGAGGAGAGAGACGGGGGGAGGGGGGGGGAGCGTGACAAGTTGGCGGGGGAGAGAAGAGAGACGTTTACGTTGCAGCGGCGGCACAAGATTTCAACATTTGCGTCGAAGTAAGCAGATACGCTGCCAATCTTTCGCTAACGGAGAGAAGGGTAGAAGAATAAAGACGTGCCCTTTAGTGGGCAAGAAATAGTGAGAGCTTCGGAAAAGGCGGTAGGCAGACGATAGGGAGCTCAAGGGCTCAACTCGAGGTCCAGGACCCAAGATGCAGCCTGTTCCTTCCCTTTGCCCTCTCAATCAGCTCACGCTGATTGGAAGGCCAACGCCTTAGATGCCCAATTCTTAGTTAAATCGTATTGTTGTTGCAGTTGTCCGGTGGAGAAAATGGCCGCCGTCGTAAAGAGTAAATAAAAAATGAAGGAAGCTCTCACTAAGGCGTAAGACTTGAAGGTGGCGAAGCTGCACGCAAAGTTCGCGACCATCATGACGGTTTAAGTCCATGATTGCAGCCAATTTGCTTCTTCTTCGCTGCCTCAATGACCTTTATTCCATCATTCGAGCTTTAAGTGCGTGCTTGCTTCATTTTTTTTTTAAAAGTAATAATCATTGGACATCACCTTGGAGGGGCGTACGCTATGACGTGTCTTTCTCGTTCCGAGCAAGTGTTGCCACGATTACGGTGAACCCTGCAGTATTTTTTTGCCACCCTTGGCAAATCTCCGTAAGTGGGTATGCTTGGCTTGACAAACGTGCGCCGGGGCCGCTGGGCGGTCACCGCGAGGCACGCACACAGGAGCGCTTGGCATTTTCTTAGTTTTACTACCGGTCAGTCACCGCAAACTTCAGGCCCTGCACTCGACGCCGTAAATTTACCGTGAACTATGAATTTGCCGGAAGCTTTGTTTGATTGGCTTTCACTTTTGGTCGCGTGTTTCCGGTTGAGAAAGGTGTTGTTTGGGCTCTCGTGATTTTGACGTTTCATGACGTTTACTGGCACCAGTTCTAAATTTTTGCTTATTTCTCTCTACTGAAAGCGCATACTAGACGAAATGCAGCGGACATGACAACGTGGGGCTGCCCTTGCTATTCAACAACAATAGCCTTGTATATCACTCCCTCTCTGTGCTTGGCTCAGAATAAGTGACGCAATTTAAACACTTGGCGGGAACGGTTGCGTCACAAAACGGCAACTTCAGCCTGCCTAAAAGTGACGTGTTGTTAAGTAACGGCTTGCAAATGGTGGTTGCCGTCGCAGTGAAATATGGGCAAAAAGTTTCAACGACCTTCGGCGCCGTGAAATTGCCGTGAATTTGCAGCAGGTGCATTTTCGAGTGACGAGCGGTTTCAAACTGTTTTATAGCAATAAAAAATAATAGTTTTCACTGTTTCCAGGTCAGCTATATCGGAGCGTTTGTTTTTATGCTAGGTAATAAAACAGCAATTTTTTGTTTGGCATAACCGCTACATAAGAGGGCAGTAAACGCCTCTCCTTAACAAAGAACCCGACGCATGGCATTTGTCCACACTTCTAGTAATCTGAGGGTCACATGATCGAATAAAAGATAAGAATAAGAAATAAATCTGACTGTTTTGTTCATTACTGCGCTGACGGAGTTCGAGCTTGACGAATGAGTGGGTGGACGGCATCAGTACGCTCCGCTGTTATCAGACGTAGCGACACGCTGTTTTTACAGCGTCATACAACCAATGGTCACGGCCGTCTTTCTTTCTGTGAATACACCATATACTTGTAAAATAGCAGCAGACGTTTTGCTTACGCGAAAAACATGACGAATTCCCCGTGGATTTATGAAGTCTAGTATGGGTCCCTTGGACGATCTTCCTGAGTATGCTTGGCTTGAGAAACGTGCGCCGGGTACGCTGGGTGGTCACCGGGAGGCATGCACACACGAGCGCTCGGCATTTCCTTGGTTTTTAACTGCCGGGCGGACGCCACGAGGGACGCGTTCACGTGCACTCGGCTTTTTATTGTCAGTTTTAACTGCGGACGCGAAACTCTAACGATTTCCTAAACAGCTTCGCTATTAAAATAAATGCGTGACCTGATGTGATTCGAACCCGGGTATGAAGAGCAGCACCCCAGTGATCTACCAACTGTGCAAACTCCTTTTTGTTTTCCACATGGTATTTATTGCACTACAAGTCAATGTAGGAAACGATATTTACAACACATATTTGCAACTATGCACACATACAGACGAGTTGAATTCAAGACGAAAAACAAAACTAAACAGATTGAACAAAGATGTACATTTGGTTTAAAACGGAGGCAACAGTGCACAACAAATTAGCAGGGGATACCAGTCAGGGCAAGAGTCGTTTTGGTCATTGACATCTTTAAGATTAGTGATCATGTGGTAGAAGTGTGATCTTGAAGAAACCATGGGCTCAGCCTGTCTAACCAGCATTCGCGTTTTTCATAAACTACGCGGAGCGATTAGAAGAAAAGAAAAACAATAATATGGCACATCACCGTCCACGGGTGATGCAAAATACTTTACGCTTTGTGGAGTCAATTCTAAGTCGTTGTTAAGAGGTTTTTGGAGGACATCCCAATAGAGTAAGGCATCCTTACAATTTGTGAAGCACTGCTCAATTGTTTCCGGTACATCGCACAGGAGACCGTTTACTGAAGACACAAATAGAAAAATTGGCTCCAATCCACGCTGTGCAGGTGGTTGGAAAGCAAATCTGTGAACGACCCCCACAACAATTCCTCATGCGACGTCACTTGAATTCACACACGTGGCTCTAGAAAGAGTGAAACCGGAAATTCTGCCAGTCGTTACCTGTGATTCGCGGGGGCGCCGTGCAGAACGCCGCAGTGTCGGACACGGCCCGGCTAGAGCGGCGAACGCTGCCGCTGTAGCCCGGCCGTGCGTCGGAAGAAAGAAAACGGAGGGTAGCGGGTTTCGAAGGTTGAGACAGCGGAACCAAGCCATCCTGGTGGCACCACCGCACGACAGAAGAGACACCGAAACAATTCGGCATGTGAGCTTAGTGATTCCCATTTATGCAGATCTAAGCTAAATGGTTACGTAAGTTCGAGAATTGCGAGAGAGCTGACGGAACTTTTATAATCGCTATTTATCAGAACCAGTTGCTCCATTCGTCTTTTGTAATACCTATTAAAACACAACCGAATTGGTATTCTGCAATTTAGAAAACGTAGTCCCATTCGTTACTAGCAGTGCGAAAAAGGTGGCGTTTCTCTAGTGGCCAGATGTCTGTAAGTGGTCTTTACATTTTGTTTTTCCGCCCTGCAAACCAATCTTTAACGTATCTTTGCCGTACGACCACTTAATTCCGCCTGGTCCGCGTTTCCCCGGAGGTGCTGTCGAACAAGTTGATCAAGCCCTGCGAAGCAAGCGCGCAATGGACGTGAACCTGCACCAAAACAGGCCCAACACCGTCGCTAAAGCAGACGACAGAGCCGATCGAAGGGTCCCGCCGACGCGGACGCCGGGGTGAGCACGGGGAACGCTGGGTAATAGCGCCCTATCGCCCTCCGCCTCCCCAGCCGCGTTGGAGGGTTGGAGTTTCTTGTCCCGCACGCCACGAAAGAACAGTTGGCTGGTAGAGGTAGAAAGCTTTGCTTTGAAATGTTCTGGTTGAGCAGCCACGTCTTAACAGACAAAGTTTCGCTATGCAGTTTGAAGAACATTTTGAGGCGCTTTACCAGCGCAGAACAAGTCGTTTTCTTTGTTGTTCCTGTCTTCGTGGCACATACATCTTGGATTACTGACTAGGAATCAGGAGCTCTGAAGGGCAGTGCGCCCGCTTCACGAAATTTACAGAACTTTGAATTGCAATCGTACAAGCTGAAGAATAGTCCGTGCCGCGTGCCACCTGAATATGATGGCACGTGAACAGAACAGGCGCACCACAACCACGTCGAACAGTTATTCTCGAAAAGCTTTAGTGTGTGCAAGTTTTCTTGCTGACGATTCGCGGCGTGTACGAAAAACCAAAGCGAATAAAGAAAGACATACACGGTGTAACACAAAAGGAGACGGCTGCAGTAACACGCACCAAAAAACATGGAAACGGAAGCACAGAAAGAAATGGAAATACGAGGTAGCAGTAAACAGGTTGTAATTAACTATCCCCAGGCTTTCGCCTTAGAATCAGGTAAACATATCGAATTCCCCCTAGGAATTTTTGGGGTTACGAGCTGGCCCGACGTTCCGATAGCAGTTATATACATGTAATTTTTGAGCTGTTCTCCGCTGCGCATATATCCTTGGACATTACCAGGTTGCGTGGAAAAGGGTGGACGTTTCTCCGAATTTGGCTGTTTTACTTTAATCTCGCGTACTGCCTACCAAGCATTTTCGCCCTTCTAGGTCTGTTGATATTTGTGTTGGCTGTTATATCCTATAATATACCGAAAACTTGCTATTTTTGGACGTTGAGATCCCCGTGAGAAATGGGGAAGGATGCTGCTTTAGGCTTAGGATTAAGAGGCATTCCTTATATTTTATCGAGGAGGAGAGTGTGGCCACCTCGCTAAAACAAGGTTTAGCGATGTGGCCAGAATTATCCACCAGGGATCGCTCAGCAAGTGACTGTGGACTCTGAGCGCGAACGCTGAGGAGAGTAACTTACGTGCTCCTCTTTTTTTGCAAACCCCTATCCTTTATGTTGATTTTATTGGTTTCTTTGTTTCCAATTCGAGGGCCCCTCGAAACCAGTACGATATAATTCGCAGTAAAATAGCGGAATAGAACCAAAAACTACAGCGCTACAGCGCCGTAGCTTCTGGTCTACAGCGCTGTTGCAAGCTTGTCCAGCGCTGTTGCAAGCTTCAAGTCACGGGTAATAATTGGTTCACACTTATCGTACGTGAGGTCCGGTGACTGCTGCCCAGGTTAATGCGATTGAAAAACATTCCCAAAGTACGTTTCGACACACAAATGATCATAATTACGTATTTTGGCGTTGCAAGTCGAGCCACCATTTATGCGTGGCTTCAAGAGCAGCAATTATCTCCGTCTCTGGCCGCTCTATCGCCGTTTTCGAGAGCTACACCCGTCGCAAACCCGAGAAGGGAAAGATAGCCAGCTGGCTACGCGTATCTAATCAAACTCGTCTGTTCCACGGAGGGGGAGGCGTGTGGTACAGGCCACATTCGACTGCCGCAGAGGACGGCAAAACTGGGGACGGATTTCTAAGAAACTTCCATCGAAAAAGCGCTTGTTTGTTTGAGAGAGACTGCTGCCCAGCGGGGCTTGAAATGGAAACCAAAACTTTAGCTGGACCGCTCTGAAGCGTCTAAAACAGCGCTGCTCAAAAGGAAAGCAGGCGCAATCTCGAACACCGCCACATTTGAGGCGAGCAGCGTACAGTGCAAAGCGCTGAGTTATCTCCATTGTTCGCCAGCACTTGAGAGAAAAACGGCAACGACGGAAAGGCAGAGAAAGTAAAGTGTACTACAACGGTGCAGTAAAAATGATGTGGCAGCTGGCCATCGCCGGGCTGGTCCTCTGCTTCGAAGGTAAGAAGTTTATTTAATTACGGTAGTAGTTATTTGATGTTGACGCGCAAATAACACTAATTGATTCCACTGTCCCAAAGTGACTTGTGGCTTCGTGACTCTGAGCTCCGCCAGTCTCATCAAGCAGGTCTAATTGATTCTTATATGTGGCTGTTGTCTGGGCTCGGTTAGGACAGGGAAGATGGACATGATCTAATGGAAACTACAGGTTCAAGACGCACAATACCAGCACATGCACGTGCACACACACGCACGCGCGCGAATGCTCACAAAAGGACTACGAGTCCAACAAGAAAAACATAAGCGATAACAAGAACTCATCAATGCGTAGAGCGAACAAATCACCTCATACTCACCTTTGCGCCGTTGCTGAGATGATTTTTCCGAGTTGCAGGTGCGGACAAAAATAGTCTAAATCTGAACTATTCGATCCTAAGGTTTTTACGGTTTTGTATAACCAGCAAGGTGTGATTAAGAGTCTGCACAAAAAGGAAACCTCACGGGAGACCCAGTTTAATGACATTTGATTCGACACCCCTGTAGCAGATGACTGTCAATAGAAAACTGCAGATGTTGTATTTGAACTTTACACCAGTTTTTATCTCGTTCTCCCCTAAGGCGTTACATCGCAATGCCAACCGAGAGACTACGGCAAGGGCAGCGTGGTGTGCGTCTGCAACTCGTCCTACTGTGACTACCTGGGCGACGTGAAGTTAGCTCCACGCGGACACGTCCTCACCTTCGAGAGCAACAAAGCCGGCCTCAGGTTTCGGAAAACGACCGGACGTTTCAATGGGGTTTCAGGTACTGGCAATGCCTTTTGTGGCCGGTATTTTACAATTCGTGGTAGCTCTGCTCTAGCGAGATAATGTGGTGCATCATCCGGCCCACAATATCCGCAATGGCAGCAGGCCCACCGTCAAAATAAGAATCAAGTCAGAAAACCTGTCACCCGCTAGCAGTGATCAATGACCGTGCAGCGAAATGTTATATCGTTGTGGATTATTTGCTTTTTAATGATGGGCTTTGCGCTAGGCTACGGACAGCTTCGACCGTACATGGGTTTATTTGGATGGGTATCGTTCCCTTATGATTGCCCAATGCTTCGTGATCTACGTGTATGCTGTGTTTTTAATAGCTCACCTGCTCACTCCTAAATGCAAATTTTATGAGCGCTCAATTCCAAGAGGTGCGTCAAGGCGCCTGTTTGCCTGGTTAAGTTAATCTTTACTAGTTGCTCGTGTTATCTTCAACAGCATCAACAAAACTAGGAATCCTTAATGTTATTGTTCTATTAGTGGCACGCACTCGTCCCTTATGTTGAAATCACATAAGAAAATCAGCGATGCTTTGTGTAACATGATCAAAAGCTCACACGCTTGTGGATAAGTCTGGGGCATAACATTTCCTCCACCATTATTCCAGGGAAAAAGTGGCCTGTATTTCATTCATTTTTTATGGGTCAGTATTGGCGTTTACATTCGTATAGCTTAAATGTTGTAAACATAATATTCACACAAGCCCACCGCGGTGGCTCTGTGGCTGAGGCGTTGCGCGGTTGCCCCCAACGACGCCGGTTCGATCCCAGCCACGGCGGCCTTTTTTTTTTTGAGGTGGAAAACAGCGGCGTGTCGGGATTTTAGGGCGCATTAAACAGGTTACCGAAATTAACCCGGAGCCCCCTACTAAGGTGCGCTCTCAGAGCCCGGGCGTAGCTTTGTTTAAATTTTGTGCGCGACGCCCGATTCCACAAAATATGACGTCAAGCAGGACTTTGGTGCGAGTTTGTTGGTTCATGGCCATGAAATAACGTAACCGCACGAATAATGCGGGACGGAGGATTAGACAACACGTAGTACACAGGTGGGCGCTGACTACCAACTGTTTATTTTTTCGAGTGTACATTCTTGCGCGCTCCAAAAATAAACAGTCGGAAGTCAGCCCCCGCCTGTGCCCTACGTGTTTTCTAATCCTGCATCCCCTATTATTCGTGCTGTTACGTTGTTTCATGACTATGACGCCAGTTGCTGCGTTTTCAAAGACGTTATTACGGTTCTTGTTTATAGGCTGATATTACGCAAAAATGTTCACTTATATTTGTAAATCAGTTATCGGTTATCAATAAAAGAATGTGTTTCCGCT
This sequence comes from Haemaphysalis longicornis, assembly GCF_048455015.1. Classification (NCBI taxonomy): domain Eukaryota; kingdom Metazoa; phylum Arthropoda; class Arachnida; order Ixodida; family Ixodidae; genus Haemaphysalis; species Haemaphysalis longicornis. The sequence goes on from NW_027526295.1 coordinate 235,226,693, forward strand.
GATTACAATAAAATTTATTTATTTCTCTTTCCCCTGATTACGGGTGGATTTGGTGCCGAGGAGGCCGACAGTGCAGCGCTTCACCATTGACCGGAAAGGCTGGCGATTAAAAGTCCGTGAAGTTTAAAAAAAAAAAAAACTGTAATACTTCATAAGCATTCTTTGTTGAATACCCCAGAGTACGAACCGCGCAACATCCTGTATTTGCACAAAAATGCATTATTGGCGAAGTAAACGCATTTAATCGTTCAGAAGCTCGAAATGAAGACAGGTGGTGTAGGAATATTCCCGCCGCACTAATTGACAATTCTCAAAATTTCTGCCTTTTTTGCTTTATTGTATTTATGTTGTTTGATATTTCCTTTTATTGCATTTTTAGACGCTTCACAAGGCCACAATGACACTGTGACCATAGTTGTAGACACGTCCAAGTCTTACCAAACAATTATGGGTTTTGGGGGAGCCTTTACTGATGCGGCCGGCATCAACATCAAATCACTCCCGGACAATATGCAAGAGGACATTATCCAGTCATACTACACCGAAAAAGGTATGTGCAACGTTTTGTAACCCCAGTGCAACCAGGTTCGAGCGGTCTGGAACAACTTCAATCGTGGTCCCTTCTGATTTCAAACCTCGCAGGGCTATCGTACAACATTGGCCGAGTGCCGATGGCGAGCTGCGACTTCTCGGTGAGGCAATACACGTACGCTGACACGCCTGGCGACTTCGAATTGGCAAACTTCTCGCTTGCGGAAGAAGACTTCCAGCTTAAGGTTTGTCTTTCTGCCCTCTTTTTCAACGATGTTCCTTGGACCAAAACATTTCAATACAATTCTAGAATTACTGTTCTACACTTACCTTGCGTATGAAGTTAGGCGCGCTAAGAAGCTTTCTCGGAAAGCAGTCTGAGGCGAGCCTGACAGTAATTCGAGATGGCATCATTGAGGGAAGGCACAAAAACGTGCCAGGCAACTATCACATTCGTAATATTCCGCCCTCCTTAATTGGGCTACGAACCTCCTCATTGAATAAAGACAGTCAATTTAATTACCTCGATAACAACTCAATTGGTTTGCTCCTCACCTGCAATATTGTAAGATAGGCCGTCTATTTTTGGCTTTGCTCACCCGCATTCTCCAACTCAAGCAGCTGTTAAGAACGATAGGATGGCGACAAGCTAAAAAGATGGCCGGTACCTCCGGAAACGCGGTAAAATATTCGTATATTTATAATTGCATTTCACGCCTGCCTCAACCACTAAAGCTTTCAGTGAAATCAAAGAGAAGCACAATATTATTTATCCAGGGAATTGGTAGCAAGCAAATCTATAACTTAGTGTATGATAAAAAAATTAGAAGAGAACCCCCCAAGGGTTCGTCTGGAGCTACTACGCATGCTACACAATAGGATAATGGGGTCGCCGCGAGCGATGGCTAGTATCGCATGGTAAAATGAGTGTGTATGATAAGACTACCGCGATCCCTTTTGCACAAGCCTCAAATTATGTCCAGGCATTTTAGTACCAATTTGGCAAGTAGGAAACACCAGCTGGAAAAACGAAACCTCCACCGCTGGCACGTACTCATTGCCTCCTATTACTACTCATTCCTGCAGTCTCTCTCTCTCTCTCTCTCTCTCTCTCTCTCTCTCTCTCTCTCTCTCTCTCTCTCTCAGCAGTTAAAAGTCAACTGGCTGAGTTTGACCGGACCTAGGCTCTCAAAACCGCTCGAAAGCAATTATTTGGGATGCTCCAGCCCATGTATCAAGACAGCCTCTTCGTTTTATTTCTTTTTCGCTTTTTTGCTGCTATGTCACCACTTTTCGCCAACCCTTTTATCCATGCGTCAGTGGTTTTATTCTGCTATCGTAAAAACCAATCAATCGTATAATTATGGTTGAAAAGAACACCGCGAATCTCGATGATGAACTATTGTTTTGCTTGGAATGTGACCGCACTTTGTTTATTTATGCAAACAATGCCAATAAGTATGAATCATGCCACCGGCGCTAATTGAGCGAGTTGCCTAAATCACGTCCATGCAAGCTGCTATGGCACAAGTGTTTATGCAGCAACGGTACGGTCCCCATGAGCCCGCATCGGCTAGGATACATAGATCCAATTGAAAGTTTTGAAGAATTCATCTGGATGTTATTTGCTGGTACGATTAGTTACAGCCAGTCCAGCTTTTGTGCTTGTCCCATCGAAGGCTTATGCAGCCATGCGCAAAGGAGCGGAATAATGCGACGTTGCGTGTGGCATTTTCCTTTCTTCCAGATACCGTACATAAAAAGAGCCCAAAACGTGTCAAAACACGCCGTGTGGATGTTCGCCAGTCCTTGGAGCGGGCCTGCCTGGATGAAGAACAACGGTAGATTGAACCACGGCGGCTGGCTCATCGGATATCCCGGAGGGCGGTACTACAAGACGTGGGCAAACTACTTCGTCAGGTGGGCTCACATACGACGTGTAAAGCACTGCGAGTTAGCTGAGACCACATGGACAGAGGGCCTGCACATGCATTTACAACTTCAAAGCAAGAACAGTCGAACCCACTTATAACAACCTACCCCCCCCCCCCCCCCCCCACCCCTTCAGATATAACGGTCTGTCGATAAAGATAAAGACCATATTTCGGAGCACTTCCAACTTTCCTACGGTTCCCATTGAAACTGCGTCCATATATATCGAACGTGTTTCAAAGCGTCCTACTTTTACAACGAACACTTCCGACATGGTCACGGTAAAAATATGGCGCATACCAGGTAAAAAATGATTCAAAACAGGCTTTAAAGCGTGAGAGAGGCGGCGTGCTGGTGCGTTCACCGCTAGTGGCACATTCACTGCGTTCATCGCTTGTTCACGGATGTGACATGTGAAACAATGCAAAACTGTTTCACAAAAACTGGTTTTGTCAGTCCATCGGCTTCGCCAGCACCACTCGAGGACGTTGTCATCCCCGATGCCCGAGAGGATGCACGGCAAGCATGGAAGGGAGCCGTTGAGGCTAGACTAGTGAGTGACGCAGACGACCTCGACGACTTTGTTGCTGCGGACGATGCTGTTAGGGAGACTGAAGAACTTGAAAACAGCGCAATAGTCCGTGAAATACGAGCCGAAGCCTGTCCTGAGGCGCCATCCTCGGATGAGGACAGCAATGATCACATTTCTCCGCCTGCGCCTCATTACTAATTACTCATTCGCTCTGCAACTGCGAATGAGTAATTAGCGCTTTTGGAGGAGCTTGTATTCTGGAAGGGACTGCCAAAAGAGCACCTCAACAACTTAGAGGACTTGGAGGAGACCATTATAAATTCTACAACTGGGCATAAGCAAGCAGCTATCACCCAGTTCTTTGAAGTGAGGCAATGCACCTGAAGGCTTTCATGCGCGTAAGTTCCTTTGGGCTTCGAAATTGTTTCAAGAGAGATCGTACATTCCACCTCATGCATTCATTGGAAAAAATAAACTTATTTTGTCCTGTCGTTATTGTTTTTTTCTTTAGATGTTAAATTAGTCTTTATTGTGGGAATTAACAGCCCTAAATTGTACGCCGCGGTAAACGTAATGAGGTGCGTACAATTTAAAATCTTACGCATATGCAAGATGATATAAATGAACATCAACTGCCGCTCAAGCGTTCCTGTCGTCGGTGTCGATCTTCACGCCGCCCGAGTAGATGCTAACGCGGCACCGCGCGCTGCAAACAGCGCCGGTGCTTATTTAGCCGCCAACTAGAGATCGCTGTTCACCGACACTTCGTTTGCATGGTCACTGATTACGAATCGTGATGACATTCACATTTTCGAACTTCGCTTTTCTCCGGCGGAAGCGGCGCCCCTCCCGGTACTCTCCGCCTGGCGCGGCTGAAAGATATTAAAGCCATTACGGCGAATGGAGATTCTGGAGACGCCCAAAAGAATTTCTTAGCGTGCATTGTTCCGGTAGCCGCAGGTTCGACGCAAACACAGTTTAGTTCGTTCATAAGCAAGCAGAGGGCTTCCCTTCATAAAGCGGAAGGCTTAACTTATCACCGAAGGGGTTGTTCGACGTGTTCGCTAATTTGCGCCCGTTTTAATTGGTGAGTCCGTATACAACGAACTACTGATATAACGACCACTTTACGCACCACTTTCGAGTTAGTTATAAGTGGGTTTGACTGTATTATCGCTAAGAAAGCGAGAACATTTGTAAGGCCTTGAAAAGTGAGCGCCGGTTCTTCTTATTGTAATGTGTATATAGGCTCTCGTTACGATGAACCCGGTTAAGAAAAAAATTTATAGTCAAGACGAACAACACTTTCGCTCGCTTGTAACGTGCACAATGCAATGAAAGTCCGCTTAAATGAATTTCTTGTAATATGAAGAATTTTTCACGGTCCCTTCGAGGTCGTCTTAATAAGAGTTTACTGTACGTAGAATGCATGCACCACTGACAGGACTCCTACTCCTACTTATACATATGCATTAAAACAGCATCAACTGTGGCACAAATGGTAGAGAGAGGCACACAGAGATAGATAGACAGCAGACAGATATATATATATATATATATATATATATATATATATATATATATAGAGAGAGAGAGAGAGAGAGAGAGAGAGAGAGAGAGAGAGAGATCAAAACGAGGATGCAGTTGCAGTCGCACCAGCTGTTCTGTGCAACAGGCGTCTAGAAAATTATCGTGTTGAACACGTTCATCATTAACTCGCAACCCTTTGAAAACGTTCTTTTTCCTTTTCACAACCCCATAAATGATGTTCTACGACAATCTCGTCCTACGAAAATGTTCTTCATCAATCATATTTTATAAATTTTATTTGGCCTTCCTTTGTTTATTTTTATTTAGGCTGTCTGTCTTCATTCGTCTGGGCCTTCTTCATAGCTCACGAGTGGTGATCACGAAACACACGTTTTGCGGGCTATGGCATCATCATGGGCTGGTCGAGTCACGTTATAGCTGCCACTGATCTTACAATAGTTTATATCTTGTCTAGGTTCCCCCAACTAAAACGGAAGGTAAAGCTTTACCCCATTCGTTCTGAACGCAGTGGACCGAGGAAGGCGCAGTCATAGAACGTCAAACGTATTCTCCAGTACAGATAACTGGAGGCTGATGATTTCCAAGCGTCAGTTGTCCGTTGTGACATGTCTCATGCCCCGAACTCTCGTCGACAGCCCCGGATATTGTACCTTCCGCACCTATATACCTAAGACAACTGAACACATTTTTATTGATTCACACGACTTACGGCTTTATTGGCAGTGCACATGGTACATGCTTGACTTCAGTGCTCAAGAAAAACAATAACTTCACTTCTTGAGAACCTTCAGATGACATCGACTTACCCACGGCAGCGTCTACTGTTCTATGACTGAGAACGTTATTGGATTTAGCAGAACGTAAGGACTGCCAAAAGAAGCGGATAGCGTTTCGAGCAAAAGGACTGATATTTGCTCAAAGTAAAAGGACTTGTTCAAAAAGGACTTGTTCAAAGTAAATAATATCTACCATCTATCCGTCTGTATCTATTATTGCCTGCAATAAATGAATATACTAAGGCGTCAAGTAGGCGTATCATAGAAGAAGAGTTTTATACATCGGAGTTATAAAAGATAACGAGTAGCCCACACTACATTTCTTCCGACCTATAGGGGCACGAGGGTAACTTCAAGCGTAATGTTCATCTATAATTTCGTTAAAGACCTTCTCTACTTGTAGCGGAGCATAATCTCGTGTCACTTTCAGCTTTGGCGCACGTGGTGGTGCGCTGTTGTTTCGGCAGGTTTCTGCAGGAATACGAGCGCCATGGCGTCCAGTTCTGGGGGGTGACGGCTGAGAACGAGCCAACGGCTGGGTTCGATCCCAACTATGCCTTCCAGTGCATGGGATTCACACCAGCGAGTCAGCGGGACTTCATCAAGATGGACCTCGGCCCCGCTTTGGAGAAAGCCGGCTACGGTCCGGACAGGCTTGCACTCATGATCTTGGATGACAATCGGATCTTCCTGCCCCTATGGGCACAAGTGGTACGTTTTGCAGAGCCTCCTGCGTCTTTCTTCCTCATTCATACGCACACGTGATCACTTTTTTGTACGGGATGCATAAAAATTCAGGCAGAACGTATCTATTGTATTCTGTACGTAAATGCAGTCAGTGTTGTAACGTATAGTGATAGCTATATCCTTACTTGGCCACGGGAGGTAGCCACCACACCACCTCCCATTCTCGAGTAGACGTAACGAAAAGTTGCTACAACGTGGTAGTTATTACACGTGCGCAATTATCGTACGTTAGTGTCTCTCGAAGCACGGTCTTTTAAAGGTGATCCATTTGACTGATATGCCGGATTCTGCCCTCTCGGTGCAGTTCGGGTTACGTAACTGAATTGACGCCCTCAATTCCCTTCTTCCACCCTTCCCCTACACCTATCCCTCCTTTGCTCCCTCTTCGCTCTTGCCTTCTTCCCTCATCTTTGATCCTCTCCACCCTCCTCGCCACTCTGTCCTGTCCGCTTTCGCCGAGGAATTCACACAAAGATAGCTCGACATTCAGGCTAGACAGGGACACATAGACGCTATGCCAAGTGGGTGAAGTGGGCCATCAATTCTAATCGCGTAAAAACACGCACGCAACGCAGGCGCACGCCGCACTTTTCCTTCGGAGAATCGGAGGTAGCGCGTCAGGCACTTGTGGCTACCGTGGCTTGTGCCGCAAGCAAAAATTTAACTAACTTCGCGTACCTCGGCGGCCAGCTTCTGCTGGTGAAGCTGCCCACCTGCGGATTAACTCCCAAGCACTTCTGAGCAGACTCGCCGCCATGCGGCCGTAACTTTCACCAGTTTTAGTCTCAAAAACGTTTAGCATTCTCTTGGCTATAGCTTTGTCCACTTCTTTCCTTTCGGCATCTTTTTGCGCCATTCCGTACTGTGAACAGCACAAAACTGCGCGTTTTTTATTTGCATATTTTCTCGGCTACACTGACAACCATGTTGTTTATCTGATCTATACATGACTTAGTTGACCATTCTGACGTGCTTGACTGCCGACAGATTGTGGGATCTTGCGGCGTGTCTCCGTTTGGGCGTGCCTTCAGGAAACACGGTGGGACACCCTGATAGAAACAAGCGGGGACGTAGAGTTCCTCCTCCACACGCCCCCTATTCCCCCATGTACGTCTTTCTGATTTTACCTCATTTTCCTTACAGTCCATTTAGGAGAAGCAGATGGAGAAGATCAACGAAGGTTTATCCTTCCCGTTGCGCCTCCCTTGAAAGGGATCATTGTCCCCCGCACCTACACCCCATTCGTAGCGGCTTGTTACGAATCGACTGTGTGTGTGCGTGTGTTGACAAGGTGCGCGGGCTTCGACAGCGCCTATATACTTTCCCACATAGCATTGATGCTGGGAGAAGACCTCTTGCTTCGCTTATGCGACTTCGAAAATACGGCGCGGCCAGAACCCTCTCGAGCGGCCGTGGCGGCCGTAACCCTCTCATCGTCTCTCCGGCTCTGCAAGAGTGCTTTTGTTTGTGTGTGTTTGACTCTGGCGACCGTTGGACCCCCCCTTTCCTCCCTCTCTCCGGCACAGCATACACCGGCTTCTGCGAATGCATCACAGGATCTAGGGAGATTGTTTTGTATATTTGTACTTTTCGAGGCTGGAGAATTGTGCTCTAAGGCTATGGACCGTTCGTATTCCTGGCTATAAAAAGGGGTTTTCCATGATCGCCCAGCAGTTCGTACTTAGGGCTCGACCAAAGCCTCAACTAGATGGCGTTGACTCGACTGAGAGCGTTGCTATGTCCGTTCGACTGTTTGCTGTAAGCACGAAAGCGGGCTGCCCCCTGTATCATCACTGTTCTCTTCTGGCTACGCATTAAACAAGTTAAGTTTTGCTCTCGGCTCTTCGACGTTCGGAGGTCGGTTATAAAGTGCATTTGCCAGTGTAACTGGCTGCAGGTGAACTACCAAGCTAGTGAATGCCATTGCCCTTAGAAACACTTTAGGGTTTCAGAAGAGATGGGTCAACTTTTTTCACCCGCTTCGCATAGGTACTCAACGACTCCGAAGCTGCCAAGTATGTGGCTGGTGTCGCCGTTCACTGGTACACCGACGCGATGACAGAGGCCATCAGGCTGGACGAGACTCACGACGCGTTCCCGAACAAGTTCATTCTGGCGACCGAGGCCTGCATGGGTGACAAGCCGTGGATCAAAGAGAAAGTGCAGCTTGGAAGCTGGGACCGCGCTGAAAACTACTCCCACGACATCCTCGAAGTGAGTTCCAAGCTGATATGATTAACGCGCACCCTACGCCAGTATTAGCCTGTTAACATTTATTGTCTTGATTTGCTGATTTTTTTCAACAGCAGCTTCTAAAGGCTAAAGCTCCGCCACGGGGGACAGTAAACAGGACATCCAATATTCAAACACAACGTTGAAAAGAAAATCAAAGCGTGGAACCAACATCAATAGCACTGGCTAGGTACTATAAAAATTTGAGTGCCGCAGTGCAGAGGCGACTGCATTGATGGTAGCGCCGAACTTTCAACAGCTGGCTAAATTTCTTCATAATAGGAAATATTTCTTTCAAGTGTTAGCTTACGGGGGCTGTCTGGCACGGTGTTTTTAAAGCAAGCGAGCGAAAGCAAGCCAGGCGGAGCCTGCTGCGCGAGCGAGTAAGCGATGGAGGAGGAGCTATCGAGCAGGCCCGCGTGCCATTGCACCCTACCCGGGGTCAAGGTCTTCAAGAGGTACAGGGCGATTTACACACTCCCAAATCACAAGTTCTTGGGTGTGACAGTTGACAGGTCCCGGACATGGGCATCACATGTCCCCCATTTAAAGAAGAACTTGCTTCCTTCGCTTGCATCTTTTGCACGCTTTCTAGCAACGCAGGTCGTTGTTGAGTCCTGCAGTACGACGTAATGCGAGTTGTTCGGTGGCGTTACGGTCTCCCTGAACTGGCCCCGCTCTCGAAAGACAGCAACTGATGGACGTACTAGAACCCTGGGTCGAGTCCTAAACGTGCCCCATGCGTGATGAAAGCCCCATTGACTTGCGAAGCACATGGCTGGATCAGAGCCTGTGATCAATTCTATGCATCCATACACATTGTCATCATATTAGTTTTATGCCAATTTTCGCGATCACTTGGTGCAGAAAACTAGGCGGCTTTGCTCAGCTAACACCGCCATTTTCATTAAAAGCCGTTCTCTCTCGCACTCTTCATCAAAAGCACTGTCTTTCTTTATTATGACCACCAGCGTGCGTGCCTCAGTTGATTAACTTTGCTATGCGCAAAAAAAAAATACCTGAAAATTTTCTAATTCTAGAAATATTTTAAAAAGTTGGAAATTACATTAAAAGATAGGCTTAAATTTCTGGTCAGGCCTTGGCGCAATCCATTTAGAGAGCCTTAGGTCAGATGATACTAGGGTTTTATGTGTTTACGTTACATCTGGGCTGTAAGACACGCCGAGTGGAGGGCATTAAGACATTTACGAATTTTTCACGCAAAAGATCTCTTGCACGCGGGCGTTTTTATTCTTCGTTCTCATCAGGAGGAGGAGAAAAACTAACGGAAAGGCTGAGAGGTTATGCAGGCCTAGATCCCGGATTGCTATTCGACACTGGGGAAGGGGTGTTCAGGAGATGAAAGAGAGGGCAGGCGAAAAAGAGGGGATAGGAGCGGGGCCGCGCACACACTTTAGTCCCTTTGTGGGCCCTATAGTCTTTCATCCAAGCGTGTGTCCTTCATGAAACACAGAAGGGCTTCTGTTGCCCTCTGCGAAGTTTATTGCAGGGGGGGTCGATGTCTTAGAATAGTATCTAGTTTGAATGGTTGATTGTCCAATCGGCTGAACTCGGCGGCCAGAACACGCCTTTCCAATGAATACTGGGGGCAACAACAAAGCACATGTTCGATTGTCTCTGCAACCGTGCAGGCGTCGCACTGGGCACTACTGGCCATCCCGATGAGTAAGGAGTGGGCTCTCGTAAAGGCCACTCCCAACAACAGTCTACAAAGTAAAGTGGACTGTGATCGTGACAGCCCGCACGGAAGACGGCGTTCGAGTACAGGGCCCAGGTTGCGGAGGCGCGGCTGAACAAAGTCCTGTGTATTCCATTGAGTAATGGAGGTCCTACGCGCGAACTGACGAAGCACCCTAGCTGCATCAGTCTTTGTTGTTTTTCTGATGAGAGCGGAAGCGGGACAGTAAAAGCATCATCTTGCTTCCGCTCTCATCAGAAAAACCAACGTTGTAGTCACTTAGCCACCCCGGCAGGAACAAAGTTTTAGTATTTCGTGAATATGTGGAGGGTTTTTTGCTAATGTAAACAGGAAACAATTAAGGACCACCGTTCATACGACACACCAAGCGAATACGTGCCGATCCAATCACTTGGCATGGAGTAGTGAAACTGGTGAAAATAAAGAGCGCTTCTTAACACACTGTAGTTTAGTTATGTGAGGCAAACAGGTCACTGTTACTCACTCCGGGAAATTGCGAATAAGCACGAATCAAGGACGTCACGTGGAACCCACTCTAAACGAACGCCCGAGAGGTTTCGGAGCCGCAATTCAGGCATCTTGCGTCAGGGCTTCTCATTTAACTAAAGATATCGCGTTAGACCGATGGGCACATAATTTATTGCGAACTGTCGTTATAAGGACAATTAAAATGACTGGAAGCAACAGAAACCAGTAAGCAGTTCCTCGTTTTACGGCTCGACAGGACCTCAACCACTGGGTGACCGGCTGGGTAGACTGGAACCTGGCCCTAGACATGCGGGGTGGTCCCAACTGGGTTGCCAATTTTGTCGATTCTCCAATCATCGTAAACGCTGATGCCAAGGAATTCTACAAGCAACCCATGTACTACGCCTTGGCACACTTCACGTAAGTGGTATACGAATGACGCCGCTCTAAACCCGATAGCATTTATTGACCTAACCCCTTACGCCAACCTCGTGTCATGCTATCTTTCGCACATCAGGTTTGCCAGCATAGAGTGCACATCTACTACGGATATTGTCGTCCATCCGGAAAATCAGGACTTTTCCGAATATACTGGACAAAGTCTTGATGGTTTTAGTAGAACAGAACGTAATTTTTTTTGAGTTCGTACTCTGGGATGGCTGACAGCGTGTAGCTTCGACTTCGAACGACACAGAGAACGAGGGTTTCAATGACGACACAGCTTTGACAGCGACAGAAAAAAACACAGGTTTTTTTTTGTTGTTGTTTTGGGCACATTGTAGACAGGGCTTGTATGGATACCTTTTCAAGCCATGGCGTAAGCTGAGTCAACTGATCAAGCTAAGATACCGCGATCTGCTTTCCGTCAAAACCTCTGCTTTCCTCGTGCGTATACGGCGTGTGTCGGCTCCCCAACCGTCGAACAGTTTCGTGGCGGACTGACAGGAACAGCGCTAAGACGAGAGAGACAAAACATTTTAATGAGCTGCAATGTGAGAGTGGAACTCTAGTCCGGGAATCCATGCGTTGCCCTCACCGTCTTGGCCCGTGTCACCAAGAGAGTATGGTCCTCCGGTTGACAGCTGGCACAGTGTCTCCCACAGCTCAGGAAAGAAGCGGGTAGAGAGGGGTGGTAGGGCTGGGTTGTGAGCGCATTCCAGAACTTTAATGCTGGAGGGTACCTAGCTGTGTACAAAATTTGCATAGAGCGGTGTACTGTATGGGAAACAATAAATTCATGAATTTATTGTTTCCCACATAGTACACCGTGATAAGACGACGAGCACTCTTTTAGTTAAAGGGGCCCTGAAAGGCATTTTGAGCACACTAAATGAACTAGCGCAATCGCTAGATTGGGTCGCCAACGTCACCTGTGCCAAGTATTACTTTTTTACGCGCAGCGGAAAGCTCACACTTTTGTTGCAAAGTTTGTCGCTTTTTTCTCACTCTTTCCTTCGTGTTTTTGGACGCCGCCATCTTCACATGTCTACATCATCGATTCCCAGATGTTCGTCATGAGCTAGACATCCTGCTATTGGGCGGCTTTTTCACGCACTTCCGGCAAAGAGATTAGTCGTCTGCTCAGCGTCGGCTCGCCGGCTGATCTGCCAGCGGAGTGCCGGAGTGCTTTGACATTTTACGACAAACGAAACAAGTGTAAACAAACGCTTAACCGTTTGTATTGAATGCAACACGGCCATAACACGACGTGGATTTTATCTTACGTGAGTACGTACCATAAAGAAAGTCCCGTGGCACTTCTTTGGTGCAATCGCAGAGAACGCCCTGAGCCGAATGCCCGGGTTTGACGCGTACATTTTATTCAACTTCAAAACAATCCAGAGATGCGTTTCGAACGAACGCAACGTCACAACATGCGTTGCAAGTCTGAACCGCGATTGACAGACGATGAGTTGCCTCCTCCTGCCCGTCGTAAATTCGGCACTCACCTCACAACCGGTTTGCGGGGACGAGCAGCAAGTCACAACTCTGGCGCGCAAGCGAGAAGGCTTTTAGCCAGGCACACTGCACATACCCCATGCGAGGTTGAGTGGTACGTCGTTCGAGAAAGATAATCCAGACCATGGGAAGCACTATCCACCCGCAGAAATACAATGTCGCATTTCATCGCGAAACGAACGCGTCCACAACACACAGGAGGCGATGCACACGCACACACACAGCTTCGGTCGCTGCATTGGCTTAGCTGCAAGCTTCGTTCGGACAATCAGCAATGCTACGACGATACAGAGCTGCGTGAGGACGACGTGCTAACCACTTCACGTATTTAAAAACACAGGGGCAAAGAACTAGGTTCATCGGAAGCAAAAAATCTTTCCTCCATTATAGTGCCTGAAATATACTGGCTAGTGTGCCGAGGGGGGGCTCCAGGCGGGCGCCGGGAGCGATGTACGCGGCCGTCTGCCGCTTGGGGCGCTGCCGTGCGGGAGTGTGCGCGTTCATCCGGCCCGAGCAGATCGCGCGGTACCTCCGAGCTGCGTAGCAGACGGCAGCGGCAGAACTTTCCATTCCCGCTTGCGACGAAAGCGAGCGAAAGCGACGGGAATTCTGTCGCGCAACCAAAATTTGTCCCGACCATTCGACAAAAACGATCGTCACGCGACAAAGCGACGGAATTCCTGCCGCTCTCACTCGCTTTCGTCGCAAGTGCGAACGGGCCTTTATGCGCAATCTCCGCCCCACATAAAACAAGCTCTTGCTTGTCGCCTGAGCATATACGGTTGATATCTGACTACGTTACACTGTGCTTGCCAGTGTATTTAAACGATGTCACTAGAGTTCCTGTATATGCTCCCTACGGGATGCTCCCGTAGGGAGCATATACAGGAACTCTAGATGTCACTAGGTTTGAAACGTACGCGCTCGGCGTGCAGCTTTGTAAACGCAAGCGGTTTCACATACGCACGCTATTTTGCTGCTAATAGAGTTTTAGTACAGCGTTTGTGGCCTTTGCATACGCTAAACGCTAAATTTTTGCGTCCCGCTACGTGAAACCGCGATGGGAGTTTTAGTAGAGCGTCTCATCAGTTTTGCGTAGCGACACACTAATGCATACGGCGCCATCTGTCAAATGTTTTCCGAAATGTCTCGCCGGCTGATCTGCTAGCGGAGTGCCGGAGTGTTTGGACATTTTACGACTATCCAAACAAGTGCAAACAAACGCTTTCCCGTCAGTGTTGAATGCAACACATGGGTGCAGCTTGTCAGAACACGGGTTCTCGCTGATCGAGTGCAGCGTTGGTTTGCTCTTCGCCTTCACGTTCATCGCCGCTGATAAAGCAATCCGATCCGGCGCGTTTTGTGCACGGGTTCTGTGTCGGTTGAAAATGTCTTTTTTCACATGCCGCCGGTAGTAGGAATTACAACCACCGCAAAATAACACCTGGCACCAGCGGGGCCACATCTGAGACCGCGCTTTTTGGATAAACAGTGCGCGGTGCACCAAAGGGAACGAGCGCACGATTCTCCCCACGCGGCTGCGAGTTCGCCGCCGATACCAACTGCAGCTACGTGCACCGCGAAAGGGCAAGGCCAGGCCGCACACATGCGGCCAGGTCATTCGTTCGCTTTCCCAGCCTGTGTCCATCGTGTCTACAGAGATGAAAAAGCCGAAAGAGCTGGCCCGTAGCAGACGGCAGTCTGTGGGAGCGCAATAGCGGAAGTACGTCACCGATGAGGAGCGGAGCATCATGGGAGGGGAGGCCAACAGCGAAGAAACAGTTGAAAGGAGGAGGAAATACGGCGCGACGATAATTCGCGGTTTTTGATTTACGCTTTCTCAGCTAATACTCATCGCTTTAACAAAATTCTTGCAGGAGGAGATTGCTAAGCTAATACATTGCTTTATTTGGTTACATGTACATCCATGCATCGGCGGAAGGCATTTCAGGACCCCTTTAAAGGTATATTTGCAACGTTTACAGGAGGACCACGGTCTTAGTCGCAAAGCTTGACAATTCGCACACCCCAGCAGTGATTGTCCGGTCACCACCCGCACGCTCGCTGCAGGCGACCATTTCACCGGGCAAGGCTCATCCACTTGAAGCATATGAGTCACTCGCATGTCAGCGCTTCTATTATTCTCCGACAAGCGATTCAGACGGCAGCCGATAATACCGCATACTTTGCGGATATCCTGATGAAGTACGCGAGTGCTTCTAAACTCTCACGATAGCAAGCATGTGCCGCACTGGGTGGACGAAAGCAATCAGATAAGAAGCGTAGCACCGAAATCCGAAAATATTACTTTCGGCGATAAAGGACAAGAGCTAAGGCAGAGAAACTGTGGGTACCTTCACTGGAAACGTAGCGATCAATAGCAGGCATTGAATCGCTTTAACGTTTGTTTCCAAATTATATTTCGCGAGGTAACCAAGCACTAGTTCACTAGTACCAAGTCCATGTTCAGTGCACTTGCGAATGGGCATCTCTGCGAAAGCGGTCAGTCAAGCTTTGAACCCTCTCAAAGTTTAGGTATGTGTTATTTATGTGCTTGCGACGGATGAAATTGCGCATTTTGCCTTTAAGATGCGAAAGTCAGCGCCGTTTTTTGGTGTCATCCTTTTAACGTCGCCCTTTTTATTTTCAAAATTGTTTACCTCGGCCATTACAAAAAGCATTAACTCCATTAAAAAACAGCGCGAACACAAGTTATTATAGGTGAAACAATTCAAACAACTAAAACTGGTAGAACGCCTCATACATGTCAACATTGGTAAGCGCAAAGGAAATATTAGGCGTATTTGACGCGAAGCATAGTACTATATATATATATATATATATATATATATATATATATATATATATATATATATATATATATATATATATATATATATATATATATATATGGTGAGGAAATGAGGGGCTCGTTTAGGAAATACAGAAAGATAGGTCGGCAGTGTACAACGCCAAAGGAGCATAAGGGTGTGGTGAGGCTTTTTTATTTTGTTTTGTTATTACGGTTACTGAAGTTAACATTTTTTTTAAATTTACGTAAGAAAGAAATAAAGGAAGAAAAACACCCGTCCAGAATGGGGGCCAAACCCACGCGTGGGTTCGGTGCCCAAGCGTGGGTTCGGTCCCCACTCTGGAAGCATGTTTTTCTCATGTTAATCTGCATCATCATGTTAATCAGCGTCACGTTCAACATTTTGTCCATTTCATGCCACCAGGAAGTTCTTGCCGCGTGGTAGCGTGAGAGTCGCCTCCCTTGTAGCGGGTGACGAAAGCCGTGGCCTCGAGTACGCAGCGTTCAAGACGCCGCAAGGAGGCACCGTGGCAATAGTGCTCAACCCGTAAGTGTGGATCTATGAATTGTTTTTTGTGATAGCCCCTGTTTTGTGGGGTCGTTCAGTGTAAAAAGTGTTGTGACAGTTCAATAAAAAGGTAATGTCGTACCTTGCATTTCAGCACAAGCAGTGCCCGCAGAGTGGAACTGAAGGATGCATCCAGCGGCAACAGCTTCGAGAAGACCATCACTGAGCGCTCAATAAACACCTTCACATGGTGATAGTTGGCCCACATGATAAATGTCTGAGTTGTGTCCACTAATGTATTTTCTTGCCATTTTCCACTGCAACATTTATGATAACAAACAAACACGTTCTAAAAGCATAACAGGCACATTTTATTCTCGTTCTTAGCGTCAGAAGCTTCCTACTTGCCTTCTTTAAGAAACAAAAACATATTCCGAAGGTGTTCCATCAAATGAGCACAATCCTCATCAACGGATGAAGAAATCCCTGCTTAGTACGCAGGAAGTTGTGCCGTGTTGGGAAGCTGGAGTTCGGAGACTGCTTATGGCAGAGCTATATGGTACACCCTTAATTCGTCCCCGAGATACTTTTACCACGGTATGGTCATGTCCAATCTTTGCCGAACACCAAAAATTCACGGCACCACAATTGCACCCTGACACTCAACAGCTTGTCACTACAACTTTAGCAAATGCTTGGACAAGAAGTACATGTTTGCAAGACCACCGCAAACTACTACAGCTGCTGCCAAGGCTCATACATGTCCACATTATAGAGCGGTAAAAATAGCTCAGCCATATTTGAGGCAAAATATAACTCCAGAGGGCCGAGGGTTAATTGACGTGTTCATGGGAGGTTGTGGCCATTATACTACACCACGGTGGCCAATCCTGTTCTCCTCCTTGTGTTTGGCGCATTATAACCGAAAGGTTGCTGCGCCATTAAACCTCAACTTCATCATAAATCCTGCTCTCCTGAGGGAGGCGTTATCAGCCTCGGGAGAGCACAGTGGTTTAGATGGGTGGCGACGTAATGGAAGTGGCAAGCGAATATATCTACTTAGGACAAGCAGTGACCCCGGATCCCAACTATGAGGCAGAGATAATTAGAAGAATAAGAATGGGGGAGTGCATTCGGCAGGCATTCTCATATAATGAATGGCAGCCTACCATTGTCTCTGAAGAAGAAAGTGTATGCCAGCTGCATGTTACCGGTACTCACCTAAGGGGCCGAAACTTGAAGGCTTCGAAACTTGAAGGCCTACTAAAAGGGTTCGACTTAAATTGAGGACGACTCAGCGCACAATGGCACGGAAGATGATAGGTGTAACATCAAGGGACAAGAGGAAAGCGGAGTTGATCAGGAAACAAATGCGTGGTAAGGACATAGTAGTAAAACTTAAGAAGAATAAGAAAAGGACGTGGGCAGGGCATGTAACGCGAAGGCAAGATAACCGTTGGTCATTAAGGGTAACATAGTGGATCCTTAGAGAAGGCAAGAGTGGCAGAGGGCAGCAGAAAGTTAGATGGACCGGTGAGATGAAGACGTTTGCATGAATAAATTGGTCGAAGTTAGCACAGGACTAGGATAATTGGAGATCTAAGGGAGAGGCCTTTGCCCTGCAGTGGACGTAGACAGGCTGATGAGGATGGTAACTCCATAACCGAGAGTACCAACGTTATCTAATTAGGAATAGCCATTGTATTGGCTTTTACATTTCCTATAAAAAAAACAACGCCATAAAAACGGTCTCGAAGAGAGGCGCGGGAAACGCAAACACCAAACCTAAATATTTCGCCTCGAGCCGTTCCAAGTGCCACAGAAACAAAAGGTTCCAACAGATGGCGCGCCACCACTGCGAAGACGGGAAAACTGAATTGAATGTAGCAAGCGTTCATTGCGTTCATAATGAGAACAGCGAGAGGGGGGGGGGGGAGAAGTATGCGTGTTACGTGGCAGGCACGGCAAAAGAGTATCGTCTTTCGACGACATTGCATCTTTGGGAGCCAATTCTTTTTTTTTTTTTTGGAGACCGGGTGGGTGACTCGTGTGTCAGACAGACAGACAGACAGACAGACAGACAGACAGACAGACGCATCAATATTTTTCGTTTCGTATGGGTTGCCTAAGAAAAACTATTGTGTTTGAAAAAAGAGAGGGAGAAGGGGGCTAGGGCAGCGCAGCCTTCTTGCACTGCATTAAGTGTCCTAGGATCCTCTTCCCTTTGAGAACCGCCAAAGAGGAGTGTAACGCCATCTGTTGAGAACGAAGCGTCTGCTTAGCGCCGGAACCTCGCTGGCACACAATAAAGTTTTATAATATATATAGTCCTGGAGCTCTCAAAGAATGCCCGGCCCGTGTCTCCTTCTGTCTTTATTTAACAGCATCATTCATTCTTGGGGGCAGTCAAGGTTTAAAAAAAGAAGCAGAGTGACAGTAAGCCACAACGTCGATAAGTGAAAGAGGAAGGTGGCGATGGAAAGGAGAGAGCTGGAGCGTATGGTGATAGCGGAGGGAGCTCTTGCTCTGGGTCGTTCTATTTTGACGTATACTGCTGAGACCATTCTCAACCCTCCCTGGTGAACGACCGATATTAAATAAAGTAAATAATCACAGAAGCCTCGATACAACCAGCCTCCACGATAAAAACGCTGGCGAGGTAAACAGCACGCGAGTCAACCTAGCCTTGGGTCAGGTAGCAGCAACCTGATATCAAAGCCGCTTAATTGTCGTTCGCTGCACCCTCCAGCGTTTTCCGTTGGAAACTCTGTATTTTGACTAATAAAGCGTCTACTCCTCTTACCCCTTCCCATTTCGAACGGGCTAAAATTCACCTCTCACATCACCTCTGCTGCGATCGAATGATGGCTTACAACAGACGCTTTAATCTTGTGTATGCGATGCTGTTCTAGCCTGACAATGGCTGGGAATCGCTGCTAGCGGCGCTACACCCCAACCTCTCTCCAGCCACGCCACGCGCAATCTAATCTATTCGTTCGGAGGCCTTCTCATGCACTTCGGTTGTAACGTGAGCGTTTCTCGTCGAGCGATGTCGTCAGCGGGAACTGTCTAGCCGCCTATAGCTTGATTCTCTCTCCGGAAAACAAGCCGTCATGGCGAAACGGATCCTGATGGCCGCAGCGACGCTGGCGGCGCTGGCATCAGGTGAGCATTGCACGAGTATATATAGCCCCCAAAACTTCTTTGAAGGCTTCAGTGAGCGTCTGAGTTACGCGGTGAATTATTGTACACGAACAGAAAAGAAATGGCGTACCTGGCTGTCGGTCGGGAAAAAAATTGCAGCCGGTGGACAGTCTATGAATAGGCTAGTGACAGTGATTAGTAAAGGTTGCACGGATGAACTTTTGCATTATTGTGGGCGAGTTTTTTCGCGTGAAAATTTTGCTTTGGGTCGTAGCCAAAAAATGCGAATGATTTGTTCTAGGTTGATAGGTTGAATTAACGATTTAAAATAAAGCATTTATTCTTTCTTGTTGACCCTTTTGGCCCTTGATAACAAATACGGCCTTCTTTACCATACAAAAACTACAAAGGTTAACGTATAATATCCCCACTTACAGCAGCAGCAGCGGCAGATAACGACGGACATCAGACGACAAAAAAATGGCAATTGGGATATTGTACTTCAACAGCTGTAACGATAAAATAGGCACTGTCCCTAGAATACGACGTCACAAACCGGAGGTTCCGTATTCGGCACTACCTTTCTTTCTGAATTTGGTTCCTCGGCATGCTGCGTGGCACGACTGCTTTCTGAGCTCTTTGAATGTAGGGTCTGTCCTGAAATTAAACGCAAATTTCCTGTAAAATAAGCTACTAAGAATCAAGGCAAAATTATGACTAAGAGCAGCTGATTTTTAGGTGCTTTACCGCATTACAGCTGGAAGCATATCATATTTAATATCATAATATGACAATATGATAAATATATTTATTCTCATGATCCTAAACTGGAATTTCAACTTCCTGAGCATAATATGGCAGTCACAGCTTTAATGTCTGCTGCCTTTCGCTGTAATTGTAGAAGCGCTGCAACATAATTTCGTTTTTCTTATGATTTGTATCAATGTATTTAATTCATGTATATATTTGTGGATATAAGGTAAAACCGCTTTTCGTCCAGTGTGGTTGTGTGTTCTTATAGGGCATGCCCCCTAATACCACTACCAGTTATGCTTGTGCAAACTCTACCTTAGTTCTTTTGTAATTACTTAATATTCAATTAAAAATAAAACATCTGCAATGTGATTAGGCCCACGTGAATATTCGCTGTTGGTTAATGCAACATCGTCAGCCAGGCACATATTATTACAGAAATGTGACGCGCCCTGAATGCGCCTCTACGTCAAGAAATATTATATGAGCCTAAGACACCTCATTCCCTGACTTTTAGTCGTTCGTGATCCCTTTTCCTAATCACCCGTTAATATTTCTTCTCGATCGCCATACGCAAGACTAACTCTGCGCAAGACTTCATTTCTGAAGCGGGGGGTGCTACGTGGAAAAAATTGAGAAGAAAACGCGAAACGAGGCAGAACTGTTTAAGGCCAACGAAACAGGAAAGAAACAACATTCAGATACAAATGAGCAATTCCAAATTCAAAAAAATAAAATCTTCGAATTGACATGGGCGTACTCTACGTGATCTCCCGGTCGTATTGCGCATTTTTGTTTTTCTTCGAGGAAATCGCAAAATGGTTGCTCCTTGTGGCGAGAGCAGTCCTCGAAGCCGCGCAAGGAACCTGCTGCAAAAGCAAGAAACAAAACTAGTGATCAATCACAGTGACACTGGGAAATTTCTCCAAGAGCGCACCCCTCCCATACATAGAGCACGCAGCAGGGAACGCATAAGTCTTACAAGCGGGCAAAGCTAACCCGCAGGAACATGCAAACATTCGCGCATACAATTATCAACTGGCCACACTATCCTTGGGGTTGAGGCTCCAAGTCGGACGACTGCTGCAAGACATCGTCTTGGCGAAGGCTCAAGCAGTCCAGTCGTTTCATACGAGTCGAAAACTTACGCGCCGAACCACCGCACAACGATGTGTACGCAATCAGGTCCCATCCGGGGGATGCATGTGCTTGGCTCTGGCTGCGCCATAGTCGTCTCGGAGTCGGGCCGCAGTATTGCCCGCTGGTTTCAAGATTTACTTCCGATTTTGTACCCGTTGCAGCACACAAAACATAAACGAAGATTGCTCCAAAATTTAGGGAAATGTGGGTTCAAAATCCCACCTTGCGCATCCGCGGATCCGCCGAGTTTTAGCGTATGCTTTACGGAAGAGTCCACCTTCGTATAGGGTACCGATTTAGCGCATAAAAATCGGGAATAAAGGTTTTCAATGGCCCTAGCACTGACGCAGTGTCAGTCCAGCATGTCGAATTACCCAGAGTCAAGGAATATTAACAAGAAAAAATTAAGAAGAAATGGACGCGGGCAGGGCATGTAATGCGAAGGCAAGATAACCGTTGGTCATTAAGGGTAACAGAGTGGATCCCTAGAGGAGGCAAGCGTAGCAGGGGGCGGCAGAAAGTTAGATGGGCAGATGAGATCAAGAAGTTTTCCGGGATAAACTGGTCGCAGTTAGCGCAGGACCGGGATAATTGGAGAATAATGGAGAGGCCTTTGCCCTGCAGTGGGCGTAGATAGGCTGGTGATGCTACTGCTGCTGATGATCATGAAGGAATATAAATATTTGGGAGTGTGGATAAACGAATGGGATAACTACTTAAGAACTCACGCGGAGCATCTTAAGGGTAAGGGAAAATGAAACGCAGCTATAATGAAGCATAGAGCACTGTGGGGGTATAAAAATATGAAGTAGGGATAGGAGTGTAGAAAAAAATAATGGTTCCTGATCTCACATTTGCGAATGCAGTATTCTGTTTAAAATCAGACACTCTAGCAGGCCTTGAAGTGAACCAGAGAACGGTAGGCCGTTTGGCCTTAAGAGCGCATGGAAAACAACTAACGAAGCAGTGCAGGGAGATATGGGCTGGGCGTCGTTCGAAGTTCGAGAAGCGCTCAGTAAAATATGTTTTGAGAGGAGGTTGAGAGCAATGTATCAACGTAGGTGGACAGCTATGGTTTTTAGGTACCTATACTTTAAAATCGTGGACACTAAGTGGCTAAGGAAGACTAGAAGGCTAACGATGAAATACGGAAAGAACCGTGGAGAATCCAAGACAGCCAAGGTAACCAAAAAAGAGGCAAGGCAGATAGAAACGAATAAATGGAGGGAAAAAATTGAAGCTAAAACTTAGTTAGAGATGTACAGGGCTGAGGAATTCGACATCAGAAAGGAAAATTTCTACCATAATTCCAAAGGCAGTGCTTTGCTTTTTGAGGCTAGAGCAGGTTGCTTACGATCTGAGAGCTTTGTGGGGAAGTATTCACAAAATGATGGGGTGTGCGTGGTCTGCGGAAAAGAAACAGAAACTATGGGGCGTATAGTGTTAGAATGTGAGGGTATCCATCCAAATCTAGAGGGAAATATTCGGCTTCCAGAAGCCCTAGGATTTAAGGGTAGCACAGAGGAAGTTAACTTCAAGGCTGTCGAGGCGACAAAAAGAAGATTAGAATGCTGGTGGACGAAAAGCAGAGAGGGGAATATTGTCTAGGACAGTTACTACATGTAATAGAAAAAAAAAGTATTTTGCGCCTAATAAGCTTTTTGTTCCAGCCTTATAAGCAGGGCTAGTATTAAACGAAGAGCGTAAAACATACGTATATAATTTTCTTTTTAGTTTTTTTGGTAAGATGACGCGTCATGATACCCCGCTACAAAGGGGATACCCGTATCAATCAATCAATCAATCAATCAATCAATCAATCAATCAATCAATCAATCAATCAATCAATCAATCAATCAATCAATCAGTCATCATCATCATAATCAACAGCAGCAGCAGCAACAGCAACAACAACAAGAACAACAACAACTGTGCAAGAACGTCTTCTGCAGCATGCAACGTCATTTTTTACATGTATGTAAGAAATGGCGTTGTAATGCAGAATACTTTCTTGGGCGTCCGAGGAAAAGTAAGACATCCAAGGAGGAGAAAGCACAAAGACTAAGATAGAGCGTAAGAATTTTATGGCGGGAGGTATGGGCAGCGTTAAGAGACTAGACGCAGTACGCGCGCTAAATTTGTAAGAGTACTTTGGGAAAGCGCTTTACATTCATTATAAATTCTGGAAACAAAGTTTAGTTTCAGTATGAGTGTTAAATCTTTTCAAGGTACATGGGGTATACACCTGTGAAAGCCGCTTTTGTCAGGTCATTGCCCTCTATAGTATCCCTGCAATTAACGCTCCTATTTTATTTATCATCACAGAGCCGAAAAATCGGCTTTTTGCAATAGCCGGTATACGCACCCATTTTACGTCCTTGTAACTGGCTTACAGGATGATTGTTCCTTTTTTTATGAAGTAACGCGAAAGCCGGTGAAGACGTAACGAGAAAACCGGTGCAAATAGCCAATCAGGGGGTGTGGCTTGAGACCACGGCGACGTCTCGAAATCCTATGCTAAAAAACGTTTCACGCAAGGAAAGTTCGTGCAAAGAAAAAGGTGCATGCAAAGAAAACGCCCACGTACAGAAACCATGCATCCACAAAAAGAATCCATCCCCTCGCTTCCTATGTAGAGCTGCTTTCTGGTCTCAGCAGTCTTCTAACCAGATTCCAAGCTATTAACGCCGAAAAATCAGCAGCGAGGCGCTGCATCTTCTCCATTCTATATGTATGCAAATTTAGCGAGGCATATATAGTGAATGCTTTCTTTAACGTAGGGCACGCAGAAATATATCTCATAAAACCTCGCTTGAAGAAGGCACCAAACTATTTTTCGTGTCGGAAGGGTGTCTGTATCTACCATTCACACTTTGACAGGCATCTTAATTGTGTAAGTGGGCAGGTTGGCTGTCAAGTGGTATGGAATTGAAAGCAACAGTTTTATACGGTTCTTCTTCTACAAGCTTGAAAATGTCATATTATCGTCACGCGTTGAGTTGCAGTTCCCACTTGCTTCAAGGAATCCCTTCCAATGCCCATCGCTTCTTTGTCCCAATCGCAGTCGTCGCGGCAGGCTGCCAGCCCAGGGACTACGGCCGGGGAAGCGTGGTGTGCGTGTGCAACGCCACGTACTGCGACTTCGTCGGCGACGTGGCTCCCGGGCCGACGGGAACCACGCTGGTCGTCGAGAGTAACAAAGCCGGCCTAAGATTCGCCAAGACCACCCTGCGGTTCGACGAAACAACGCGTAGGTTTCCCAATGCTTTGTCCCCTCGTCTGCACCGCAGGAGCATCATACTCACAAAGTTTTTATTCGCTGTCGCTCCTTATAAACACGCAAGCCAGAACACAACAACAAAAGCGATACGATCAGGAGGGGCCGAGTATAAATATTTACAGTGTTTAAAAGAGAATGTTTTGTGGCGGTTCTCAGGTACTCTTTACCGCTATTTCAGGCTTTGAGACTCCCATTATGAAGACTACACAAATAAACGAATACAACAGCTCCCACAATTTTGCTCCAGTAAGACCGTGGTTAGACCGCTTGGCAATGTTACGATTTTATGCATGTATCGCATTGCATTCACGAGTAAAGTAAAAAAAAAACGTGACATTGGCGGTGAAATTTGCTACCATAACGAAACTACTTTGGCAAGTGAGATACAGTTACGTGAGACGAATCCTAAGGCATAAGTATACTAAAAAAATAAGAGCTGCCCGTATTTTATTTACCACTCAGTGCGAATTCTGCCGTTTCCATAAATAAGATTTGTCGGAAAACACGTGAAGGAAGGAAGGAATAAAGGTGAAAGAAAGGCAGGAATGCAAACCAGGCTGCGGCCTAGTTTGCTATCCTACACGTGAGAAAAGTGAACAATGAGAAAAGAGGATGAAAACAGTAAAACAAGGGGAAGGTAAGGACAGAGCGTAAAGAGGTGTGCCCAGGGTTACTACACTATAGATGATAGAGTTCAGTGACTTTATAGAATGTAGTCTTTTGGGCTACAGTTTTATGTGCAAGTGCGTTGTTTTTAGGAAGCACAGGAGCGCTTTTGTCGCCTTGTGCGTCGATGACGGAGATAGGCAAGTGGCCCAGGATTGTCTCCTCAGAGAACGGCATCCGAGAATCCAGCTTCCGTAAAGTTGAGGAGAGTTGCCTTCTTGCCGATGGAAAACGTGGACATGCACTCTCATAGAACATGGCATATGGTCTCCGGTGGGTCACTGACTACACACGCCTCACTGTCGGCGAAAGTTAAAACATCTTCAGAGATACCGCAGCATATTCGATGCATTTCATGATGTCTGGGGAACTATTTCCGCTGGAGAGCTTCAATCCGATGGGCGCGCGATTTTTGTTTGAGTGTCCTCAATATTTTTTGTTATGTTGTTCTACCTCCTGAATAGGCTCACAAGACAATGACACTCTCTTGCTGGTGATCGACCCTTCCAAGACTTATCAGAAGGTATTCGGATTCGGAGGTGCTTTCACGGACGCTGTTGGTATAAACCTGAAGAAACTGCCAGCCAACATGCAGGACGACATCCTCAAATCTTACTACTCAAAGCAAGGTAATCACTGGTCTGCCAGCTCCTGTTATCTTCGTAATGCAGTCGAATAAGCTGTAAAGTTCCGGTGAAAGTAACATTGCTTCGAATTACGCTTTCTGATATCGTTATTTCCCCTTGTATTACCACTTCATAACACAAAATAAATGATGTTTTCCGGATCGCCAAGAGGCTGATTATGAAGTGAGATCGGTTATTTGTTCACGGTAGCTTGTTGTAAGTAGCTTAATGTAGGTAGCAGCCTTATGTAGGTAGCAGCCTACACGTGCGTATTGCGCAACCAGCTCACCGGCGTCATTAATGCCAACAGTGAGGCGTAGCTTTACTTTAAGGCGCCAAAGTTGACGATGAGGCTCTGCAGAGGCTTCGCGTGCCAATTATACACTGAACTACAAAAAAAACTTCGGCGTCTCGTCACCGCCCATTGCGCAATCCCGCGCATATATGTCGTGCCCCGGCCGCTTTTGTGACCGCATCGTTGTAGCTGCCTGAACTTGCATTACCTGAAATAAACAAGCACGATGCTATTTCTTGTTGAAAAACCGTGTTTATTAGATGGACAAAAAAAATCAACGAAAAAAATTGTGAATATCGATATCTGAGTTATGGTCCAGTGAAGATGACCATAACGTGACAAAAGAATCACAATTCAATGACTCCTCAATAATCGAAGTAAAGAGCAGATTGAGGAGAGAGTTACATTATTTCTAGAGACTATAGTCTGTCTTGGGATACGAAAAGGATGTCTGTCTGTCTGTCTGTCTGTCTGTCTGTCTGTCTGTCTGTCTGTCTGTCTGTCTGTCTGTCTGTCTGTCTGTCTGTCTGTCTGTCTGTCACTTTGACCCACCAACCACGCACTGCACCAGTGATCAACGGGCGGCTCATCGGCCAGTCGCTACTGGGTCACCAGCACAGCCACGTGTGGACGCCGTGCAGAAGTGCAGGCAAACGCTGCCCGCCGAACATGAGACATCTGTAAACCTTGTCGAGTTCGCCGCGGTGGTTGGCGCACTGCTGTCCACGGACCACTTGTGCAGCATTTAAAAAAAATGAATTATCGAGTACTCAGCCAAATACGAAATCGAAGCTTGAATTTAGGAATGGGGCGTTACTTGTCAGCGGCAGAAATCCTGTGGTCGTCCAGCATACTTTGCGGTAGGGAGAGCATATCCGCTGCCAAATTGTTTTTCGGTATGACTGGACAGCGGCGGTGGCGGCGACGACGATGATGACGAAAACACAAACGAAACCGAAGAACTTCAGTGCAAAAAATGAAGGACGTCGAGGCGATCACATCGGAAGAGCACAGCAATAACTTCGAAGCCTCTTCGTAGTGTCGTCGTACCCTTATCATATATCATTTCGCGGCTTTTCGGGGCCTGTTCGTGCCGATTTGGCTGGTTATCACTGTCCCTCACTCGTTGTTAGCACACCTGTAGAAGGTTACACACGGTTATCAATTTCAATCCCTAAATTGTTTGCTGTGATTGTGTAAACGTACCAATTTATCTTGGTAGCAGGCTGGCTGGCATTGACTTTGATTGAATACTTGTACACACTTTGGCATAGTTAGAAAACTGGGCACGAAGGCTAGGAACTCCAGATGAGCGTCAAGGGTGGCTTTGTCGCTTACTTAACCCGTCGTTAAAACTCCTAGCAAGGGAAATGAGAAGCGCTGCTCGGCGTATTGTTACATAAAGGGAAGTATGAAAAAAATCAATAAATTTATGGTCAGGTGCCACTGAATGCCTATTGAAAGAGTGAATTTTTGTCACTGAAAATCCAGATCGGCAATGACTTTAGTAAGAGATTGTCTTAAGCAGTCTTGGACCCGGATTATCGAGTTCTCACTTGGTCAGAGAAGAGAGCAACTATGCTTGTTAAAAGAGTGTTAGGCCATAAAGGTCACAACCATCCAAAGTAGGTTTTTGAGCCCAAACTCAGCCCAACAAGCCGGGTAAACGAATGAGCAGAAGGAGGTTTTATAATCTCCGGATGAATTCTCGACAAATGGTAAAGTATTTATTTCTCGGTGGCAGGAATCCGGTACACTATCGGCAGGATTCCGATGGCCAGCTGTGATTTCTCGGAACGCACGTACACTTACGACGACTCCCCTGGTGACTTGGAACTCACGAATTTCACACTCGCCCCTGAAGACTTCGACCTCAAGGTACAGTGCGGAGCAATCAAAGCCTCACAATTACCAGCACAAGGTAAACATTTCACTGCGCGTAACTGTGAGCAATTGTCCCTAGCAATACACATGTTTATATCGCTAATATACTGGTGAAACCCAAAAGCGTTGTTGAAATGATTTTTCGACGTCCTTTCATCGGTGTCAACAGCAAAATCATGTCTGCCATGACACACCGTAAACGTGAAGTAGACATCTCAAACTTTTTATATGTTTTTGTCGTGAAAAGAAATTCTTAAGTGTTTTAAGTGTTTCTCAAACCACTAGCACTGGGGGCACGGCTCGCACAGGTCAGCCTTTCTTGGCGCACAGCAAAAATTAGGAATATTTGCGCAACGCACGTACAGAAATAAACAGTACAGCGTTGTATTATTTGGATGTTTTCGTCGAAGCGGTTTTCACGCAAACCAGCGAGAGAGAGAGAGAGAGAGAGAGAGAGAGAGAGAGAGAGAGAGAGAGAGAGAGAGAGAGAGAGAGAGAGAGAGAGAGAGACTTTAAAGAGCAAGGGTTAACGAGATAACAGCAGAGCATAAAACAAGTCATGCTCGAGTTGCGCCACGCAACAAAAAACGAATTACTATTTTCTTCACCCTCTCGTCACAACATAGAGACACAGACACTGCCTCGCATTGTCCACTCGAGTGAACATACTTATGTCGGCTCGGGGCCCTGCCGCCTGGTCTACGTGGCCTTACCGATGCTGCTAGTGCCTGTCTAGCCGCTCGGCCTTTTATTAAACACTTCCACGAGGCCTCATTTATCCACATGACGCGCTATACGTTGAGCTTCTTTAAATTCGGCTTCATCAATGTACGCAGGCGCATTCACGGAAGGATCTTTCCTGGAGCCAAAATAAGCTATCTTGTAGAAAAACATGAATGCACTAGTGTCCCTCAGCAATAGCACATTCTTATCACACGAGAGTGGGACGCGTCAAGCGTTTACGGGTGGACAGACGGGCTTCCTCATTGCACGAACATAGAAATTCTGACGAAATTAAAACTCCCCCGTGCACTTGAGAATATCTTGAAAACCTGGTATGAATTTCCACAAAGAATTTTGCCTTGAAAGCCTCTAGTAAAGCACAGTCACCCCTTGCTCCGCAGATACCACACATCAAGAAGGCTATGTCCCTGTCGAGCGAGCCCATCTGGTTCTTCGCCAGTGCCTGGAGCAGTCCTGCGTGGATGAAGACCAGTAACGCCCTCACGGGACGAGGGGTTCTCAAAGGGGAACCCGGCGGCCCTTATTACAAAGCCTGGGCAAAGTACTACGTCAGGTCAGAAGATATTAACTCCCGGTCCCCATGAATTAAAGTGTTTCCTTCACGCAACTTTGTGCGGGGGAGGGGGGGAGGGGAGTGATTAGTAAACTTAAAACATAAATTAAGCAGCATATTTAACCAAATTGGTTTTCATCCGTCGAGAAGGGTCGTGTGGTGCCTTTTTGTAACCCATAGCGCAATGTCGGAGATACACACTGAGCCCAAAGTTTTCAGCAACGTTGAAGCAGTGATGGGTAAAGGCGGCCGTGCTACGCTAGTCATGAAGAGCCTAGAAACGAGCCTACGAGGTGGTCGTATGAAAGCCTGTTTATTTTGTTAATAATTATGTGGTTTATTTCTTTCATTTTTCTAAAGAACAAACCAAGAGTTTCAATGTTATGGCTTTTACACAAAACAAACTTTCCTTACTGGGGTACCTATTCTTTTCTCGTGATGTGAGAATGCGTGAGTATCACGTGCCGTTGAGTTGTGAGAGCGCATGGGTGGGTGGAGTGTTGGCGTCGCTACCAGTAGTAATAGGTGAATCGGCCGTGAGTTTCTCACGGCTGCTGGTTATCGTTACTGGGCAATCCCCCTCAATGATTATGTAAGATTTGTGGGTTGGTATTGTGGATGGTATGTGAGTATTGGTCGCAGCGTAATTAAAAAGTTGCAGTTCACACCTACGGCTAGCTCTTAAGATGACGGCACATAGCATTACCTTCAACGCTAATAGAGCGTTTAAGAATGGAGTTCGTGTATGTTTGGAATGTTCTTGGAATGCCTTCGTGTATTTAGCATGCTTATCAAGTATTGCAGTTCAGTAGAGAGAGCCAGACTAAGGTCAACGACTTGCATTCGCCACGGCACAGGAAACACAAGGGCCGTGTGCGCATGTGTAGCTGAAGATGTCGGCGTGTATGTTGCGGCTGCGGGAGTTCGATCCCTTAAATTGAGAAGGGGACAATGCCAGTGTTTCAAAGTTTTTTTCTCTAGCGCCTTGGCCGGCCTTACTTTCTTCGTTGTTTTTCTTTTTTTTTTGTTTTTTGCTGAGATGGAGGGATGCAGAGAAAAGACTTTTAATAAATATAGTATGGGGAGGGGGAGGGGGGGGGGGCTGCTGGGAAAAGGCGGTTACCAGATTGTAGGGGCTCAAAGGTAGAACCCGAAGTTGGGAGCCCGAGATACAGTAGCTTCTTGCTATGAACGCTGATCTTCTGGTAACGAGCTGGTCAGGTATGCTGATGCTTTGTTTTGATAGAGGTTGATTGATTGATTGATTGATTGATTGATTGATTGATTGATTGATTGATTGATTGATTGATTGATTGATTGATTGATTGATTGATTGATTGATTGATTGATTGATTGATTGATTGTGAGGTTTAACGCGCCGGCGCTACACAGGCGATGAGGCGCGCCGTAGTGGGCGGCCACGGATTAATTTTGACCACCTGGGGATCTTTAACGTGCGCCGTAATCTCGAACACAGGCGTTTTCGTTTTTCCCCTCCATCAGAAAGCGGTCACCGCAGCCGGGATTTGACCCTGCGTCCTTGTGTTCAGCAGCACAACGCCTTAGCCACTGAGCCATCGCGGCGGGTTCGATAGAAGTTAAACATAGAATGTTTGAGTTGTTATCCTCTGCACGTCTTTGAATATGACCAGGTTGCGGACGCGAGGTTGTATGTTTCTCGTATTTAGCAGTTGAGGTAATGTCAGACATTTTCTAGAAAAACATCTGTGTTTGTCGATTTTTATGCTGGTTTTTATCCTGCGGAGAGCTTGCAATTCTTCGGCCCTGCGATCTCTATTGGCATGGGAAAGATGGTGTTCCTAGGCGCAAGATAAGAAGACGGTTTCCATATTTTTCGAGGAGGAGAGTGTGGTACTTGTGGTCGCAGAGAGCTTATAATGAGAGTTTGGGCGCGTTTTGGTCGGCTGCGCCGTAGCCTCCCATGCCCATTGTGTCCAGCTGTCAGTGCGAAAGGACTGTTATCATTATGGATGGAAGAATCTCTTTCAAGCGTTTAGGCATTGTGCCTACAGGCAATAATGTAATAGCCTTTTCAGGGTGAGAAATGATGTTTAAGCTAATACCTGGTCGTTTCGGTAGGTGGATCGCAGACCTTTCGCAATCACGCGTAGTGGGAGGTCGAAGGCTGCCTAATATGCTGCCCCGATGATGGTGTTTATTTCATTTTATTTAGTGTGGGTGAGTTTCTGGGACGGCGCGCTGTACGATATCCGTTTCATGATCAGTGCCTGCATAAGTATTACCATTTAATTTTCTTTCGTTCGAGCTCTTCCTTTGGTTAGCTTGTTACAATTCGGGCCAAATGGGTAAAAATTTTATATATTTTAGCCATCGTAAGATCGGCTCTGCCGCTTCTCTGTAGGCCTACGCCTAGTATTTTTACGTGACCGCCTTCTCTGATGACATTGTGACCAATTTTTGGGGTGATATTTAATCTGGCCGCGTGGCGCCATTCATCGTTTTCCGCACAAAGCTTGCAGCGGTGTCAGGGCCACGAAACATATGAAAAGTCATTTCAAAATTGGGTAATTAGACGACCTACGTCGAGCCTATTGACGTGCCAAGCAACGTCAGGGTTGCGCGAACCCGTTGATGGCGTTAAAACTCGAACCATAACGTTAAAGATAACGTGGGATCTCGTTTGCCCTATGGGGACGTCAGGCCACCGCATACCACCTTTCGCCGCCACATGGGAATTGTTGAATCGGCCGGGAGCTTCTGACGCTTCTGTCATTTTTTAATGGCCTCTTTTTTAATGGCATCCGATCGGATGCGTTATTAGACCGCCACCGACAATGGGAATTGTGATGACAGTACTGGCCAAGATTCTCCGGCAAGGAGGAGGAGGAATAAATCTTTATTTACCGATTGTTGGTGCTGCTTTTTAGGGCACCCGCCCAATGGGGCGGCTTCCCTAGTCCTGGATGCCCCCGCTTTGGCTGGCAGTCCAGGCCCTCTTCACCAGTTGGCGCAGAGTAACAGGATCCGGGCTTGTCAGGCAGGTCACCCACTGCTCGTAACAGGGGGAGAGATAGGGGTGAGTGGTAGGTGTGGGGCTTTTCGGCACTCCCCATACCTGATTGTTTAGGGTACCGGGCAAGGAACTCAAGTTGCATGTAACAAGGGTAGGTGGCATGAAAAAATGGTTCTCTGGATAACTCGGGATACGGGGCCTGGAATATTAGTCTGGCCTCGTATGTAGTGGGCCAAGATGCCTCTATATTTGACCAGTGGTCCTGTCTTCGATATGCACAATACCTACGAGCGCCTCGCAGTTATTGTGCATATGCACGCGAGAATCGCTGCCCAGTCTCACTATACTGGCGAGTGATATGCGTTTACCGTAACACGACGACCTGAATCTCGGGTAGCTGAGAGGTGGTTTTGAGGACTCAGAGGGCTATTTCGGACGCCGCTTTTTCCGCCAACTCAGCCAAGTAATGCAGTGATGCTAACGAGTTAAAAAATTCAAGGGAATTCATTCAGTCTCTTTGAATGCGCGAATTTGACCGTCTAAAGAGGAAAAAGTTAGTTTTACAAATTTGCTCGGCAAGTCTTCACGGCGTCGTCTGTACTCCCGCTTAGGTTGACAAATGGAAGTTAGACAACGAGTTTTAATTGGCACACTTCTTCATTGTGCCTCTAATTTTCTTGTTAGAGTAATTCCGCTCCGACCGCTCGGCCTCCATGGGTGCACGTAGACAGCAGCCGCCGACAAAGAGACGTCAAACTAGTCGTTACAACAAGGGCCGCACAAGAGGCCACTTTTTCTGCCAGTATATGTCCTCTGTTGCGTGTAACCAATATCGGCCTCTACCTTAATAAACAAAAGCTTCTGCGGTACTGGCGATCGAACCACCACCCGATCGCTTCGACGCGGCAGAACAATCACTCCTCCACGACTCCTTGCTTTAATGGAAGTGCACCTCAGCAGGCTTTCATCTACAAGTTTTGACGTTCATTTCGACCTCAGGGGTGCTGTGTGAGCACTAACGCAAATCCACTGTAGGGACAAATTTAAAGCCGCGCACCGCCAACTTGAGTCCGGATTCAGAGCGTTCTTGTATTTTTTTAAGTCTCAGATAGGTTTTTTTATTAGTTATATACGGTTTCAAAATGTAAACAAAGGCTGTAAATATATCATTTAAAACAACCTAACGAGTTATTGTGAAAATTATTACGCCGTAAATACGCTCTTCCTTGTTTGTAATTTTCCCCTTGGGAATTATCGGTAGAAGCAACATTAGCCTGGTTCCGATTGTATTTTTTTTAAAACTGCCTCATAGGATAAGTTGTGGCAAAACTTTTCACACGGGGAAACCCGCCGCGGTGGCTTAGTGGCTAAGGCGTTGTGCTGCTGAGCCGAAGGATGCAGGTTCGGTTCCCGGCAACGGCGGTCGCTTTTCTGATGGAGGCGAAAAGTAAAAAAAAAACGCCCGTGTGTTCGAGATTTCGGCGCACGTTAGAAATCCCCAGGTGGTCATAATTAATCCGGAGCCCTCCACTACGGCGTGCCTCATAGCTTGTGTAGCGTCTGCGCGTTAAACGCCATAATCAATCAAATCCACATGGGGAACAATATCGCACTCGGCACTGATACGTAAAAAAAGATTTGAAATGGCACATGTTTGTAAAATGAAACGCGAACGCGAGACAGTGAACATGGCTGAGCAATGTTGGGGGTTCGTCTGTAAAGCATAAATGATAAAATATATGAAATAAAATAGATAACTTCCATTTATTAACTTCGAATAACGCGACTGCTTAAGCTTCTTCGTAGATTTCTTTATTTAATATGCATCTAGGTTCGCACCTTCTAGCGCTCATTTCCTTTTGTCGTGAGAGTACTTTCCCACTTCTTTTGTGCCATGACGAACATTAAGAATATATTGGAATATTTCAAACGATCCTCGCCTGTGCCCCCGTAGGTTCGTGCAGGAGTACGAACGCCAGGGAGTCCCGCTCTGGGCTGTCACTGCGGAGAACGAGCCCACGGCGGGCTTCCTCCCAGGATTCCGCTGGCAGGCCCTGGGCTTCACAGCCGCCACCCAGAGAGACTTCATCAAGCTCGACCTGGGGCCGGCGCTACACGAGGCGGGCTATGGTCCGGAAAAGTTGCAGCTCATGATCCTCGACGACAACCGCTACGTCCTTCCGCACTGGACAGACGTGGTGCGTGTTCTTGCGCGGTGGCCTGGAACCACGTACGCGACTGCTTTTACGGCGTTTTCTTCTTCCTTTCTTGGCGCCGATTTTTCGGTGTCGCGTGTTTGAAGTCATTTGTCAGCTCCAGGGCGACCGTGTTCCGGTGCAAAAAGCATTTTTGCCATAACAACGAGCATGAACACGAAGTATGTATACAGCCAAGACTAAGCTTCCCCCACTATCCCCCGTGGCGCGGCCAATACTGTCGACATTGTACTGCCGACATTGTCGACGAACATGAACACGAAGTATGTATACAGCCAAGACTAAGCTTCCCCGACGACCGCAGCTGACAGAATAGAACTAGCGGAGCTTTCGAAGTTAATCAATAAGCGTAAGACAGCTGACATACGGAAGTATAATATGGAGAGGATCGAATACGCTGTAAAGAATGGAGGTAGCCTGAAAGCAGTGAAGAGACGTCTTGGCGTGGGGAAAAATCAGATGTATGCACTTAAGGATAAGCAAGGCAATGCCATCACAAATAGGGATAAAATAGTCACAGTGGCCGAGGAGTTCTATAGGGATCTGTACAGTAGCCGGGACATACAGGATAATGCCGAACGAGACAGTAGCTCAGAGGAGATAGACATCCCACCAGTAACGACCGAAGAAGTAAGGAAGGCTTTGAAAGAAATGAAAGGGGGCAAAGCACCTGGTGAGGATCAGATAACAGCAGACCTCTTGAAGGATGGCGGCGAAATTCTACTTGAAAAACTGGCAAACCTGTATACGCAATGCCTAATGACCGCAATGGTACCGGAATCTTGGAAGAACGCGAACATCATCCTAATCCATAAGAAAGGCGAAATGAAGGACTTGAAAAATTCCAGGCCGATCAGCTTACTGTCAGTCGTCTACAAGGTATTTACCAAGGTAATCGCTAACCGAATCTCTGCAACCTTAGATTTCAGTCAACCTAAAGAACAAGCAGGGTTCCGTAAAGGTTATTCAACAATGGACCATATTCACGCGATCAATCAGGTAATAGAGAAGTGCGCTGAGTATACTGAACCCCTATATATAGCCTTCATAGATTATTTTTATTTATTTATTTATTTATTTATATACCTTAAAAGCCCAGAGGGCATTACATAAGGGGGGATACAAAAACCGGGTACAACATTGTCAACTATACATTTGGTGAGGGAACTGGGACAAAGTGGTGAGTCAAAACAGCATGTAACAAACTTGAAAAGAAGTGAGCGCATTGTCAACACGCGTAATACACGAAAAGAATCGCTACATATCTTCACCGGATTCTAAATAAGACAATAAAGCAGATTTGAAACGCGATGGATCAGTGAGGGAGACTATGGCTGAAGGTAGGGAATTCCATTCGTTTATACACAAAGAAAGGGGTGACAACTGGTATTTGTTAGTGCGCGAAAATATTGGTTTAATCTTATGCGCATGGTCGATTCGAGCAGATACGTAAGGAGCAGGGTGAATGAAACTTCGGGAAAACGTTGTGTCACTATTATACAAAGAGTGAAAAAAGGAAAGGCGAGACAACTTTCTGCGTATGGCAAGAGAAGGAAGGTTCAAATTATGCTTGAGTAATGAGACGCTTTCATAACTAGAGTAACAAGAACAGATGAACCTGGCTGCTTTATTTTGTACTGATTCCAGCATGTCAGTCAATATTGCCGTATGAGGGTGCCAGATAGTTGACGCGTACTCCAAGGAAGGCCTGATCAAAGCTTTATATGCCTGAAGCTTAGTGTCTGCGTTTGCGCACTTAAGACGACGCTTCAAAAGACCGAGTTTTTTAAAGGATTTATTAGTAATGTACTCAAGATGAGTGTTCCATGTTAAATCATAGCTTAGAAAAATGCCAAGATATTTTATTGATGACGCCGTCTCAACTATGCTGTCATTAATTGCATATGTGGGAGGAGGGTTGGCTGTACCGGAAGAAAATCTGATGTGTTTGGTTTTTCCTATGTTAATTTCCATTTGCCACAATCGGCACCACTCCGCGAGTTTCATTAAGTCTGACTGTAGGGTAGAAACGTCGGTTGGTACGGTTATTTCCCTATATACGTCAACTGCATCAACTGCAGAAAACCGTCACCTGCTGTTTCCCGCGGTACTATAGCTCCTGGCGGAATTTTTAAGAAATCAAAAGGCAACAGTAACAAAAGGTTCCACTAGATAGCTTCCATGTTCCGCTGGGAACGCTCGTGGAGTAGGGAAACGTGGTTCTATAAACGTTGTAGTAAGGTGCCTCGATTAACGCGCGTCTCCGCCTTACGGCAGCGCTGGCATCGAGGCATTAGACTTGGAGCAGTAAAACGCGGTAAATTTAAATTGATTTGAGCAAACCTCTTCTAGCATGTTATCTTGGGAGGAACGAGACGGGAGAGGTGGGCGGGAAAGTGAAGGGAGGCATTTACTTGGAAGGAGCGCCAGACAACTACAGTCTTTTGTCGACATTTGCAACGAAAGGACCAGATACGCCTCCCTTCTCTTTCTGGAAGGCGATCGATAACGTCAATAACGGGTGGGGTATCGGGAGAACCGATGGATCCTTCACAGCATGAGGGAAGAAGGCGTGAATGAGATTATCTTCTACTTGAGAGTAATCTTGCGTTAGGCAAATGTCATTAATGATGGCCAGCTTTTTCTTGGCGCGGCCATTCAGGCTACGGCAAACACGCCATAAACGAGAGAGACCCGGCCGAGTTGCTGACAGAGCTCGTGCCAATGTTCACGTTGAAGGTTGATCTGATATTGTTTAATGATGTTATAATGGTGCTTGAGCTGCATTAGATGATGGTGTTGCTTACCACCCGTACTATAATGATGAATAAGGCGCTCTGCTTTTTTGAGAAGACGAAACATGTGCGCGTCAGGTCGCCCGACTTCCACCGTACCTGTGATGGACTCGATCGCAGTGTTGCGGGCTCAGGTAATGGATCTAAAAAAAATCAGCAAATTCACAGCAGGAATCAGCAGAAAAATATTCTCTAAATGAAGTCCAATTTGCGTGATTCACAGTGTGACGGGTACGAATTTTTTTTACTGTTGAGGTAGAGAAGAATGGCATAGTGATCACTATTTTATGTGCAGCTGAGCTTCTTCCACGTTCGGGTGGTGCCAGGAGTGGCGAGAGTTAGGTCCGGGGTAGTGTCACTTTGTTGAGAATGAAGGCCGATGCGGGTATAGACGCCAGGTTCATTGCGTAGGTGTAAGGGGCTAAACTCAAGTGGCTGTTCGAGGAGCCTGCCGCGCGGATGAGTGCAGGAGTAGCCCCAAAGAGCGTTTGAGGCGTTGAAATTCCCTCCCACTAGGATAGGTCCTGTAAAATTTAGTGATTTAAGATATGAAATCCAACCATAATCGTTCGAAGGGACAGAGCCTTTGCAAAGGGGGCAGTATACGCACACTAGAAGCATCGGCTTGCCCCCAGGCGGAACTACTCATACAATGACAACTTCGCGATGAACTGTACTGGTCTTATCCCACTTTTGCTCCACTGCCTGACATGAATTGTGGACAAGAACAGCCGCTAAGCCCGGAAAATGTGGTTGTGCAGTACAACTGTCTGTGTACGTTGGAATTGCCGGATCTAGAAACGTAAGTGCGCGTGTTTCCTGCAAAAGAAGAGCGAGATGTTTTAAGGTGGCTACCTGAGATTTTATAAGCGGCCCTGTTCGGAGATAGCTACGGCGATTCCATTGTATGATGAACCGATTAATCGAAGGGGGGGGGGGTTGCATTTTTGGTATTTAAGTTTTCTTTTTTTCTTTTTTTTTCGTTTCATTAGAAGGCGGCGTCTGTGGCTGAATTGTTTGAAACAGCTCACGAATCTGCGTGGCGATATGAGTGATTTCATCCTTGAGGGAGGTGACTCGTACTTGGAGAGCAACAATTTCGTTGGATGCCTTCAGCGAGTATTTGTTGTCAAACTTCAAGCGAGCGTCCCGCTGTACGAGCATCTGCTCGGTGACGTAGTTTGAGGGGAAATATTTGTGGTTGACCTGTTCTCCTCGGCATTCTTGCGGTTTGTACGGGATCGGCTGCAACGCTTTGAGACGTAGCGGGCCGTGTCCGGCGAGGATGACTGACGACGCGTCAATGTCCTGCGAAGGGCTGCAATTTCTTTGTGCATAGCTGACATTTCTGCCCGCAGTTCAGAGATACTGCGGCGAAGCTGGTCATTTTCGATGACCAATGGGTTATTTTCGGGTAACTTGGAATGGGTTCCCGCTAGAGTAGGTGCCCATGTGACCCCTCGTGGTACAGAGCGGGGCCCGTGGTTTCATCCTTTTCCGGAGGGGATCGCTTGATGGAGGACGTCGAAATTGTATACATACGACACAGTACGTTGTCGAGTCACATTCAGCTTCTGCGCTGTGCCTTCGTCCACACTCACCACACACGCTCGGAGAGGGGCAATATTTAAGCTTGTCGCGAAGGCAGTGGCAGTTGAAGCATAAAAGTCTTTTGGGTCGATATTCTGCTACCCGGACTAACTTCACGTAGTACTTGACGGTTCGTGGCAAACTTGATGTGTTGAAGCGAAGAATTGTTCGGTCAGATTTTGCAATCTTTTGCTCTTCTAAAATTTTGACGTACTCACATCTCTCACCCAGCTGTGAATGGTCTCCACGCTCCTGGCTGTATCCACCTGAATGCCATCACGTGTCGTATTCTTGGTCTGGATCGGCTTAATGGCTACTTCAATTGTTTCAGTGTGGCCGTTGTGAGAGATGCACAAGTGATCAATTTTGCTGAGTCGATTAGCGCGTGGTTTCATCATACAGAGCTCGGTGAGCGCTGTTCACTACGTCATCAAATATGACAGACGCCATCTCTGCTAGTTCGTCACTGCGTGTGACCAATGATAGACGTGATGGCATATCTTGGGATTTGTCTGATGCGAATTTTCACCCGTTGTTTGAGCTGCAATGTGAACCTGGACCGACCGACTCACCCGATCATCCCGCGTGGGTCTTCTCTTTGGCAGCGGGATCTGCTGCCATATGTAGAGTCCATTTTCAGCATTGTATTCGTTGTATCACCGGCGTCTCTGTATTCTTCCATGTGGTGACTGCTGCACGTGTTATCTTGGGGAGCACAGTTTCCAGGAGGTGCCTACTGTGTTCACTCGGCTGGGTTCATTTCGGGTGAGTGCGCTGGTAGATCGCCTTCGGAGAGCTGCCCATTTGCGACGGTGGCCGAGTGGCTCTAGCGCGCCGCCTGCAGCCGCAGGTTGTGAACTGGTGGAGATTCTGGGCAGTTAGGCTTAGGCTGCGGCCGGGCTGACACGGGGAAGTCTGGGCCAATTCCAAGAGTTTGTGAACCTTTACCGAACCAATCTTAATATCGGGCGGTTCTGCACATATTCAGGATCAGGGACACCAAGAAGAGAAGGAAGCAAGCCTTAGCTAGCACAAATAAAAGCCAGAAAGCACGAAGTAGCCGAACATTACTTCACTTCATCGTCTCCCTCCGACGGGAAAACGGAATTGTACTGCACAAACCTCTAATGTATTCATCATGTGAGAATCGAGAAGGGAGGAGAAGGGCGTAAGGGGTGGCAGCAGAGAGCGGAGGAACGACGTGACAGGGGCGGCACAAGACTTTTCGACGACATTTGCACGGAGGCAAGCAGGTATCCGGCAAATACGCGTTTACTGTGCATAGTATTCGAACACCCTTTATAAAAAAGGATACACGCTGTCACATTCACATTGAGCCATGCATGCAGGTGTTTGGTGACCCGGAAGCCGCCAAGTATGTCCATGGAGTGGCCGTTCACTGGTACTTAAACAGCTTCTTCGGCCCGTGGGTTCTGGACAAAGTCCATCAAAGGTATCCGGACAAGTTCACCTTCGCCAGCGAAGCGTGCGCAGGTGCCACCGCCAAGGAAGCAGACAGGGTCATACTCGGCAGCTGGGAACGTGCTGAGCAATACGCCGCAGACATACTGGAGGTGAGCGCACCTCGGCTCAGATCCATTCTCCACTTCACCCCTTCCTCTTAATCATCATCATAACCCACAGGACGCCTTCCCATGAGAAAGATCCACGACTACGCATCATGACCTCGGGCAGCAATAGATGAACAACTCCAGATCTACACCACGTTCCTTGATTTTGAAAAGGTCGTCCCGTGTGCCACCAGAGACTACTATTGAAGCTGAAGCTTAAATGAATTCATTGCTTTCTTGAATGAAGGCTTATCTTTCC
Organism: Haemaphysalis longicornis; assembly: GCF_048455015.1. Classification (NCBI taxonomy): domain Eukaryota; kingdom Metazoa; phylum Arthropoda; class Arachnida; order Ixodida; family Ixodidae; genus Haemaphysalis; species Haemaphysalis longicornis. The sequence goes on from NW_027526295.1 coordinate 235,266,972, forward strand.
CATAAACACGAGAGTGTTAACAATGGCAACCACCCCAGTACAATCTATTCTTCCCATAGACCTCTCTTTGCAGCACTCTTATTTTATTTTTTATGAGATAGTTCCAATCATGCCTGTAAAAATAAAAATGTTTGGCGATGTCTCACAACCTTCTTGCCAAGATAGTATTACTAACGGTCAATTCTTTCTAGACTTTAAACTTTAACGCCAAAAGTCACGTGGCCTCAGAGGCAGGAACTGCGCAGTGGAGGTACGCTGTGGTGCTCTAGCGCCGCTGGTGGGCTTTCGCATTCCCATATGTAAGCAGACTTAAGTGTCTCTGCCCAATTTTGCATGCGATCCTCATTGGAATAAACATGTAGCGTACATTGAGGGAATTGCAATGCAAAAACCCGCGTACATTTAAGACGAGTACAGGCTGCGTCAACACTGGTAACAAGATTACTGGCCAATAAAACGTAGGTAAGATCAATCCTACAATGCGCTGCCGTGCCCCCACCCAGGGTTGCTGATGTGGCCTGGGCAACGTGCGCCACACTTGGCTGTTGCTATGGGTTACTTGACACCCTGAGATGGTTTGGGTTGCTGCATTACGTTTGACTATATTCTACTCGCCTATTCGTCCTCTCTTGATAGGACCATAGATGCTTGGACGTGCCAGTTCAAGCTCGGGAAAATGAACTAATACTGTTTGTTCTATCAAACGAGACTAACGATTCCTTACGGCAGTTGCCTTTACGCGATTGATTATTTATGAGCTTCGGAACTTCTGAGTAAACCTCGGGGGAAGCTCTACTAATTTGTGCTTCCATGATTTGAAGCGCAACAAAAACACACGGACGAAAAATAGAGTAGACGAGACAGGCGCTATCTTGTCTACTCTGTTTTTCGTGCGTGTGTTTTTGTTGCGCTTCAGATCGTGGCATCTATTCACCAACTAACCCAGCAAGAAGTTCTTCTCAATTCGTGCTTATCGGGCTATTCACATGTTTTTTTTTTTTTTTTTTGCATTCAATGACCGCGCAGGACCTCAACCACTGGATTACCGGCTGGATGGACTGGAACCTTGCCCTAAACACAGAAGGTGGCCCCAACTGGGCTAAAAACTTCGTCGATTCGCCGATCATTGTGAATATTAGCGCTCAAGAGTTCTACAAGCAGCCAATGTACTACGCCTTGGGTCACTTCAGGTATACTTTTTTTAGTGCATTCCTTCGTTTTCAAACAAAAGTAAATTGCTCCTGCTTGAGGTGGCAGTCATGTAGTCTCAGCCATGTGTCTTTTGATGGCTTGCCGGCTGGTCTGTAAAACACATTAAGCGGTCTCTCCACAGACTTTAATGTGGCTGTACATGTTTCTCCGCAGTAAGTTTGTACCAAGGGGAAGCTTCAGAATTGACTCACAGCTGAAGCAAGCACATTCCGGAGTAGGAGCATCGACAACGATTGAGTACGCAGCCTTCAAAACACCAAAATCCTCAGTCGTGGTAATTGTCTTGAACAAGTAAGTGGTCCCTTTTCGGTGTCTAAAGCTTCTCTGTCTTGATGTTATTAAAGCGTAGTATCGCATGTAGGCTTTTGAGTACAATCTTGGATCGTAAAACGAAAAGGAAAGGTGTGAAATTCATCTAAGTTCAGTTCTTTGAAAATAAAATGCAACACATTTGTCAGCAGGAAATATAAATATTTTTACCAAGCTGACATACAGGTATGGCGCAGGCGTACTTTGATTAAAATTGAAGGAGTACTTTACCCTTAACAGGTTTTTAGACAAATAGAACTTGGAGTTAAGCACCGCCCAGTTGCACTGAATGCTAACATTGTACAGAGTTATCCCCTTCGTTCTTGTTCAACCAACTGGTATAAGGACTATGAATTAATGTTCATAAAAATCGCCTATTACAGCATTAGGACTTTTGATTCTTTTTTACTGAGTCTCTCAGTGTGTCCCCGTAATTTTCCTGCAACCTTAGCAGACGGTTTTTGTGCCTCATTTGCAGACACAGTGTTCTTTGAAGTGCTGCACTCTTTGACATTATTTAGGAAACGAGTAATTCTAGCCTTATGCCAGTCGGCTTCTGTGAAACAATCCAGGAACGACATGGCTCGGGGCTGGCAAGGAACGAATGGAGAAAACGAGTTATGCCTGAATAAAAAACTTATGAAACAGGAATTTCGTAAGGGCAACCCTAGACATTATTTATTTTTAGTAAGTAAATGAACAAAATATAAATTTGAAAATAAATGTCCAGTTTCTTGTTGCACACATGGAGATCGGGATAAATGGATAAAAAAGGTTGATCCCTTTTTCATAGGAATCGGTAAAACACGAAAGTGAGATGTACCTCCACAGGATCAGTTGAATGTTTATTCTGCATCGATATGAACTTGCACATCGCTATTTTTATTTCGTCGGTAGGGCACCGTCAGTATTATCAACATTAGACATTGGACTGCACGCGCCCGAGCACTGCGTAAACCTGAATGAAACCACACGCGCTCGCAAACCATGCGAACGAAACCCAACGGTTTACCAGCGAATCGTTTGGTGAACTCACGGTCCGCTGCAGAGAAAGAGCATGATTTGCGGAGCTGTCTTGTTTGTGGGTGTGCTTGGCGAGCGACAACCTGCTGGCGCGTCGCTTTCGCAAAGCGTGTCCACTGCGTCCTTGCTCCGTGGAATGTACGGCAGACGGTTGCGTTGCGACGAGTTTAGCTGGCGCCAACCGTCGGCGCTCATTAGCATCGTGATTCAATACTTCGCTTCACCTCTTTTAGGCGGCCGCACCATCAAAATAGAGGAGGTTATAGGGAAGATATATGGCGCGTTCATACGGCTTCCTGCGCATCAGCTCGTAGCGGACTTGGAACAGGCGCCGGGCATCTCCCGTTACGGTGACGGAACACCCGGCTCGAATCCTGGCGCAGCCGCGTTTTTCTGGCGATGTCCTTTCCGTGACGGATATGACGTCAGTGAGGTCTTGGTAAATCCCAGCATAAAACACTTTCGTGTTAAAAAGGGAACGGAGAACTAATGCAATCAGACGAAATAGAATAAATGAAGATGAGTTCTGGCGGAGACCTATTTCCAATCTGTGGCGTTGTTTTATTTGTACGTCGGGAAAATTGAGGCACTGGGAGCACGTACAAAAACCACAACTCTCAGACCCGCTGTGTTCAGCGAGTCCTACAATAACAGTTTAGGCAGCTGTGCATAACACATGTAAAAGCGGGCGGTAAAGCTGACCGATAAAAACTTCATTCATAACTTCATTCTTAACACATGGTAACCTTTCCGTCAGATGAAGTTACGCTGCCTTCTATAATTTCCAAAATTTGTTTTCATCTTTCAGAGACGACAAGAAGCATACCTTGAAGATCAAAGACCTTTCGGGCACTGGAAGCATTCAAAGAGTCATCAATGAGCGGTCAATAGTAACCTTTGTTTGGCAGATACAAAGTTTGCGTTCTAATTAAACAAGCGAACTATTTTCTTCTCCCCGTTCTCATTTACTCATTGAGATATAGACACTTCTCTTAAATGTACCGATCCTCTTACCACCACGTACAAAGGCCCAGCCGAACATCCGTGTTGTTTGAGTAACTTGTTTACTTTTAACTGGTGAGTATTCTTTGGTGACTGTCTGTCCGTCGCTCCGTCTGTAATGTATTGCACCGTGTGCTTCATAGGTATATGTGGGCTAGAAGGCCGATTATTTAATAAAATACTTGTTCTTCCATTCGCCTTCTTCTCTTCATGTTCACCTTTTTGGCCAATAATTATAACCCACAGGCTACACCCTTCCTTATGACCCTCCACTTAGTAGAAAAGCGAACATACAGTTTTCTTCAAAAGCTTCTAGACTATGTCAAAAGTTATTAGGCCACAATTAATCCTACGTAGAAGCTTACCTCTCTAGCCATATTGAAATGTTTTATGCCAGAAAGCTGGTGAAAGAATTTCCCCTTCATACTCCCAGGAAATATTTTGGTCACACTTGAGCGTCAAGCTGTTATTTGCAATTTTTTGTAAACCAAAAACATTTACATGGCCTAGGAGCTATTGGAAAAGGCTGTACGTACGTTTGGTAGGGAAGACAAAAACAAGGCAGAAGCGGAGGGAGAACGGAATGGTAGAATGACGATGTCGTAAAGAACATTTAACAGCTTCGACTTCGGCCCCTGTGAATCTCCGAACCAAGTAAGCGTATTTTTTACCCTTTCATTAAGTGACGATGTTGATAAAAACGCACATAACGAAGCTCTCAGATAGACAGCTAAAACGAAGATAAGTTGATCGCCAGAGGAATAATGAACCTGTAAATGTGTTGTAATAAAACCTAACAGCTGCACCACGAATCCGGTAGTTTTTTTATGCGTGGGTTTTAAATCACCCGTCGCGCCATAAGAAGCCGCCCTTAGGTTTCTGCAGCCGAAGATGGCTTCTAAACGTGCCACTGGCTGCGACTCGTAGGCTACTATAATTGAAATTAGGTTACTATAAGGTCAGTATTGTTAAGATAAAAGTGTGATATCGGGCTCCCACTTTTCCATCGCCCTCAGTCGATTTGAACGCAACATGGCATGAAGCGCTGACAACCGTAAACGCGCTCGTTGACGACGCACCCGTCGTAACAGCCTCTCCTTTGTTTTACAGGTGAGCGAATATATTCACAATATAGTAAACATTGTGATCGTACCTCGAAGTGAGAGAAAGTTAAATGGGCTAAACTAAAATGCACCCGCGAAAGAAATTTTCAACTTTCCTATATTTGTAGGTAATTTTTGACGACAGACAGACAAACAAGCAAATAAACAAACAAACGAAAAACAATTGGGCCCATACACTAAAACGCCAACACACAATCAAAAAAGAAGCGAGCTAGAAAACGAGATGATTGGAAATGCTGGCCTGCTGTTCACATCTTTCTAAATTAAAAATTTTTGCCCGTAGGCTCCATATCTATGGAAGACTTGTGCAGTATCTGTCAAAATTACCTAGGCCGTTCCAAACGTTTCCAAGCCGGGAAAGAATTCAAAGCAGTAGCCTGACGCTCGGAAGCAAAGAAAACATTTTATGCCAGTAATAATGAAAGAAATGTATAAAGCACTTAAATGAACCATGCAGACAAAACACAAGTTTGGTCCATTTGAAAGATTGCCTTATTAGAATCATACTGACACCCCTTCTAATGTAGGAGTCGAATAAGTTATATAATTAGGACCAAAGGGAATGGCCATACGACCCACTAGCTCATTCCCCGCAACAGAACCTATGATGTCATATGCCCAGCTTTGGGATTGGCTGAGGCCGGCAAAAGCAAATGCAAATTGGGCAGGGCTTATAACCTTGCCGAGCGAGCTATTTGCGCTTAAATTTAAGGCACATTCTTTTTATAGCAGAAAGAATGGTGGGGTAAACGAAGTTACGAACGAACGCGTAAACACCGAAGCAGTTAGTGCGGCACAGTGCCAGCTGACACTGCCTAGCACAGCCGTCGGCCGCGTTGGGCTTGTCTTGCACAACACTGACCAACTGACGTGAGCGGCACGGTCACTTACGTGACCATGTTTGTCGAGTCATAGCTTAGGTTGTAGGAAACTATTAGTAGGAAAGTTAATAAAAATACGGCAGGTAAAGAAGTCCGGCCAGAAACAAAGTTCGAACACTGGCACTTCAGCTAAGGCTCCTTTATTTAAACTTCCGAGGTATTGCAGCACCATCTATGAAAGTGGGCGATAAACAAGATAACCTCAGGACCGTCTGTGAGATGGTAACAGCGCTGGTCAGCAGGCTATCTTTAGTTCTAAGGCTCTGCTGTGGATACGTCATTGTCGTCACCACGGAAACACAGGAATTAGCAGGAGAATTGAAATGTTTGCTTAAAATGCTTAATTTCTCTTTGAATAAAGCAGTTTGCTGCCGGACAAGCGCTGAGGGCACTATAAAACACTAAGTCTTTCGAATAAGACAAGCTGTTATCTTGTCGGCATTGCCCCTTGAAGTTAAATTCCTTAAGTTTCTCTTAAGCTAAGGTGTTAAGTGTTAAATTCCTAATTTGCATTTGAGGCTTAGAGATCCTTGTATTGACCTTGGAACGTTTGGCACACGCTATGCATATTTGCATTGATCAGTCTAAAAGAATGTTGATGCTTAACGCTCCTTTCTTCCCCGCTCAATGCTTTATAACTCTGGAAATTGTTGCTTCGGATGACGGCGGATCAATTTAAAAATACTCTAGGATTTTGAGCACTCACCTTACGCCGTCTACACAAATGTTCCAGTTTTTAAATTGCAACAATATATATAGGCCCATATTCAACTTCGAATAAACGGCCTTCTGAGTGGCAGTAGAACATCTTGACGGTTATATATGCAATCACGGCTGGCTATTACAGCAGTGACATGCCTAGAACACTGGTTCTCAAACAAACAAAAAATTTCAAAGTTGCCATGTCATGCATAACGGATAGCAGACCCCACGGTGTACGCAAAACGGCCGGTAAGTTAACACAGTTTTTATTTATTTATTATTTATTTGCAAGATACTGCAGGCATGAAGCCCAAGCAGGAGTGGTCCAAGCAATAAAGAGAAAAAAAGAATAAAAAAGGCAATCAATCCTAACATCACACACATACGACAATGAATTAAGGGGGATTACATGAATTACATTTTTAACAAAAAAAATAGGGGCGAAGAGGAACATGGCACTGAAAGAACGCAATGCGACCACACAATGGAACAGTGAAGAAGATAACGGCAAATCGTTTTCACACCACCAGGAAAACATGCGCGTCACTAGAATCTGGTGACAGAACGGCGGAAAACGGTATCTTGTTCCACTCACAGATCGTGCGTGGAAAAATTGAAAATTTGAAAAGATTAGTTTCGGCGAAATATGGGGTTAAGGCTGGGGCATGTAAATGACGACCGCGCCATGTTGCCAGGAGACTAATGTAGGGTCTGGAATCAAGTAACAGCTTCCGATTAACTAATTGGTAAAGTAATTTTAGTCGAAATGATTTACGTCAGGATTCTAATGTTGGGATAACATGTCTTTCCATCAGAGCAGGAACGGAGTCTGTTCGTCCGTACATACCATAAATAAAGCGGACGGCTCTTTGAATTCTCTCGAGGCAATCGATATTGGTTTTTGTGTGCGGATCCCAAATAGCGCAAGCACATTCAAGTTTCGGTCTAATGATTCAAGTATAAACGAAGTATTTAACTTGAGAGGGAGCGTCCTTGAGATTGTGTCGTAATAAACAAAGTTTACGGAAGGCGGCAGCGCATATGTTAGTAATGTGAGAGTTCCAACTTAAGGTACTGGTTATTGTTGCACCGAGATATTTGTGTTTATCTACTTGCTTTGGTGGTTAGTCGCAAGTACAATAGGAAAATTCCATTGGGTGTTTCTTTCTAGTCTTTCGAAGGTATGCTGTTTTGTCATGGTATAGTTACATGTTAGAAGTTTTGCGCCAAGAAGCAACGTTTTCTAATCTTTTGTTTCCAACCCACTGAAATTCACCTGTCACGTTACTACAGCAACCTTCGGATTGTCGAGAACTGAGATTTTTGTCTTCACAGTATCCTGGTATTCTCCCGTAGTATTTATTCCCCGCTCGGTGCGCCGTGCCATAGCTCTTCTCCAGCCGCCCCGCACGCAATCTAATCGGTCTTTCCGGCGGCTTTTGCATGCGCTTAGGTAACGAGGTGAGCGTTCCTCGGCGGACGACGTCGTTCGCAAAAGCTGTCCTTATCCTTTTTCGGGTGGGTTTCGAGAAGCCATCCTGAAGACAAGCCGGCATGGGAAAAGACCTCTTGATCACCGCCGCCACGCTGGCCGCACTCGCATCAGGTGAGAGTTTAAACCTGATTTGAGCCACGGAGAGGACGGCTGTGCGCCCACCGATTGAACGAATGATACCTTAATTCAGAAAGGGAACACAGAAGTCATTGTTGAGAATTGCGGTTAGTGGGATGGGGGCATGAGGAATTGCAACAAGTACACTCTTGGTCTGGTTCCATTTAAGATCCACTTAGTAAAGGGAGTTATTTTGCAAAAAAAATGTTCCTTTTGTTTTATGCAGAACGGCGTTCCATATAAGCAAGCGCCCGTGTGGATCTTCATTGGAGTCAGCCTTGGGAGCTAGGAAACTCGCGGTAGACCACTCTTAGCCGCGAAGGTAGCTTTACGAAACGACTCAGTAGCGAACTCTGAATTGTGTGTCTTGTCGGTACGTCGAGTAAATGTTGGGAGAAGTCGAACTGGGCAGGTGAGTGAAGGTGGTGTGAACTGCCCCGCTGCCGGGGGTACATTTGGGATGCTTGGGGTGCCTTTCGTTTCTGAAGGATACGAGGTGTATATGCTGCATTGGAGCAGGACGTGCTGAAGAAGATAGAACTTGTTGATTAAGATGAAGAGAAAGAAACGCCGGGGAGGTAGCCTGTAATTTTAACGAGATGCTAGCGATGCCTACTGACCCTTCTGAGTCGTAGAATGGCGATGACCCGGTCGATGGGTTGGGGAGATGATAAGGAGACAACCAGCGGAGATGTACTGTTTAAACTCTCCTTGTGCGTCAACGTGAGCGGCCTGGTTTCCCGTCCAAACGTTCTTGTGGGCCGAAATGTAGACGGTGAGTGCAGTAGCTCCTTGTCGGCGAAGGAAATTTCGGTGTAGTGGGATAGAATTGACGAAAAGGCTCAACGAGAGCTATTGGCGCTCGCATTGGCAAGATTCGCAAGAGTTCGTTAGGCTCTGTTTATCGAAAGTGTGTGTGAGAGAGAGAGAGAGAGAGAGAGAGAGAGAGAGAGAGAGAGAGAGAGAGAGAGAGAGAGAGAGAGAGAGAGAGAGAGAGAGAGAGAGAGAGAGAGAGAGAGAGAACTTTATTTGAGCCCAAACTGGTAGAAGGAAGGGGGTGACAGGGAGGAAGACACCTAGCCTTTCTCTTTAGATGGCGGCCATGAGCCCGTCGGCCCTAGCGGCACCTTCCGCCAGCTGGACGAGCAGTTGTAAGTCGGGGTGAGAGCTGAGCAAGGCGGCCTCCCATTGCTCTTGAGTCATGATGCTTAATGCTCTATTAGGTGAACGAGGTTTCTGTGGGCATGCCCATATGATGTGTTGTAGGGTGGCTTTGTCTGCACACCACTTGCATCTGTCGGAATACGTGTCTCGGTAATATCGGATGTAGAGAACGGGGTTGGGGAAGGTGTTCGACTGTATTCGTCACCGCGCAACCGACTGCCATCTGTTGAGGGAAGAGTGTGGTGCAGGGTACTTGAGGCGGCTCAACCTGTGCGGGTGCGTAATCTCCCTGTACGTGGCCAGCCTGTCTCTGCTCCCCGTGAACGTAGGCCCGATGTCTCCGTCGAGGTCAGCCTGGTTGCCGAAATCTCGGGCTGCCTCGTGAGCCAGTTCATTCCCCGGCAGGGACGAGTGCGCTGGTGTCCATACAAGGCGAACATGCATGCATCTGTCGCCAATAAACGTCGAAAGAATTTTGGCCGCTGGCAGGGATATTCGTCCCACCAGGAAGTTTCTTATTGCCGTCTTAAGATCAGACAGAATACTTTTGGCTTCCGTGCTAGCTATTGCGAGCACAATAGCCGCTTCTTCCGCCACCTCAGGGTGCGTCGTCAGGATTGTGCTCGAGGTCATTGAGTTTCCTTGCTGGTCTACCACGGCTACGGCCGCAGCGTGCCGGTCGTGATAATCCGCAGCATCCACATAGAGGACATGTGGGTTCCCGCACAGCTGCCGGTGAAGTTCAGAAGCTCTGGCGGTTCTTCTGTCTTGATGATGATCCGGGTGCATATTTCGTGGTATGGGAGAACCATGGATGTATGATCGAGTGCTGTCATCCAGAGAACATTTCATACCGTGTTGAGAGGCGAAGGGGATGCGCAGGGACCTTAGAATTGCGCGGCCAGTCTCGCTGCACGAGAGCTTGTGCAGCTGCGCCATCCTTTGTGCTTCTACTAGCTAAGAAAAAGAAAAACTTTCAGAAACTCCCAAGTACGAGTACTAGGATAAATGCGTGAGCCGCTCTGCAATATGCCGTGCTCGTTTTAAGTATGCTTCACGTCTATACACAGACTCATCGCTCGGAATGTATTACTTCCAGTCTTAGTACAAGCAGTCTAGTATCAAAGTATAAAAACCCTATGGCGTTTTATTAAATACCTTCTTAATTAAGTTCCCAAGCATTCCTACGAAGCACTACACACCGATCCCGTTCGTATCCGGGTTCACTACTAAGTACAAATGCATTTCTCGGAGACCATTCGTTCTCGGGTAATGCAAGCGGTCGTACGTAAAACTGTCAAGGCCCTAGCGCGTTTCACTTTAGAATTTTTTATACGGTAACAGCGTGACACATCAAGAATTATAGACGGACAGACAAGTTTCCTCATACAGCCGGAGTAGAATTGCTTAAGCATAATCAAAGAAAGCTTACTGACATATCAAGGTTATAGACACACGGATGGTTTCCTCGTTGAGTCTTAATGGAAATGCTTATATATATTCTTAGATATATTCTTATCGAAAAGAAACACCGAGAACAGCAATTTTAATGCGTAGCATTCTTTGCCGAATACCTCAAAGTCAAAGTCAAAGTCATGTTTATTCCAACATAATAGACAAAAATCAATCTGGGGTTTGACGAGGCATGTGCCCCTAGGCCCTTATACAGTTTAACCAGCAGTTGCAATGCACATGAGGGGGACACTTTGGCAGACTAATTCAAAGAAGAGAAAAGAAAACGTTTAAAAAATACAGCAGCAGTTTTATGGCACACTTAGCCATAATTATGCATTGAAAAAAACAGGCATGAGTACGTTCGAAGAAAAACAATTTTGTGGCCATAAATTACACACTTATAGATATAATTTATACCTCCACAGCAAGGACCGCGTAACGCCGCGCATTTGCACAAAAATGAATAACTGGCCGAAGGAATGCATCTTATCGCTATACTAGCATAAATGGAGACATTTGGTCGAGCATAATTTTGAAAAACCAAAGAAGCAAAAAACAAAAAAAAAATTAACAAAATGAAGTGAAGAAATAAAAAATACGCATCTTAGACTATTCCTGGAAATAACGAAGAATGCCCAGAAAAATCGTAGAAAAAAACATTGGAAACATGAATAAAAAATAGCGAAGTCGGACCAACGCTGCACTACTCCTTGTATCTGCGAAAAAATATGTAATTGGCGAAGTAACGGCGCTGAATTGCTAAAATGGTAAAATAATGGGCGAAATAAACAGAAGAAAAGATAAAACTGCAAAACACCCAACGTCTTTGGCTACTCGTAGCCAAATCTGGCTGCAAGGAACTCGCAATGCAGACAAGCGGCACAGGACTGCTACACATAGACAATCCTCTGAAATTGTGCACATTTTTTTTTTTTCAGGAACAATAAGCTAGGTGAGTTTTAAGTAGCGCTAACACCACACGGAAGCCTAAGCAGCTGTCATGGTTATCTCGAAACGGTAATTTCACATGAAACCACTCGGAGCGGCTTGAAGGCTTCCGCGAACAAGGAGTAACCGCTGCTCTGCTCCTCAATTAGGCGTGATGGGAACGAGATAAAAACAAAACAGATAGGTGTATTAAAGTTTGGTCACAGCCCCTTGATCCACTGCAGAATATTCTATTCCATCTTTTTTACGGTGAAAGCATTAGATCTTTTTTGCTCTTGTGGTCGCTGGCAAAAGTCATGGGCGCAGTTTTTTGCAGAAATGGATTGTAATGGTGGATCTTGTGCGATCATCGGCTCCCCCGCGTGCTCTTCTAATTGGCTGATTCCCGTTGTAGCTGCCTGCGTTGTTTATTGCCCTAATGTACTCTTCAGTTAAGACTTGCTTAAAAGTGCATGTATTAAGAATCACTTCCAATGCCTATTGTTTCTTTGTCTCGATCGCAGTCGTCGCGGCAGGCTGCCAGCCCAGGGACTACGGCCGGGGAAGCGTGGTGTGCGTGTGCGACGCCACGTACTGCGACTTCGTCGGCGACGTGTCCCCCGTGCCTACGGGAACCGCGCTGGTCGTCGAGAGTAACAAGGCCGGCCTAAGATTCACCAACACCACCCTGCGGTTCAACGAAACAACGCGTGAGTTTTCAAGTATTCTCTCTTAACAGATTTGTTTTGAGTGCCCATCCTTTGTTCACCCAATAATGCAGGCAGAATCCTGAGCAGAACGTTTGTCTTATTACGAGCTTGCAAATAAAAAAGTGTCAAAAACCTAGCTGGAATCAGAAAAGTTATGCAGTGAGGAGAAATAAATTGTATCGATTGGGAGGATGCGTTTCTTGAAATACTACGCAGTATAGCTACATGAATAGTGCTGATCCAATTTTCTTTGCCTCAGTACATTTTTCTACTTAACAGGTTCAGGAGGCAATGACACTCTCTTGCTTGTCATCGACCCTTCCAAGGCTTACCAGGAGATTTTCGGCTTCGGGGGTGCTTTCACAGATTCAGCTGGAATAAACATTAAGTCTCTTCCAGCCAACATGCAGGACGACCTTCTCAAGTCTTATTTCTCAAATCAAGGCAAGTAGTAGTTGACCAAGACCCTGAAACTTCTGGAAGACAGCCTATTATATTTACATAGTTTTGGCAGAGTAGTGCAAAAGTAAAGCTTGAAGCACTCAAGTTAAGGACGCACGCTGGCGTTGTTACATCGCTCCCAAATGCTTGCTTAAAGTTGTTCTATCTCGTTTTATAGTGACCTCCGTAATCTAGAATAACAACAGTTGCCCAGAGTGGTTAGAAAACAAAGAGATCTGGTCATTTATCCGCTGCTTATTATGACTTTTCCAGGACAGTAGGCCAGTTTACTGCTGAGGATGGGATTATCTATCGAACCATTGCTATGGAGTCTAATAATCGGGACAGAACTCTTTGCGTCCGTTTCAAGAAAACGGCTCAGCTAACCTTGCATATGCAAAGTGAAAGATTGGCTTAGCTTGGTTATGTCTTGGTTTCACTTGGTTAACCTTTGATTAATCATTGTACTATTTGCCCAAAGCATGCCTTTGTGTACGGTTGTGGTCCCGTTTCCGGCGTTTTCCGAGCCGAACTGCTCGCCGGGAAACATCCGTGGGGTGGTCAGACGCCGATTGCTGACGACGGTTCAAAGCCTCCAGCTCCCGCGCAACGTTCAAAGAGGGCGGCCTGGCCTCGCTATAATTCATGGCCAATCTAACATGCACTTGGCGAGTCACGTGGCCAGGCGCGAACCAGCTACGGAGAGCGCATGCGTCAAACCAGCAGCGAGCGGCGCACTCGGCAGTCGGCGGAGCTCAGCCCGGCGAGTCACGTGATGCATTGCCAAGGATACGGCGCAGCTGCGGGCAAATGAAGGTCAAATTTGCCGCGACGGCGAAACCTCTCCCCCCTTGCTTCAAAATGCCCCTTTAGCGCCCGTTTGAAGTCGTGACCCCGTCCCGGTTGCCGGGCCTCTGACAGGCACAGAGACGAACGCCCCAACCTTGTTCTGTTTTGCGTCACATTCGGGTCGCCTGCCTTCAGCCAATCAAAGCTGGCTTAAAATGAACACTTTGGAAAGGACAAAACTTAGAATTCTGCCCCTGTATGGGCCTGTAGGGACGTCCCTGGAAGCGCACTAGCAGCATATCCATGTCTATAGCTAAATACGCCAACGTACATCGTTTAATACGTTGTTACGCTTTATTACAAGCTGGAACGCCCATGGATTTGATCGACCAGATTTAGAGGAAATCCCCAATGTGGATCAAGTTTCTGTGAAGTAAAATTTGACATACACTTTAAATACAGCCGCATGGCCAGATTTTAAGACCCTGGACCAGGACCTATCCTGGTTAGCTCAGTTGGTAGAGCGACTGCTCTAGTTAGGCGGTGGTCCATGGTTCTAATCATTGACCTGGGCAAATTTTCTTCCCCTGCGAAGTTTCCGAGAAAGCTGTTCAGCTTTCCTTTGTAGCCGTCCGACTGCGTTTCAGGCTGATGTCAAACTTTCCTTCGCCTATGGGGTTGACAAGTTATTCCAAACTTCCGGTTTCTTCACGACAGTGCCGGGTTAGTGTGCTGACTGCCCGTTTTGGCTGCTCCCTAAATGCGTCACAAGGCAGTTTCCGGTTACATAATGGCACACTGTGAGGGGAATTCGAAATCCACTTCCTTAAAATTACTTAGTTATGGAAGCATCGCTTCCCGCTGAACGAAATTGTTGGGTGGTATTACTTGTCCAATCTTTCAACTTCAAGGAAAGCAAGGTTTGGTGTTGCATATTCCGCCACTATAACTGATGTCACATTGTCGAAACAAGCGTCCGGGAATACATACATCCTGAAGTCAAATAAGCCGCTACTCTTGCTAAAAGACCATGGTAAAAAGGCAGCTTACAGTCTCGATACGTCCTTACCATGTACTCTACTACGAGCAACATTACCCCGGCTTGTATACTGCATCTTTTTGAACGATTGTGAGGAATGGGCAGTGCGTATTCTGAATCGCTCTGTAACATAATGCTAACCATAAAAACCATTTAGTTACTATATTTTAGTACGGTTCATAAACGCTTAGTAATATAACTAATTCACAACGGTTAAATCCTACATCAATAACGGCATCAATGACAAGGTGTCATAACGATCGTCCCAGTGTCATTACCAGCTCGCTTATTCAACGATTGGTACACAAAACAACTGAGCTTGAAAGCGTTGAACCAGAAAGGTATCAACCATAAAATGCCGTTTCAAGCCAGATTATTGGGCACAAGCAAGCCGGCTAGTCATGTAAGCAAGGGAGCTCCATAGCATACCAAAAAGTTCGCGACACGGAGCAAAATATTTATTTCTCCGTTGCAAGGATCGGGTACACCATCGGCAGGATTCCTATTGCCAGCTGTGATTTCTCGGTGCGCACATACACATACGACGACACCCCGGGCGATCTGGAGCTCACACACTTCACTCTCGCCCCGGAAGACTTCGACCTCAAGGTACAGAGCGCATGGAGAAGCCAGCGCCGTGTAATTACTAACGTGAAGTAAATATGCCACCAAACTGCGACGTACAAACAACTTATATCTGCCGCGCCATTACTGCATCTAATAATAAGAAGAGTTTGTGCGTATCCGTTACGCATGGAAGGTAGCGTCAACTAACGCTGCTGCAAAGCTAACGGGGCCCACCCCATTAAAAACTGGTCGCGTTTATTCTTGCTTAGCTGCAAATGTCGTCGAAATACGATAGCCTTCTGCCACCTCTGCCACGTAACACGCTTTCCTCCCTCCCCCTGCCCTCTCGCTCCCCTGGCAATGAATGCAAATGAGGTGTTCTCATGGTGAAAACAACGCATAAAAGACGAGGACAGAGATAGGGTAAATACAAACACCATGAACATTCACCTACTTGACCAGTTCGCCGCACTCGTAGAGGTGTTCTCAGATCAATTCAATTCTCCCGCGTTCGCAATTCTCGCGAGCCGTCTGTTGGGAACTTTTGTTTCTGCTGTGCACACAGCAGCTTCCGCATGAGCTCTTTTGATTTAGCGTTTGCTTTTGTTTCGCCTCTCTGTGCACCAATTTTACACGCTTTCTTTTTTCAATTTGCTGTCGTAAACCAAGCGAACCTGTATTATTAGTCAAAACAACGCTGGTACTCTCGGATAGACGTGTGTATTTTGGCGTATATATGCCTCAGGTTTCCCTTGCGCTGAGTATGGCCAACAGGAATAAGTCATGGCAGCAGCCTTAGTAGGTGTGAGTAGTCTTCCCCGTATGTAGTGGAATCCTGGAATTAGGATAGCCACCTTTTTTAACTCCCTCTTGTTTTTTTTTTTTTTGAATAAATATATTTTCAATCAAGCAATCTCGGGTTCAAGTTCTCTTTCTTTTCTTTATTGCGTGAAAAAATAGTGCGGTGACATTCTTTCAACTGACTTTTTTTTTGGCTACGTATACGAGGAAATTTGTCTGTCTGTCTGTCTGTCTGTCTGTCTGTCTGTCTGTCTGTCTGTCTGTCTGTCTGTTTGCAACTCGATTCAACCCCCCGGCCAAAAAACAGTTGAAAGAATAATGGCCAGTATTGAAAGTTATGCAGCTGTAGCTTTTGCTTGCTTCGCCTCACCTTTGTATGACACTTAATAACCAAGGGTGCGGGCACACGTAGGTGGACAGGCGTGCACCCACACAATTCATTATTCGTACAAAAAATTTATGAAAAGAGCCCTATTATCGACGTGCCGAGCAAAGTCTTCCCCTCCGCTCCGCAGATACCGTACCTCAAGAAGGCCATGTCTCTGTCTAGCGAGCCGGTCTGGTTCTTCGGCAGCGCCTGGACCAGCCCCGCCTGGATGAAGACCAGCAATGCCCTGAATGGAAGCGGGGTCCTAATAGGGGAGCCTGGTGGTCCTTACTACAAGTCTTGGGCTAAGTATTATGTCAGGTGCGGAGATTACGATGTCTGGTCTACTTAAATGTGCTTTCTTCTGAGCGATTTTTTAGTGGCCCGGGGAGGGAGAGGGGAGTAGGGAGGGAGCTAGAGGTAGAGGCTTCATACAGACCTTTTGCGATGATCTACAAATCTAAGATGTAAGGAATACATCAAAGGAGCCTGAGCCTAGCTGAGTAACGCTCTTTTTTAGTACGTAAGTATAGGGCGCCAACTTAGCGTGCATATGTCAAAATCGGAAACGCCAAAGAAGATCCCGCAGTTTTAATATTGCTGTAAGTGGAATGGATGTAGTTATTAGACCCCTCCAATTTCGTCGCATAAATGTCGACCGTATAACTATTTGTCCATCAATTACGTCATACTTTCTTTCTCTTTCTTCGCAAATAAATGCAAATACGCACTTTCTTGCATTTATTTTCCACCTGGTCGTATAAACTACTGTAATAAGATGCGTTAGTGTGGTTTTCGTTTCTGTCAAAACGCATTATACAAGATAAGCTGAAACGCCCTGCGTATGAGTAATAATACAGCACTGTGCAGCGATACGTAAGTACAGATTTGTGTACTTTCCGCAAGGACATACACTGGTGTCACATGTTGATAAAACGAGACGTGAAGACGTGAATATGAATTTACCCACACACGTGTCCTTGTGCCTGTGTACCAGTGCATGATCTTTTTTGCCTAGTGTAGCTTCCAAAGGGCGCATATATTGGAGCCGCATGAGACGCGTCTCGTCTGTGCCGCGACTCCCGCAGGTTCGTGCAAGAGTACGAACGCCAGGGAGTCCCCCTCTGGGCAGTCACGGCGCAGAACGAGCCCACGGTTGGCTTCTTCCCTGGATTCCGCTGGCAGGCCCTAGGCTTCACAGCCGCTACGCAGAGGGACTTCATCAAGCTCGACCTGGGGCCGGCGCTACAGGAGGCGGGCTACGGCCCGGAAAAGCTGCAGCTCATGATCCTCGACGACAACCGCTACGTCCTTCCGCACTGGACAGACGTGGTGCGCGCTCCTGCGCGGTTCCCTGGAACCAAGCGATTGCTTTATTTTTTGAACAGCCAACAGTTGTAAATAGTTTGTTTTAAGGTGCGTACAAAAGACGATCGGTAGGAAGTAGGAGTGCGACTGTGATCGCATTTCGTGGATGTTGTCGCCATAGCGTATGCACATCGCCCGCTGCGAGGCTTGAAAGTTTGTACACCAGGTCACTGAAAGATTGCCGCTCCGTGTATTGAGAGAGAGAAGGGTTCCGGCCCTTTCGAGTAGGGATGTAGCCTGTTGGGTGAGGGAATTGTACGTCGTAGTGCGCTGATACGACGGTGCTGGCTACTGGCAGTAGACGGAACCGTTTATTTTGAAGACCTTGGCGATTCTTTCATGTTGCCGCGCGTCCGAAGAGTGTGAGACAACCCTCGGGGTCAACATATTAATTGAGTATGTAACATTAGATTGAACTCCTGCTGTCTTGTGATTATTTTTTATCTTTAATATTAGATCTATAAAGCTCTGAATACGGGCGTTCTCTTTGATTTAGCCTTGACACTTTGTGGTCGATTTACAGTCGGTCGATGAAGAGAGTTGCCATGCCGGCATGTAGACGATTTTTGCCTCTTCTCCACGTCAAATCTTTCGATTGCCCGGCAGAGCTGCAGTGTGTATCAATATTGCCACGCAGCGAAAGACGACGCAGCTGTCTTGAAAGAAAATCAAGTTTATTGGAGCGAACTTGTGCTCCCCTAACAACTCAAAGAACTCAGAGGCGGTGAAGCAGCAGTCAACAAATTGATGTGCGCGTGCGAGTGTCGGCAAATTGAATGCCGTGGCGTCCGCTCTGCTGGCATTTATCTTTCGGCGCGAGTGTTTCTCGAACCGTCAAATTACATCAAGAACACTGTAAATCAAAGAAGGTTATTCTAGGCTAGTGACGTTAGGGCAAAACACTCTCCCTATCAAAAGAGATAACACGTGCGGCATAAAAATGAAGAATGGAACACGGGCTTCACTTGGCACACAGACAACAAAGCCCGGCGCGGCCGTGCGGTGAAAACAAAACAAACCCAATGCATGGTTCGCGCCAATGTATAAAATAATATATTACTAAAATAAAACAATGAGGCTGCATTCATTCCTGTCCGCCTGTCACTATTCAGGTCCTTGGTGACCCTGAAGCAGCCAAGTATGTGCACGGAGTCGCCGTTCACTGGTACTTCGACCGCATCTTCGGCCCATCGGCTCTGGACAAAGTCCACGAGAGGTCTCCGGACAAGTACCTCTTCGCCACCGAGGCCTGCTCAGGTTCCCTCATAAAGGGCCAAGAGGTTGTGTTAGGCAGCTGGGAACGTGCCGAGCAATATGCCACAGATATACTGGAGGTAAGGGTACCTGACCTCATTCACAGTGTCACGCACCTCCTCATCATCCCCCTCATCATTGGCGGCAGCACTAGCAGCTACTGTGCCAAATTTCTGGCTATCATGATTGCAATATTATTTATTATCATTACTATACTCACTGCTAATTGCATGATAATGCCGGACTATTTATTACCGGAAATCTGGAAACAAGAAGTTGCGGCCGAAAGATTTTTCGTATTTGGTGTAATATATGTCACGTCATTCTAGTACACAACGCACGTTTGTAAGCCTGTAGCAGGTAATAAATATCAGAGGCAGTCGTAAAAGCTTATGGCCGCAATGTCCCATATTAACAGCTCATCTCGAAAAAAGCCTAACGTTGTGCTTAACGGCTTGAAAGCAACGTCGAACTCATTGCATGTCCAGCTGCGGGTACGAGTTAACCTCCGTGGAAGATAATGCGGTGTTAATTGCATTGTTTTTGCTCACAGTTTTTGTCCGCATGCAGACCCGGTCGTGCCAGTCGAGTTAAAAAAGTTACGCTGTGAGATATCAAGCCTTCGAGTAATGCGGCGTTCACTTATTTTTTTTTAAATGACTGCACAGGACCTTAACCACTGGGTTACCGGTTGGATGGACTGGAACATCGCCCTAAATACCGAAGGTGGCCCTAACTGGGCTAACAACTTTGTTGACTCACCGATAATTGTGAATAGTAGCGCTCAAGAGTTCTACAAGCAGCCAATGTACTACGCCTTGGGACACTTTAGGTAAACCGCTTTTAATGTGTTTGCCGCTTAGAAAAACTAATGCAAATCCAGCCCAGTGCCGGTAGTTACAATGATGAGTCTATTATAGGCCTCTCTACAAGTTTGTGAACCCCACTGACTGATCTCGAATGACAGTGACGTGACCGTTCTTTTGTTTCCACAGTAAGTTTGTACCAAGGGGCAGTGTCAGAATTGACTCGCACTTGCAACAAGCGCATTCTCGAGTAGGGGCAGCGACCAAGCTTGAGTACGCAGCCTTCAGAACACCAAACTCCTCAGTAGTGGTAATTTTCTTGAACAAGTAAGTGATCAAGTTTTATTTTTGTGTTGTTCAAACCTCGTCTGTCATGAAATCCCTTTAAGAAAAGCCGGACATATAACAGTTGGGTCCTCCAGATTCTCGACAGCGAAAATTGATGTCACCACCAAGGTGGCATGAAAGTGTGGTGCAGCCCTATTTCTTAATTAACCTGAAGGCGGCTCGGCCCTGTTTGAAAACTGTTAGACAGAGGGCACTTGGCTTTGCACATCTCTTAAGTCCTCATCACGCTAGTGAGTGCTCCCATTTCTTCCTACACAGCGCTGTATTCTCCTTTATTGTCTCGTGCAGCCGAACGTTTCATGACACTTATAACTGACTCGTTTACTGTTGGCGGCAATATTGTGTCCGTAACAGAGGGTGCCCGAGCCTCCTTTGTAAAGGTAACATTCTTTGAGAAAGTGCGCTGTTAGACGCTACGCAAATAGAAACAAGTAATGGTAGCCTGCTGCCAAGTCGGTTCCTGGGACACTCCACGAAAGATGGCAAGAGGTCCGCAAGGAAAAGTTGGAAAAGCTGGGTTCTAGCTGAAGGTACGATATATAATACAGGAAGGGTGTGCGGATTAATCTGAAAAGAGTCAAGCTTGTTATTGTACACATGGGGATTGGAACAAAGAGACTCAAGTAAAAAGAAAGCGGAAGGGTGCAAAGCAAGTTGGAAATAGACACGAAACGAGCTAAAATTTGGATTTACATATAAAAATTGTTAGCAGTCGGTTACTACTTTTTGTGCATGCATATGGAGATCAAAGCAACTGAAACTGCTTATCGTAGATCGCAGAAATCTTGCGATTTCAGCAAGTGCACGAAACTTCTGAAAACACCAAAAAAACATTAAAATTCCGAGTAACTAACCGATGGTAAACCTCTTGCCTTTAAATTACATGAGTTTATAGTGTTCACTTATTAAACCAACTCTTTCTCATGTTTCAGAGACGACAGGAAGCACACCTTGAAGATCAAACCCCTTTCCGGGACTGGCAGCATTCAAAAAGTCATCAACGAGCGATCAATAACAACCTTTGTGTGGCAGCTATGAAGTTGGCATCTGAACTGAATAAGAAAATGAATGTCCTCTTTTTTGCATTTCACTACTCTTCGCTTTACAGAACACCTTGCCAAACCTAAATATCGTGTTACTGTACCTCGGGTTGAGTGCACCGCAAGGCGTAGTTCCTTGTAATTTACTAAAATAATTCGCCATACTTTGACTCGGAGGGAGTTTTCAAGAAGACGAACACGAAGATGAAATGGAGTGAGGACGCTTGCCGTGAGTGATGGTTATTCCCGCGTGGAAAAGCGAGTCCGCATAATGGGACTAGGGTTTATTTCTACCAGCTACCAACAACTACCAACAACTAACCTGGAGGTGTCCTTGGACCAGGCATTCGAGGAAGCTTGAGCTAACAACAAACAGTGAAACAGGTGAACGACCACCAGCGAATATTGCACCGCAGCATATTTGGCGTACTCGGCGGGCAACGTCAGAACATGTGGGCAGCGGATGAGCAGCACGCTCCAGTTTCTCTTTCAAGGAGGAGGCATCTCCACTTCAGTGATCTTGTACAGTGCGCAACACCCTTGTCTATAACACTGAGTTCAACTTTGATTGGTTACCTCTCAAAACTGCGGACTCAAACTTGTCACAAAAAACGTTGAGGTCAAAATATATGGTCGAGACTTCAGAATAACACAATAGTTTTCTTCAAATGCTTTTCGGCCGAGGCAAGATACGGCTGTAAGTACGAAACCTGTGTTATAGACAAGGGTGTTGCCCTCTGTACACGGCCGCTGCGTGCCAGAAGTGCAAGCGTGGTTGCCCATCGAAATCTGTGCACGCTGTCTGCGATTACTGGATTTGTGATTCCAGCTGGATGGAGGTACATTTAAAGACAAGAAGTGGCACGTTAAGAATATCCTCTCAGACTTCGGCGCTTCCCATTGATTCAAAATGTGTAGCAATGAGCGTATTCCGAAGGGAGGACAAGGTATTAGGTGTTGTATAACGATTTGCTTTAAGCACTTGAAGCAACGCTCCGTACGGCGCCTTATCGTCAGTCGCGACAAGGGCAAGTTTCTTGTGGAAGACGTCACCAGGGTCAGATGTACATGAATGCGAGAAGAAAAATTTCATATTCGACAAGCCTGTTGACAATTGGCTTGTTGGGTTATACTTACAAACGGAGGGCTGATCCCTCACGATGTACCAACATTCCTCTACGACCTAGGAGTTTTTCGATGAAGTGGCTTTGATTTCAGATATAGCAAATTACTGCTGCTTCATACATAGATCCACCTAGACAAGTAAAAAAGATACGCGTAAGCGCCAGTACAAATCATACAATGCGCGATAAGATAGCATTCCAACGGCGGCAAATGTACACATTATATCTGGATATATATTTTCAGGCATGTATTGTCTGTAGGAAGAAATCTCGCGACAGTTCATTGGTCACGCCATGTAGGAGGCATTTCGTTTTAATGTTGCTGTGGGGAAAAGGAGGGGAGGCGTTAAACGGCCTTTGTTTTGCTGCGAGTCGTTATGAGAGTAGCACTGCGTTCGTTTCCTGCCTCTTATGACCGACGTCACTGCATACAAGTATAGCAAGGCATTCCATTCTGTCCTTAGCTATAGTAACGCTCTTAGACGCATCGCATGCGACAGAACTGGCTGCGCGAAATGGTAGCATACAATGCTCCTCCACGCCTGGACTACATTTCTTGCATATAGCTGCCCTAGCGAGCGGTGCCGTTGGGAGCATTTACCCCAGCCTAAACGGCTGGGCGCTGACTATCTCTGGCAGTAGCGCCCTTGATCAACCAGCGATATCCCGCCTACTGTCCAGCCACGTCAACTGGAATCTAATCTGTTCAACCGACGGCTTCTACGCGCTTCAGTAGCAACGCGCGCGTTCTTTGTTGAGCAATGTCCTGCTCATGAGGTGCCTATAGATGTCAATGCTTGTGTTAGAGATGCCTGTCAGGAAACAAGTGGGCATGGGAAAAATCGTCTGCATCGTGGCATTTGCGTTCGCAGCACTCGTGCCAGGTGAGCTTCAGCCTCTATCAATGAGTACTCTGCGACTGTGGGTGGCCGATAGATGGTTGCATGCGGCAGAAGCTGCACTCTAAACTCAAGATTCTAACTGCCTTCGCAGCTGGATTCGCGTTGGTCAGACAGAAAGCCCCTGGATACGACAAAGTGCCTGTTTCCCATTCTTAAGCGCTTCTTTCTTTTAAAATCTCAAGTAATCATTACCAACTAGGTAAAGTTCCTCAAGCATTAAAATTTTAGCAACCTTCTTGCGCGCCCCTGCGAACAATAATTGTTGTTAAATGTTTTCTTGTAAAAAGGAAGCAACATTGGCTTAAAATAAGGAGCAGGAAGAGAAGGGAAAGAGAACTACAGCCTCTCTAGGTGGCCCGTCTCCTCGGTGAAAGCTAGGAGCGACTCCAGGACGACGCTGTCTGTGTCCGGTGATGAGATGGCATGAATGCCAGGTAATCCAGACATGGTAACGACAATGGGCAAATGTGTTCCCACTCCGCATGAATGGGGCGAATAAACGTTCACCTTCTAGCCCTAGAGTAGGTTAGGTTAGTAAAACAGGGATCTGAACATTAAGCTGTCAAATAGTTTGCTTCGTGTCATTTGCTCAGATTCAGCGTCCCTCGTAAGGTATTCCATGTATGGACATGCATACTGAGGCCAGCTGCAAAACTAAAGCACCGGCCTCAAAGGAGTGCCGTCTTGAAGGGTTCAAAATTCGTCTACCGAACGGAGCTACAGGAAATGCTCAAAACGTGTTTCCTGTTGTTTTTTTTTTTTTCGGAATGGAGACAATAGGCATGCAGTGATCTAGTGTTAATTAGAGATATCACATATTCTGATCCGAAAGAGGAAATGGCAACTATCTGATCATACGGGAGTCCGTATTTACGACTCAGCCTTCTAGCTCAGAAGAGAATGAGTTGAGACGTTTCTTTTGGGGCAGTTCAAAAATTCAAGGTTATTCCGCCTTGCGTTGCGGATGGTCAGCGCAGTCGTAAAGTAATTTTTACTGAATAAAGGTGGTCAGAGTAGCTTTGCTGCCGCTATGATATACACCGCTCGGCATACTCGAAACTGCATACACATTCTTGGATAACGTAAATTCGATAATCTTAGCGCCGCTGAGTAGTCGGTTGAGCCGCATCGGTGTGGCAGCGCAAGCAAAATGCTCCAAGAAACGCGTAAGCCACTTCGTCTTGATTGGTTAATAATTATGAGGCTTAATGCACCGACGCCACACAGGCGATGAGGCGCGTCGTAGTGGAGGGCTCCGGGTTAATTTTCACCACCTGAGGATCGTTAACTTGCGCCGAAATCTCGAACACACGGGCGTTTTCGCTTTCTATGTATTCCCTTCTATGTATTCCCTTCCTTTCTATGTATTTCGCTTTCTATGTATTCTATGTATTCCCGGCCGCCACGGCCGGGAATACATAGAATCCGCGTCTTGAGAACCACTTCGTTTTCAGTCCCAACAGGTCCACATTTAAATCATCGACTGCGGTCACAGTGTTAGTATCACTGCCCCTAACAAGTCGTTCTGCAATTAGTCGATCGTCCCTCGACATCATTTAATCTCAGCAGATGGTCTGGAATAGGGAGGTAGAGATTTTTTTATTCATTGGGGAGAATCGGAGCTCAGCACCGTTAAGCATAGAGTCTACAGATTCCACACACTTGATAATTTTAGACGTCTCCAGCGTCCGCCAGTGCGGTCTGTGCGAGACCTTTACATAATGACGAGACAAAAATAGTGAAAGTCGAAATGGGACAAGGGAGTCTTTCTGGTTTTCTGTCGCTTGTTCGGCCGGCAGAGTTAAAGTTTCTGCCTCAGCGGATGCCTCCTTCGGCAGCAGCCACCTATAAGCAAGCAAGCATGCAAACAAACAAACAAACAAACATAAAGGCAAACAAAAAGGCAAACAAGCAAAGCAATAAACAAACAAACAAGAAATCAAACAACCACGCTTAACTCTGAGAAATGCGTCGCGCTTCAAGGACACATGGATCAAGTTGGCATTGCAGCAAGGTGTTTTAATGTGAGGGCGTCGAAAGATCCTTTCTTAATAAAGTTTTCTTCCTTCTTCGAAAGATGAACGGAAACCTAGCCTAATAGAGCTTCGCTGTTAAATCCCACCATCATCATCATCATCATCATTGTCGTCGTCGTCGTCGCCGTCAGCCGGTTTACGTCCACTGTAGGATGAAGGCCTCTCCCATGTTCCTCCAGATATTCCTGTCTTGCTGTGCCCTCGTTTTAAGTGTGAATACACTTCATAAGCGACCCCAAACCATCCACCACCGGCGGCGGCGTCGGCGTCCGCAGTGATCCTCTATAAAGAAACAGCATCCGGCGCCAGGTTTCGATCCGCGGACTTTGCGGCCGCAGCGCGACGCTCTACCGATCAAGCCACGGACGCGACGGTGATATCAGTGTTGACGCGCCTTATATCTTTAACGCATTCAAACTACGTCGTCAGCGGCGTGCGTTGGCGACTCAGCGGCGTTATAGCGGCTTGATAACTGCGTGGTGTACACGTGATACTACAAACCCGATGGAAGAGATGGAAGAGAAGGCGGCGAGGCGGTGGGCTGCGGGGGCCGAGCGCAAGCGCTGCAAGCGGGCCGACAACCGTGCATTCGCACTTTCACATTCTCCCCCTCGGGGAAATGCGGGGGAATTTTTTTTTATTTGGATATGTCTATTTTTGTTGCTTTTATTTGCAAGTTAATCGCTGTGGAGTGCTGCATTCAATTGTCATTATCAATGTTCTTTGTTCGTGCTACGGTTTTATGTAGTACTTTACATTTTTATTATTACACTTTTGCAGTTTATATTTAGAATTTTACAGATTTCAAGGTTTTAAATGCTAGTTTTGTTTTTATTAGTTTCAGGGGTTAATCACCTTAGCGGCTCTGGCTGTCGGCGTCTCCTGTCGTCGTCGTGGTTTCATGAAGTCACGGTACTAAAACACCGGGACGCTCGTTTTCCAACGCCTCGCGCCACTTCTTCGCATACTTCATAGCATACTTCGGCGTGTGACACCAAGAGAACTTACGGCCAGTATGTCTCTCATTTAATTGCTTAAATCCGGTTCAACGCAAGAGACGGCGCTACCGCCTCAGCAAGCGCTCGATTGCTCCTCCCACGGGCGCTACTCCGGCGCCCAATCAGCTTGCGCCGTGTGTCAAGAGAGAGGTTTACAATCTTTGAATACATTTATACACTGCATGCTTCGCCCCTCCCCATTTTTCACGTCAGTGGAAATGGCCCGGGATTTTTTTTTTGTTTGTTTGTGTGTGTGCCTGTGTGTGTGGCAATCGCAGTTGTAGCGGCCGGGTGTCAGCCGCGGGACTACGGCCACGGAAGCGTGGTGTGCGTCTGCAATGCCACGTACTGCGACTTCATCGGGGAGCTGACTCCTCCTCCTTTGGGAACGGCCCTCGTTATCGAGAGCAACAAGGCAGGCCAACGATTCGTCCGGACGACGCTGCGGCTGGGCGAAAGAAATCGTACGTTGACGAGATCTTACAACAGTTTTGCAGTGTCCAGTTTGGTGTATGTAAATAAATACATTTTGATTTGTGAAGACAGTAATAAATGAAATTTATCTCTTATAATAGGTACTTACAGTGTCGTGGACAG
This sequence comes from Haemaphysalis longicornis, assembly GCF_048455015.1. Lineage (NCBI taxonomy): Eukaryota > Metazoa > Arthropoda > Arachnida > Ixodida > Ixodidae > Haemaphysalis > Haemaphysalis longicornis. The sequence goes on from NW_027526295.1 coordinate 235,293,570, forward strand.
CCTTGCCATTCATATTCTCTGAAGATAATAGACAAAAATAAATGGACCTGATCATATGGTTACGCTTGCGTATTAATGTGCGCAGTATAAGTGTATGCTCACTTTTCTACACCGTTGAGTTTGATTCTGAACGCTCCGAGTGCCTAAGCTCCACCCGGGACGATGTCGGGAACCTTCTGGGTGTCCTAACAGTGGACTGCTGCTTCGTTCAGTGTTGTTTGCGTATGTGCCTTCCGAAAGCGGCATTAACAATGCCGCCTGATTTTTCACCACGCTCTTCTACGCCTTCAACAGGTTCAACAGAAAATGAGACTCTCGTGCTGGTCATCGACCCCTCCAAGACGTACCAGAAGGTGTTCGGATTCGGTAGTTCTTTCACGGATGCCGCTGGAATAAACATAAAGTCACTTCCAGCCAACATGCAGGACGACCTTCTCAAGTCCTACTACTCAGACCAAGGTAACTAGCTGTTTCTCAAGTCTATGGCATATTAAAAGTACAGCTGGTAACATCACGATAATCTCGACAAAACAGTACAAAACGTTTACAGGCTTTTGCAGACTTTTGGGCGCCATTGTTGCGCTATGGCGAAAGCATTACGACCGACAGCAATAGGCAGGCGTTGGGAAGAAATGACGTAATTTTTTGTGACAGGAACACAGTGCCATTTCATCTCACTTTTCCCTCAGGGAAGAAGAGACATGATCGATGGGATAACGAGCCACTCCTGATGAGAGGACACCGCCGTTTCTACGGGCTTGTCACTCACAAGGGGAGTAGCATGCATGAGGAACAAGTTCCCTCTACGTAGGAGGCGCAGTCGCTCCCCAGTAAAGTGAGCAACATCACGAGGACCGAGACAGCGGTCTTGCTCATCATTTTGATCCCGCTACTCTTTCAAAGAAATGAACGACACAATTTCTGAAAAGCGGCCCAGTAATTTTCCCAAAACTAAATAGTAAACACAAAAGAAAAGTCGACGACCATTCTAACGTTATATCACAGCGGGCTTTTTGGCACGTTCTCTCTGCTGTTGCGGACGAAAATATCCAGTTCCCCTACGTAATCGCATATGAAGCTCAAGGCGATAGCGTTTTTGGGCCCGTTAGGATAATCAGATTGACATCGTCACTTCGTGCCAGTTCCGCACTTTTGTGCGTGTGTTTGTGTGGGGCCATTGTGACGCTCCGCATACTTTTGGTCCTCTTGCGTGTGCAATGCTTCCGGCCGCGGGCGCTGAGGCTGTTCAGGGTCTAATTCTTTGATTTTGCCTCCGGAAAGTATGAAGAATAAGCATTAGGTATCTTCATTTGATTTATTCGCATTGCTTACGCTATCACTTAAAAGCCAGCGCGATACCTTCGAAAAGGGATTTCATGTTTCTTTGACCACGCTTTCGCTAGAGAAAAATGATAAAAAATAGTTCCTCAGTTGGTGTTTCACACTCGTGTTTTATTGTTTCCAGTTTTATTTATTTATTTATTTATTTATTTATTTATTTATTTATTTATTTATTTATTTATTTATTTATTAGGGGCGAAGCTCCTTAGGGCGTGGGTCTGTCGATCCTCGACGTATGTATGTAGCCACCTCTAGTTTAGTTCTTGGATTGTTTACTAGATGGCGTGGCTACCTCTAGTTTAGTTCTTGGATTGTTTACTAGATGGCGGGGAGCGTTGTAATAAAATCCGTTCGCTGTTGGCGCGCGCTCGGAGTCGCCCGATGGATAAGGCTGCAGATGTGCGAGCCCGCGAGGCAGAAGCGCTCCGTGAAGCTGCGCGACGCCGCCGCCAAGATCCTGCCGTACGAGAGCGGGAGGCCGAAGCGTGTCGTCTGGCTGCGCGACGACGCCGCCAAGATCCCAGCGTTCGAGAACGAGAGGCCCAAGCGTCACGGCAACGGCGCGAGGACCCTGCCGTACGCGAAGCGGCACGGCTGCGGCGCGAAGAGGATCTCCAAAACGTCAGAGAACGGGAAGCGGCGAGAAAGCGCGCGTATCGGCAGGCAGACCCCGATGCAGTGAGAGCTCGTGAGGCGTCTGCAAAACGCATCAGGCGAGCTCAGCCCCAAGGTGCCGACGCGCGGTTTAAGCGAGACTTTCTAGACGTTACGTTCGGACACAGATGTAGTGGGCGAACTTTCACTGAAGAGTCACTGTTTTACCGATGATTTCCCCTCAGGAGCTTCGCCCACTCATCATCATTCACCCCGTGGATATGCTGTGAATTTTTTTTTTTATTTATTGTATTTATTTAAGAACATGCTGCAGGCCATGGAGGCCCAAGTAGGTGGGGAATAAGGTGGTAACAATATCAGTGATACAATAACACAAACAGCCAAAGCAGAAATAACGAAAGGAAGTAAAAAACACTGGTCGCCAGGCAAAACTAAGCAGGACCAACTTAAACATTTGCTTGTAATAAACAAAGAAAGTTAAAAACATTTCTGGCTGTACTGTTCCAATCAATAATCGTGCGGGGGCAAAAGGAAAATTTAGACAGATGGTAGAAACGAACATTGGGTTAAGGGCAGAGAATTGGAATGACGACCACGGCGAGTAGCAAGGGGTTTCATTTGATGATCAATTATGAGGTTTAACGCGCCGACGCTACACAGGCGATGAGGTGCGCCGTAGTGGAGGGATCCGGATTAGTTTTGACCACTTGGGTATCTTTAAAGTGCGCCAAAATCTCGAACACACAGGCATTTTCGATTTTAGCCTCCGCCAGAAAAGTAGCCGCCGCGTTAGGGAATCGAACCCGCATACTTGGGCTCAGCAGCACAATGCCATAGCCACTGAGCCACCGCGGAAGTAGCAAAGTGTTTCAAGAAGGGACTCCTTCCCAAAGTAAGTTTCAGGCAATAAAATAAATACAATTTAAGGCGGAGAAACTGTCTTCCGGACTCCAATGTTTGAATTCCGTTGTTACGCATCCGCTAGGGAAATAATCTGTGCGATGAAATCTAGAATAAACAAACCGAACAGCTCTTCTTTGAATCTTTTCTAACAATTCAATATTCTTTGTTGTGTGACGGTCCCAAACAAGGCAAGCATATTCCGGTTTAGGCCTAATAAGGGTTGTGCACGTTAGTAATTTAACATTAGGTGTGGCGTCTCGAAGCTTATGCTGAAGTAAACATAATTTACGAAAGCTAGATGAAGAAACATTAGAAGCGTGAAAATTCCAGCTGAGATTATTCGTTAAAGTTATGCCCAAATATTTATATTCCTGTACTTGGTTTGAGGGGTTTCCTGCGAGAGTACGGAAATCGATGAGGATTCCGTTTTTTGCTGATGCCAAGGGTGACGGTTTCTTCCTGGTTTAATACCATGCCCCATTCGATTGCGTAAATTAATACATACGTATGTTTATTTTGTGGCTTTTCATTTGTTACCGAGGTAACATAAACGGAGGAACACATGAACCTCAGGAAAAAGTTGTGAACTGATGGGTTAATAAGTCTTCGTCGAAAATATCAGAAGCCCATTGTTAAATAAAAAAAATTCACTGAAGTTACAAACGATTGTGAAACACTGAGCCCTTGGCATATTAAAATGGCATAAAATAGAGCCCTTTAGTGCGAATAGACAGACGCTTGGGAAAGTTCTATAATTTGCGAGTGATTATGAAATACAATGACAAAGCGTTTTTTATTTGATTTTGTTTCTTGGCGAAACCAAAGGGAGGCCGAGACTATAGAAGACTAAAGGGTGCCTGACAGAGGTCTCAGCCACCCGATTCACAGTGTCAGTAAGAAAAGTGATGTTCGCAAATTTAAAAAAATGTATTCATAATAGCAGAATAGCACAAAAGCACAGCCATAAATACATATCCTATGTATTATACAAAGCGTGGGTCTACAAATGCACAGAAATATCAAAGTATACAAAGTCTCTCTCCCTCTCTCTCTCTCTCTCCCTCTCTCTCTCTCTCTCTCTCTCTCTCTCTCTCTCTTGTACGGCAGGAATCGGGTACACCATCGGGCGGATTCCTATCTCCAGTTGCGATTTCTCAGCGCGCCCGTACACTTACAACGACTCTCCCGGAGACTTGGAGCTCACCAACTTCACGCTCGCCCAGGAAGACTTCGATCTCAAGGTATCTTGTGCTGCAGTATGGGCTGTAAAGGAGCATAAAGGGGGGGGGAGTAGGAAGTGGAGGATGGGAGAAGTGGGAGGGGGGGGGTGGAATGGCGGAGAAGGGGGAGTAGAGGAAGTGATAGATAGATGTGACTTGATTAGGAAAAGAGCTAGGAAGGGAAGGTTGACTTTATTAGGAAAGGTAAAGAAGGAGGTAGGGGACGACAACAGAGCGGAGCAGAAGAGAAAGTATAAGGTAAGTCAAAAAGAAGAGGACGAAAGACATGAAGGGAGAGCAGGAGAAAGAGAACTCGGGGGGGCCAGAGGCGGCAGTAACGCTATAATTTTTAGGCGACCACTTCCTTGGAAGCACGAACATAAGCGGAAATTTTTTATCTCGACATCGTTTGGCCACGAAATATGCAACGAAACCGTGGTTGGTTGATTGGTATGAACACAGCCTTGAGCGAACATGATACAGCTTTCGCTGTCCCTTCTTCCCACATTGAAGGCTGAATTTCAGCGATTAGATCATGTTTAAATATTTGGGCCTCCGGTACAATCCCTCATATTTTGCTCTTCAGATCCCTTACCTGAAGAAAGCCATGTCACTGTCGAGCGAGCCCGTGTGGTTTATCGCCAGCTCGTGGAGTAGCCCAGCCTGGATGAAGGACAGTAACGCGCTCACGGGACCTGGGATCCTAAAGGGGAAACCCGGAGGTCCTTACTACAAGTCCTGGGCGAAGTACTACGTCAAGTGAGCAGAATGGGCACGTAACGCTCCCCGCTGGCGTGTCCCAGTCGCGCACATTTGGTCGCCGGAGCAACCTGATATTAACAGCGGAGCTGTTGTAGGACCATCGAGTTTTTTTTTTTTCGTAAGTCTGCTGAAGGTGCTGCGTCACGAAGAAGTAGGAGCAGGTTCCCAGACCCGCCGGCGGCCTCGCAGAAACTGCTTCCCAGACCCATCGATAGGGGGCGCAGTGGTCTCGCAGAGGCAGGTTCCTTTGCCCTGCTGTGCCTGTAAGGTATTTTGGTGTGGATGATGGTTGGATGTTTATAGCGCAAGGCCAACTGGGGCAAAGAGCGCCAAAACAATGTAAGGTATTTTGAATAAATGAAGAAATAAATAAATAAATAAATAAATAAATAAATAAATAAATAAATAAATAAATAAATAAATAAATAAATACTGAGTTAGCGTCACTTACCCCCTACTGAGTTTGGAGCGATTATACAGACCTCCCGTGCGAACAGCTCCAGTAAGTGGGATTTATCGAAGTTTCACATTTAGGGGCATGAAAAAATCTTGGGAAACGAAGGGGGGAAGGAAGAGACAGTTACGGACGAGTAGATAACACAGCATATTGACACGGCATAGTCCCTGTTAATGAGAGAGATCACAATTGCGCTTCTCGTCATTCTGAATAACAAGACCCTGAGCCCGTTGAAGACAGCTGACCCACACATCAGCGAAGAGCAGTAGAAGGGGAAGAGTGTGCGCGTGTGCGAGCTTGTTGCGTACGCGCGTGCGTGCGTGTGTGCTACGTGTGTGTGTGGGGGGGGGGTATTTATGAATACACCGGTCACCTTATTCTGTGTTCATATCAATTAATTAATTGTAATTGTAATTGCGTATACACGCATATCAGTATGAACAAAAAGTTTCCCAGCAGCTTCACTGGCGTTTCTGACTGTTGACTTTCTTTGCTCATCCTCCATTTGTGTAGGACGGTGTACAGCAAGTGCTACCCGTACGAAGCATGTAAATTGACCTGAAAAGACTAATAGTATAAACCCTCCCTCCGGGTGTCTCGAGTCCACAAGTCCTTGTCTGTCTGTATCTGTACACTCGCGCAGACATGCGCTTAAGTCATTGCCGCAAGTACTTAAAAATTCATTCAGTAAGTGCTTATTCTATGGACAAAAAAAAGTGTACCGCGTATCTGCTCACTTTGCTGCAAATGTCAACTATACATCAAATGAAAAGCTGATGAGCTTGGGTGTATCCAACACCTTCGAAGAAATCAGAGAGGCACTCCTCATCTCGCAAAAACAACGCCTAAAAAAAACAAAAGCTGGCAGGGCAAATAGTGGGGTCCCCCGCGGACGTACACTCGATTATTGACAAAGTGGACATGAGCAGAGAAGTACGAACACGGCTGAAAGTGCTCCCCCCACCTCGAAACATGGACCCCTGCCTGCACAAAGAGAGAAGGATAGCACGAGTAGCCTTCCTACGGAAACAACTTGAAAACAAAAAAAAATGTCATCTACACCGACGCTGCTTTCTACAGCGGGAAAAAGCCTCCATAGTTATAATTGATCACGAAGGAGCCATCAAGGATTGCCCCACGCTAAAAGATACCACTGCCGACGAAGCCGAAACTGGTGCTCTCCTCCTGGCAATAAGGTATGGGCAGCAAAGAACCAAAGCCTCCAAATAGTCACAGATTCCAAAAAGGCTACGCAAAACCTTATGAATGGAAGAATTCACAAGCGACTTAAAAAATTGGAGCCGAAAATGTCGAATCAATTCCACCGCATTGTCTGGACTCCTGGACACGAGGAGCTGGAGGGAAACGAGAGGGCCGACCAGGCTGCGTGCGATCTTACAAACCGTGCGGCTAACAGTCCTAGCCTTCTGCAGCCCCTCCCAAGTGGCTTTGGCGAACGCCTCACTGTCCAAAGAGGTGAAGCAGCCCTTTTCCCCAACCCGGACAAGAACCTCTCTGGCGCAGAAGCTCAAACGCTGAGGCAAATCACTTATCCTAACAAATCCCGGCTATCCAAAATGTTCCCTCAAACACACACAGACGCATGCAATAAATGCGGAAACCCTTCCAACTTTTTTCACGCAACATGGGCCTGCCCTACCATTTGGCCTTCAGGAAACAACCCCACAAATACGGTCGCGCTATGGGAGGCAGCTTTGGCCAGCTCCGACTTCGGGATTCAGAAGGACTTAATTCTTCGAGCCCGGAGAGGAGCAGGAGAGTCTGGGGCCCTGGAAGGAGGGCACCACCCCTAAGGCAATCGCGCCACCTCCTTTTTTCCTAATAAACGTTTCATCTCTCTCTCTCTCTCTCTCTCTCTCTCTCTCTCTCTCTCTCTCTCTCTCTCTCTCTCTCTCTCTCTCTCTCTCTCTCTCTCTCTCTCTCTCTCTCTCTCTCTCTCTCTCTCTCTCTCTCTCGTCAAAAGACGATAGTCTTCAGCCGCCATTGCCATGTAAATACCTCTCTTCTCTGCCCCGCCCATCTTTCACGCTCTTCCCCTCTCGTTTCGCTCCTCCCACGATAAAGACGGTGGAGGTTTGCGCAGGTGAATTCAATTTCCCCGCGTTACAGTGCTCGCGCGCCACCCATTTGAACCTTTCGTTACTTTCTGGTAATTGGAATGCCGCCACAAAGTATGGGCTCGGCCGCGAGATCTTTTTGTGTTTTTAGGTCAAAATATTGTTTTCAACTCGTATTTTTATTTGTTATCGCAAGTATCAAGCGCACATCTATTTTCAGTTAACACTGAGTATGCATAGTGCCAGGTATACATTGATGTTTTGCCTGAAATATGTCTAATGTTTTGCTTTCACTCACCAATGTTGAGAAGTGTGACGTATGGGACCAGATTTAGTCGTTTGGAAAAGTTTTGCCTATATAAATTATCGTTTCAGAACTCTTTTGACCAGTTTGCTGAATCCAGGGACAGACAGACAGACAGACAGACAGACAGACAGACAGACAGACAGACAGACAGACAGACAGACAGACAGACAGACAGACAGACAGACAGACAGACAGACCAGATTTTTTGGATTTAGGTACCTCCACAAAGACTATCGTCTTTTATAGGTGAGAGCTGCTTGAGGTTACTCGATTCTGAAACGCACTTCTTTTCTACTGTGTCTGCCAAGATTCTTGCAGGAGTACGAGAAACATGACATCCCCATTTGGGCTTTGACAACGCAAAACGAACCCACAACGGGCTATATGCCTCGTTTTCCCGGCCAAACCCTGGGCTTCACGCCCACCTCTCAGAGGGACTTCGTCAAGTTCGACTTGGGACCGGCGCTGAGTGCGGCCGGATACGGACCGGGAAAGCTTCAGATCATGATCCTCGACGACAACCGCTACGTTCTTCCGCACTGGGCAGACATGGTATAACAGCACGTATATGTAAATAACAACGTGCAACCACACGATTAACTTTTAGCAGCAAAAAAAATCCTCTAAATTGTTTATCCTAAATGATTTCCCTTAATGTCAACAGATCGCATTGTCGGACCTTCACCAGCTGACGTGGGTGTGTAGTCATTTCACGCTCCAAAGACAGGAATTTTCCATCCAGTCCCCCAAAACACGGACCCTCTGCACCTTTCAAATAACTGCATTGATTTTCTGAAAGCACACGGCATTTATAGCATGCGAGGTGGCCTTGCGAGATTAGTGTATTCTGGGGGTGACTACCCATCCCGAGAAGAGCTTTAACACCATGGTCATGACGAAAAAGGAATGCTCACACAGACATTCAATTGTCTAGGGAAAAACTTCGATTATTTCCCCATTCCTTCCTTCCCATTTCCCATGCACGCCCTCCGGGCCTGCCTTCCCTTCAGTAAAGGCTTGAATCAACCAATCAATCCTAAAGGAACTACAAAGGCTGCAGGTCCACAAATCTGAAGTTGTCGTCGCCGGCCGCGCGGTAAACTGGCTAGAGTGAACGATGCAGCTTCAAGGTCACCCATGGGCTGTGGCCATGTTAGTTGGAGGAAATGAGTGCTCGGTCTAGGTCAACGCCCACAGTTCGGTCAACGCCCACAGGATAAAAAGTTTCGTCAGTTCGCGCGTAGGACCTCCATTACTCAGTGGAATGCACCAGACTTTGTGCATCCGCGCCTCCATAACCAGGACGCTCTACTCCAGCGCCGTCTTCCGTGTGGGCTGTCTCGATCACAGTCTACTTTACTTTGTAGACTGTGGTTGAGAGTGGCTTTCACAAAAGCCTACTCCTTCCTCATCGGGATGGCCAGTAGTGCCCAGTGCGACGCCTGCGAGGTTTAAGAGACAATCGAACATGTGCTTTGTCGTTGCCCGCAGTATTAACCAGAAAGACGTCTTTTGGCCGCCGAGCTCAACCGATTGGACAATCAACCGTTCACACTAGAGACTATTCTAGGACATCGACCCCTACAATCTACTTCGGAGAAAGCAACAAAAGCCATTTTGCGTTTTATGAACGAAACAGGCTTAGCCGAAAGACTATTGTGCCCGCCACCCTGCTCCTTTCCCCTCTTTTTTGCCTGCCTTCTCTTTCACCCCCTGCGCACTCTTTCCCCAGTTTCGAGTAGCAATCCGGGCTCTAAGCCTGGATAACCTCTCGGCCTGTCCATTTGCTTTTCTCTCTCTCTCCGTCAGGCAAAATGGCATACGACACAGTAGTAGACGGATAGCGCGCTTCCGTTGGACTCTATTTAAGATAACAACAGCCATCGTAGACGGCAACCAACCGGAGGCATACAGTCTGCCTTCTATAGAATGATATTACTTCTTCGAAAAGAAGCCAGCCCTCAGTCCTGCCCCAGACGGCGTAGTTCAAGTCCAATTGCAGTTCGCTCGGTGGGGGAGCTGTCTGTACATCCGTGAAATTTGCAGTCAGTGGGTGTGCAAGCGTGCTCCAGATATTTCTGGAGCACGCTTGCACACCCACTCCTTGAGAAAGAGATAAGTAGAGATAAGAGATAAGAGGGATGCGCGCCGCTAATGAATACCGCAGGCGTGAGCCCCATGCGCGCCACTGATGTCCATGTTCACGTCGGGCACAGGCGTGCGTGGCTTCGGTGCAGGCTGGAGGTGGGTTGTTCCACTTGTGTGCTTGAGCATAGTCTGGTGTGAACGCATCGCATTTGTAGCGAACGTCACTCAGCTTGCGATATGTTTACGCCGAGGCAATAAAGTTAATAGCCCGAAAAAAAATGATAAAGAAGTAGCTGATGGTTAATCAAAACTACATATTATGCGTGCGAAACGGGAGCACTATCGATTTAGCCACCCAAAGCAGACGGCAGAAACATGTTGAGAAGAATGGCAAGTACTCGTGCTTAGCATCATATACAGTGGAATCTCGTTGATAGGATTCGGCATAATACTTTTTCGGCTTAATACGTATTTCTTTTTGTTCCCGACCAACGTCCCTTAGAAATAATTCACCTTTGTTCGTTTAATACGACCACATTTTTGCCGAAAATTGGATAGTACGACCACGAAAGTGGATCTTGACCGACATTTCTAGAAATCTTACGTTTACTCTTCGCTATACTAGCTTAAACCGCTTTCCATAAAGGCACGATCTGTACGTTGCGGAGCCGTTGAGGCCGCGGCAGTGCCGGTTTTGCGGCGAAAACATAGCTGCCAGGCCGCTCCGTTCAATGATGATCATACGTCGGGCAATACACTGCGCCATCTTGCGAAACGTATCATAATCGTACCGGAAGACGTCCTGCTTACATGTTTCGAGAAAGTTAGAGCGGTATGAGTCAACGTCGAAGGGTCAGTTCTACGCGAAAAAGTTGAGATGTCCGCACTCTTCTTGCACCCGGCGGATGGATTCACCGATTTAAGGCACGACACGAATGGTCGTACAAAACAGCGTCCATCCAAATGAAAAATACCGCTAGCTTCTTTTTTACGTTGCAGAAGAATGTAGACCTGGACGTTTAAAAGAAGAAAGTGCCTCACAAATTGACCAGCAAATTCAACGTTGCTCAATAAAAGTGAGTTGCTGACGGAGTGTGCATATTTTCCTCCTTTTCTGAACCCCTTTGGATAATACGATTTTTCACATAATACGTTTTATTTTCCGGTTCCCGTGAAAAACGTATCAACGAGATTTCACTGTACAGTGCCCCAGACGCTGGCGTCGCATGAAACGGTGCTGAATTTGGCTCCGTGTACCATCAAAGTCAGCAGAGGAAGTAGAGTCCCGGTCTCATAACCTTTTGTAAATGACATTATCATTCTTGCCAGATACACTGAACTTGCATGAATATTTCGACGGTATACCGCGGATAAGTTGGGTTGAAACGCAACCCATTTTACCTCTAAAGCTGCCAGTACCCCTTCATATGCAGGTGCTCGGCGATCCCGACGCAGCGAAGTATGTCCACGGTGTCGCCGTGCACTGGTACGTCGACAACATATTCGGCCCCTGGGTGCTGGACAAAGTGCACCACAGATTCCCGGACAAGTTTCTTTTCGCCACCGAGGCCTGCGTGGGTTTCGCGCCCAGTGTGTCGGTTGGGCCCATGCTGGGAAGCTGGGAACGTGCTGAGCAGTACGCCAAGGATATCCTCGAGGTGGGACCACGTTCCCTCTTCCACGCTGCGTGGCATCGTAATCATCGTCGTCCTCCCATTCTCATTATGATCAATCGGTGTTTCTCTCTGTCTTTTGCAAAAGGCCTGCTTTGGTTAAGTACTTCTCATCATTGCCCCATAATTGAAGTCGAGACTCCCGAGACCGCTCCCTCGGAAACTGGAAACGTTGTATCATCGTCTACGGCTGAACTGTGCATACATAAAAAGAAATTGGCCGCGTATATCTGCTCCTTTCGTTGCAAATGTCGACAAAAGACAATAGTCTTTATCGACTTTTGTCAAGTAAATGCCTCTCTTCGCTTTCCCGCTCACCTCTCATGTTGTTTCTCATGCATCGCGCTCCTCCCAAGGTAAAGACGCCAAAGGTTTGCTTAAATCATTTTAAATTTACCGCGTTCCACTGCTCCAGGCCGGGTGTGTCGATGACAACGCTGCCGTACTAGACGCGCGTGAATCGAGGCGCCCTACTTCAACGTTGATAGAACCACGTTTCCCTACTCCGCGTGCGTTCCAAGCAGAACGTGGAACCTATCTAGTGGAACCCTTCGTAACTGTTGCAGGTTGATTTTTAAAAATGGCGCCAGAAGCTATAGTGGCGCGGGCGACAGCAGGCGACGGCGGAGTGAATTCTTTTTCTGCAGTTGATGAAGTATTTAATTTCGCAAAAATCAAGCATGTATGATTTTTAATGAAGGAACGCTGCATATATCACTTCTGTAATTATTTGTTGTCTTATATTTGCGTAATGTCTTGTTCTCCTTCAGCAATGTTGACAAGCATGAACATTACACCAGGCTTAGACGGGTAGATTTAGTGAACAGGCCTTGTTTTACTTTGGCCGGGTGGCTGAATCGAGTCACAGACAGACAGACAGACAGACAGACAGACAGACAGACAGACAGACAGACAGACAGACAGACAGACAGACAGACAGACAGACAGACAGACAGACAGACAGACAGACAGACAGACAGACAGACAGACCAAAATTTCTGTGTTCAAGTAGCCCAAGAAAGACTATCGTCTTTAATAGTTACCTGTTTCGCCTTGGAACTACTCCATATCCGCACTGTGATAATTGTTCTTGTGTGGAAACAGTTGAACACATTTTATTAGAATGTGCCTCCTACATGGAATCATGATCCCACTTCATTGAAAACATTGAACATCTGGAACAGGGACCGATAACTCTCAACTTATTTTAGGACCATGGATTTGTCCCTCGAAGCAGCGCCAAGCTCTACAGAGTCTGTTCTCTTATTTGGATGACATTGGCCTAATTTCAAAATTGTAAATTACGTGGCCCAAGCACCGACCATAAACCAAATTTGTAAAAGTTCGTTATTGCGCCAAGTCCACGACAGCTTTTTTTTTTTCTTTTTCTTTCCTGTCCAGCTCTTTCTTGGGCCTTTTCTTGCCTATCCCAATACCTCAGCAGAGAAGCATGTAGGCTACTGTAAAGGCCGGTAAACCCCCTGTTTTTTCAATAAAGAGCCTTCTCACTCTCTCTCTCAGTCACAATTACTGACGAATATTCGCATACGTCGGTCGGGGAAATATCGACTGCACATGAAGCGTATAGTCATGTATGAAACCAACAAGAAGTCGAAACGCTGCCGGCCGAACCATTTCGAGGCAGCATGGAGTTACTGGGGAATCGCTATTGCAGGCAGAGAGGCGTTTCTGTTTGAATACATTGAAATATATCCGTTATCTTTGTCCGGAAGTTGTTCGCTGAACAACTGAAGCCTGTAGCCGTCCCGAGCCAGCGCTGGCTACAATCCACAATGGTACGAACGGCTCGGGAGAGCACAATAAAAGAGCACATAAATATGCGCTCTTTCTGCATTGATAACTATACTAATCGCGTTTGCAAAGTTGGAGGGAGAGCAGATTCCCTTGTACTATGTAGGAGCCTGCGCTAGATAGCGTGAGTGGAGGGTTTCCTTTAAAAAAACTGTCAACTTTTATGGGCAACGATAATAATTTCAGTATTGTGCTAAACTTGTGTCTTGTGTACTGTTTGTACCCTTTAAATGGTTTTTCTTGTTTGTTTTGTTTTGCCATAATAAATTCGCAGGACCTCAACCACTGGGTTACCGGCTGGACTGACTGGAACCTCGCCTTAAATACGAAGGGTGGCCCCAACTGGATTAAAAACTTTGTGGACTCGCCGATCATTGTGAACAATACCGCTCAAGAGTTCTACAAGCAGCCGACGTACTATGCATTGGGCCACTTCAGGTGCCGCGTCAATTCCGACTTCTCTGAAAAGAGTGGAAACACCTTTGTTCCATATCATGCAGCTGCAATTTCAATCGTGTGTCTCCCAGATGCCCTTACACGAGTCCGAGAAAAATATTGTTGAGCAACGACGGCAACTAACACGATTTCCGCTCTGCTCTCCCCGCAGCAAGTTTTTACAACGAGGCAGCGTCAGAATTGGCTCGCGCTTGGAAGAACGGTGGCCGACACAAGGAGCGCCAGCCAAGCTCCACTACGCTGCTTTTAGGACACCTCGCTCCGCCATTGCCGTAATCGTCTTGAACATGTAAGCCGCTACATTTTCCTGCTAGAGCTGTTGACTTTGCTTTGGGCATATTTGCGTCCCGTCGCCAACGGGTACGTAAAAATTTACTGCTCGCGCCCAAACCTTTCAGCAGAGAGCTCGGCAAACAACAGTCGGTCATCTGGGAACTTTCCTCGAACCATAAATTGTTCGAGACAGGCGCCGAGCCAACGACCCCGTTACGTTATCCCAGGAAAGTGTAACGATATATTGACATGCTCGTACGCACTCGCACACACACACACACACACACACGAGCGCACGCACACACACGCGCGCAAACACACACACACACACAAACACACACATGCGCGCACACACGCACCCACGCACGCACGCACACACACGCGCGCAAACACACACAGACACAAACACACAAACACGCACATACACTGTCAGCCACACACGCACTAACTCACGCCGCACCGGTCAACCTTCGTTAGCCTTTAGTGTGTGTGCGTGAAAAACAACTACGTTTCTTCAAGACGTTTTGTGCGTGTGTGTGTGTGTATGTGTGTGTGCGTGCGTGCGTGCGTGCGTGTGTGTGTGTGTGTGTGTGTGTGTGTGTGTGTGTGTGTGTGTGTGTGTTAGATTACGGGCAATGACAGGGGATAAGGCACAGATTATATCATACTCGGAAGCTTTTATCTTCGCATACAGGATATACCTGAAATTTAGGCAAGAACCTTAAAATCCTAGCGATACAAACCACGGACAATAATCCAATTTACTGTTTAAGTGAACCACCGCGGTGGATCAGTGGATCAGGCGTTGTACTGCTGAGCCTAAGGACGGGGGTTCGATCCCCGCCGTGGTGGCTGCTTTTCAGATAGAGACGAAAAGCGAAAACGGCTGTGTGTCGAGATGTCCGCACGTTAAAGATCCTCAGGTGGCCGAGATTATTCCGTAGCCCTCCAGTAGGCTGCTACTCAGAGCCCGAGTGTTGCTTCGGTGCGTTAAACCCTCAGAATTTTACTATTTAAGTGACCTTAACGCATGATGTACTACCCTTGAGTTTCGTTTGCTGTGCAATATTAACCTATACCACTTCTGTCCGTGTTCCAGGGACGACAGGAAACGCACTATACGGATCAAGGACCTTTCTGGCACTGGCGGCATCGAAAAAGTCATCAATGAGCGGTCACTAACGACCTTTCTTTGGCGGCCTTAAAATCTCTCCCAAAATAATTAGTGACGCCTGACTTTTTTTTTTCTTCCTAAACCATCTTCCGCGGGCCTAGAATGCAACGTCCACCATTTAAGAGGTGCGCAATTTTTAACAATAAGAAAATTTGGTTTTAGCCATCTCATCCACTGGAGAATTCTAAAAAACTCTAAAACCTCCGTTACCGTGGTCAGAGTTCGGTAGCATTCCTGATAACTCATCGGTGTAATCCGATGTATTCGACACGTGTTCACGTGTGTTATACACAGCTTGGCCCGGTGCACATTTTTTTAGCACGAGAGCGAGAAACAGTCTTTAAGCCAAGCCAACAAGAAATAGGAAGACGTGTTTCCATTGATAGGCAACGCTCAGACGCGGTGGGCATGTGAGGAGCCGCCCGTTTCCTACGGGAAAGAATGCCTAGCTAGCAAGAAATAGAGGGGCGCCTCTTTCTTGTTGGTAGAAACGTTCCTGACGTTGCGCTGTGCCGCCTCTGAGGTCTGCCTCGGCTCACCAGTGGTGTTGGTGTTTGCATGAGATAGGCATGGCCAGCAGTTGATCGTGCGGCAGAACGTATAAAACACCTTAGGTAAATGTAGAAAGTTAGTATCGTTTTATGTCGTTTAATTTACAACCCAAGTTAGTTTAATTTACTGATGTTCACTTTACTTTTACGCGTTGTTAGCGTCATTTAATATCTCATGATAGTCTTTGTATGAGGAGTGTATGATAAAAAAAATGAAGGAAGCTCCCGCTAACGCGTAAGACTAGAAGGCAGCGAAGCTCTACGCAACCTTTACGACCATCACGACGGTTTAAGCCCACGATTGCAGCGAAGAAGCAGCAAACGCTTCAACGACCTTTACTCTATCTTTGTTGCTATAAGTGTGAGCTTCCGCCAATTTTTTCGGAAGTGATAATCATCGTGCATCGCCTTGGAGGGGTGTACGCTATGACGTGTCATTCTCGTACCGAGCAAGTGTTACCACAATTACGGCGAAAGCTGGATGTTTCCTTTCTTTGCCAGTCTTGGCCAATCTCCCTAAGTGGGTATGTTTGGCTTCACAAACGTGCGCCGGGGACGCTGGGCGGTGGCCGTGGAGCATGCACACGTGAGCGGTCGGCTCTTTCTTGGTATTTTTTGAACTGCGTGCACCATACACAACCGATTTGCTCAACAGCTTCGCTGTTAATAAAGATATCTTAACCTGGGAAAAATTGTGAGCTGTGTGAATGCTTTTAGTAATTCTTGTACGCATACTTATCTTTAGCACAATTGTAACCTTGCTAAACCGAGGGTAACCAGGAATCATCATGATTAGCGTAGAAGCCGCTCCCCTTTATCTTGCTAATTTCGAATTCCCCGCGTGAAACGACGGTAAATGCTTATGATGTATCCTGCGTATGTCGCAAGGGAACCGCGCTTTTCAGTAATAAGACATTTTATTAATCAGCATCTGTTACGGCCGTCGCCTTAACAGCTGCAGCATTTATATCAAGCTGCTTTAATTATCCAATAGCCATTCTGTACAATCAAAACAACAAATCAGCCAAATGACTAACTTGGACAATCACACGTCACACTTCCGACCACTGGGTATAAAAGAACACTACCGATAGACTACTTTCCGGCCACTCAAGCCTCCTTGCAATGTCACAAATCTTTAAACACACCGAATCCCTTGAAGAAGTCCGAGTGAAACCCACCGAACAGCTCGCAATCATCGCGATCATCGTTGCTGTCAGCCACGTCAATAGCCAGTGGACTCGCCATGCAGCCAGGTGTAAAACGCCCCATCCGACTGCACAGATAGCACATCCTCTCAAGCACCGGGCAGCCTTCAGAGCCGTGCACAACGTTACACGTGCGGCACTTCGACCCTTGCTCCTGATTCTTCAGACGCTTCCTTCGAGAACGGCGTGTTCGAAAGTTGGGGTCGATGTCCTTCTCGCCCAAGCTTATTCTGGTCGTGGTCCCATGGTCAGCTGTCCTACACAGCTCTTCAAGCTTTGCCATGCTCAGATTCCGTTGACTAAGCAGGAGTTCGCGAAAATCGGCGTCGCGTGTGCCGAAGATGAACTGGTCCCTCACCATGGCTTCTGCGAACTGTCCGAAGTCGCAGTTGTCAGCCTGCCGCTTCAGCGCTTCCAGGAACGCGTCCAGCGATTCTCCTTCCCGCTGCGTGCGGATACGAAGCAGGTACCTCTCGTAGAGGTCGTTCGGGGGCTTCAGGCCGTCGTCGTCCGATCCGCTCGTGTCCGAAAGGTCATCGACCTTCGATTCCTTGTTGTTTCCGACGCTGGAGGTTGACGAGATGCCAGAAGAGTCACGACGGGAGTGGCCAGCTAGCGACGGTGCGTCCTCATCAACATTTCCGCTGAGCTTCGTCATCTTCGGATTCCATTGGGTGTAGAGGCTGAATCCTCCAGGAACGTTCTCGGCCTCGGCGATTTCAGTTGCTAGAGATGCTAGCTGCAAAGCCTGAAGTGGGTCCATCGGGGCTGCATCAGTCGTACGCCTCCGCCGTCGGAGACGCGCTCCTACCCCTAAGACGTTGATACAACTGTCTGTGCAGCGCAACAGAAACTTTCGTCTGGGAAAACCACCTTGTTATATAAGCTCCGTTCGAACCGGGCCAAGGTTTCTTTTTTGGCGACGGTGCCTGAATCAGCAGCCGCAGGTGCGTGCACGTACGACTGGCCTCCAAATGGTCGAATAACAGAGGCTGAGGCGGCAAAACCCTGAGTCTTCCAACATCGTAATAGTGAGACACGGTCTGAAGTGCACTGCCTTGAGAACAACTCTTCGTATGCCGTTTTGCACAAAAATAACTCGGGCTGCAATCTATACCGTCATCTCACCAGCGGGCGTCCCGCGCAATATTTAGTCATTGAAGCAGCAAAAAGAAACATAACAGCACTGACCTGCTTGCAGTGATTCCAGATTGCGATAAAGATTGTACATAGCGCGCTCCTTGCGAATGTTGCCAATAGGAGAGATAACCTGGCACTGTCTTCGAAAAGCAAGCTCCTGGCAATATCACTAGGTGCACTCCACACACACGCTGACGGACACTGCTCTCGTTAGGCAGAGGCACGAACCTATAGATAAGGAATTCTGGCACAGAACGCTTGAAACGCGCGAGGCGATTGGCGAAATGTCTCAGGCGTTTGTCGAGGAAATATAACGTAAAGCGATTCTCCTTCACACGTCATTTGGCAGTTTCAGCATTACATTTTTGCAGCCGATGGGTGCCCACATAATTTTTCTAAATTTCATTGTATAGTCCGGCATAACAACCTTTGGCTAAGTTCAGAATACGGAAAAATAAACAGTCATGGCTGCCGACACGGAGAACGGGGGAACAATGTGTATCTCTTCATTTTATTATTTAAGAGCTTGTCAATCGAAACTCCCGTCTGTTATACGCACTTCATAATTTTGCGCGCAATTTATATTTTGGAGCAAACGCTAGGGCAGAAATGGGAAGGCTTGCCCCATAATGCCCTCGTTTTTATTGCAATGGTACAATATTTGCTCTGTGCCTTTTTAGGTACATTACAGACACGTTCGGCATATTCTGGGGGCGGATAATGCTGTCATTTTACTGCAGAAATAAGCGCCTTCGTTGCGTCTTAGTGTGATCAAGCTGCATGAGACACAACTCGCACGCTCAAAACATTATTTTTCATATCGTTAACTAAAGATTGCCGTGTTCAAAATTAATCTGTAGCCGAGCTCCGCGGCGCGCCTCAGCGCCTGCGTTGGGTCGGTGCGTTAAACCCTACAATCAATCAATCAATCAAGCAATCATATCCGCGCAAAGATAACGGCAAAACTTCCGCCAATAGTGGTGAACTCGGTACGAGCTTTTTCGCTCTTGTACCGAACGAAATCGGGGACGATATCAACAAAGTCGCGCAAACTCGCATACATCGAAGAAGGTGTACACAAAACAGTTTGCAGAGGTCGTTACCCGAGTAGAGGGCTAATGACCGCGATTAGCGTTTTCAGCCCCTGTCCGAAGACCGACACCGCCCGGCTTGACAGGCACTCCGGAGACGCCGTCACTGAGTTCAAGGTTGACCACATGAATATGGTTTCACTGCCGCCGTCCAATTGGGAGCGATCGCAATCTTCGAAGGAGCTTAACCGGCCCTCAGATGTTGACTGCGATTGCAAGTATCGACGTAGAGATCGCTCATCTCAAGGGCATGCCCAGGCAAAATAGCGGCCTGTATACTCTACCGCGGGCGTCTTGAGCCGTTCAGCTCGCAATCCCGAGGAACGGAGCCTCCGTCCGCGGTAAACCTACGTCACTCCGCCTCACTGTACATGCGAGAGGATTGACGGCCCGCTGCCAAAGTGCCAAGGCCGTTGTGCTGTGCTCAGGAATAGGCGTTTTTAGAGCCAGTACGGGGTAAAGTCCTGCCAGAAAGTACGGCATCAATGGCAGAATCCCTGGAAAGCTTCAAAGAAATTAATTTAATTGTACAGTGTGCACCTCGCCTTATAGAATTTAAATTAGCTGGATGGGATAAAAGTGTAGTTTATTATTATACAGAATAAAAAAAGATATCAGAGGGTATCGCAACTTCGCGCGCAAAAGTGTTGCAAAATTATGTCGTGGAAACATTAACATTATTATTCTGTTAATTATTATTATATTTATATATATATATATATATACACATATATAAGTGAGCTATTCTTCAAAGTAGCTTGTAGACGCTGATATGCAGACAATTGTGGAAACGAGAAACGAACTCCAGGACTTGGTGTTATTGAAGGCGAGAGATGTCACAAGGCTACCTTCATCTTTGTCGGCCACGCTTTATGATGGGGGATAAAAATATGACTAAAAATGCGCAAAAGCACCAACCTGTAGGCGGCGTGAATTCGTCAGGCACGCACTTTGGACTCTCCACGCGCTTACTAGCGGGAATAAAATACCGCTTACCAATGCTACTGAAAGCCTAAAATCGCACTGTGTTGGCGCAGTCGTAGTATAACTGGTCACCTCTGCTCAGCAGTTCGGTAAGTACCTATCTTTCTAGGCGAACAGGCTCCCTTGTAAGGAAGCATGGACGAATGAACGTTATAGCTTTTTTAGCTCCTGCTCGTATTTCCCATGTTTAGGACAATGACTGATCATCAAAGAGCACCTCACAACTATAACAAAATGTCAGCTAAGGAGAATCCGTCCTGTAGCTGAGAAGTTAAAAACAGGAATATTTTAACTACATGCGACTTGTCACAAGACTGCCTCCGGACAATTGACAACGCAAACGTTTTAAGCCGAAAGACTGTCCCATACGTAAAGAAAAAAACTTGCATGGAGCATACGCTAGCGCGAAAGAAACACCACGCTTCTCTGTCAGGAACATTCTAGGAGTGAAGACAAGATCGGCGTAGACTGCAGTCCCGCACATGCTTTGCCGTTGAAATAAGCATGGACGACAATCGCTGCTGCTCCTTTGATGAAATGTTTGACGTCCCCACCGTTTCAGGGCCACAGGAACCGATTTGCACTCATCGGCATACGCACTACTTTAGTAAACGGGCAAAGACCGGTCTTCCAGTCTGTAACACAAAACCAAATCCTGGCAGAAAGGGTAATCAATAGGGCGGCGCTGGGCCCCGTTATCTCTCGCGGCATCTCTGCGTTACGAGTACGAATATATCTGGTTTCATTTGAATGGCTGATTACTACTTTAGGAGGATCAAGAACATCAATTTTTAACCTTTAGCTTCGTCCAGGTTCGAACGGAACAATATTGTGCCTGCTCCTAAGGCACGCCTGATTTCTGAACTGTCTCGCACCCTTTCCTCAGACAAATTGAAATAAACTGCAGAATCCGGGACAAGTTAAGGCTCCAGAAGAAAGCGTATGAGCGTCCTTATAACGTTGAAGTGCCAGGGTGCCGAATATTTTATTCCACGTCGTCTCGCCGCTGTAGCCGCGAAAAGCCGCGTTGGTGCGAATACTCAATTGTTTCATTTCAAAGGCGCAAGCCGCGACAAAGACGCGCAGTCAGAAAAAGGGCCTCCACTCGTGCCGTCACGGAAGAATTGAGGAGGAAGAGAGCGGAAGGCAGGCCCGCACGTGTGCGACAGCGTGAAGAGATGAATGCGGAGAGAGAAGCACACAAGCACACACACGCCACATCGCTCGATCACGGCAGTGAAAGCGCCGGATGAAGACGGAAAAATAAATGATGCAGACGAGTGCCAATAACACCCCGACGGCCCGGGAAGAGCAGACGACTATTGTCGATTTCCTTTTAAGCCGGCGGAATAGCTCTCGCTGCCGGCTCTTCCTCTTCCTACTCCGAGAGCTGCGGCGGGAAAGTAGGCCCCACCGGGAGAACGGAAAAGCCGCTCTCTCCCTCCCGATGTTCTCAATTCGTGCCGACAGGAAACACCCCCGTATGGCAGAGCACGGCACCGACAAAACCGAGATCTGGAAAGAGTGAATACGCTGCAGAAAGGGAGACAGAGCAAAACTGAGAGAGTTACTCCTGCAGCCGAGGTGTCACGCGACGGGGCCAGTCACGTGATACCTCTCCCCTCGCCCAGAAAGGATACAGAAATGTCGGAGCTCCGCGTTAGATGCCGTACCCTGCGCTGTTGGTACTCTTGATCCGTCGGCTCCCAGTGAGCGTCTCCGTCTCAGCCTTACTGCTGCGCGAACGCGGTGTACAGTCGGCGCGTACTCTACTCCGAGCAGCACTGGGATGCATCGATTGGATTAGGCTGTGTTCATCGGTGATTACACGCAAGGACGACCATGGGCGGTTGCCGTAGGCAACGCCGCTGCTGTAAGTACATGTTAACCCTCTCTACTCGTGATTTGATCGTAAATGGACTAGAGTTTTGAATTCCTTTTGCACTGAACACGAAATTCGTCACCCTTGTCATCAAGTGTAGAAATGTCGCAAACTGCTTTCGAGTACCCGGGAAGGAAACGAACCTTTTTATAATGAACACTGATATAGCGAATTATCGGCTATAGCAAACTAAATACAGACTTTGGTTGGTCACGATTTATTTCAATGACACTCATTCATTTATAACGAAATTGAAACCGTGAGAGCCGCGCGATATCGGATATAACGAAGGAATATTTGGCCAGGAGGCTGAGAAGCTAATTGAAAAAAAAAACGTAGTCCTAAACTGCAGAAGTATAAAGGCCCTTTTGTTCGTGGACACTGTAGAAAACTTCATCCTGCTCAGTGCTGTGAGTTTCCACCAGACGAAGATCACATCCTTCATCTAATAAATAAGGACACAGTCCTGTTTTATCAAGTAAACTCTGTTCTGTTGTAATTTCACGTACTCATGCTCCGGTTCATTGAGCTCAAAATGCAACAAGGAGAAAGGTATGGGTTGCCTTGTGTATATTGGGTTGGAAGCCTCAAAAAACGCACTTTCGTATTAAGTATTTTTGCGCGAGGCAGATTGTCGATTCATTATAGCCGATTTTGACCTCTACTGTTGAAACGAATATCGGTTATAGCGAACTAATTTGCTGTCCCGGCACTACTTCGTTATAACGAGGTTCGACTGTAATACTACATTGCACGTTAGCTTATTGTGCGTTACCTGTGTATGTGAATTCCGT